>NC_134397.1:202685514-203285514 GCF_050003625.1 Haematobia irritans | reverse complement strand
TCTGGGTCCATATAATTGCATATCGGGCGAAAGATATATATGGGAGCTATATATAAATCTGAATCGATTTCAACCAAATTTGGCACGCAATGCTACAATGCTAATTGTACTCCTAGTGCAAAATTTCAACCAAATTCGGTAAAAAATCTGGCTTCTGGGGCCATATAAGTCTATATCGGGCGAAAGATATATATGGGAGCTATATCTAAATCTGAACCGATTTCAATCAAATTTTATACATTTGACTATACGACTAAGTGTTATGTTTGTACAAAATTTCAAGCAAATCGGTATAAAACTCTGGCTGCTGGGTCCATATTAGTGCATATCGGGCGAAAGATATATATATTGGAGCTATATCTAAATCTAAACTGATTTCTTCCCAAATCAATAGGGTTCTATTCTGACCCAAATTAGGAACATGTGCCAAATTTGAAGGCGATTGGACTTGAATTGCGACCTAGACTTTGATCACAAAAATGTGTTCACAGACAGACGGACGGACAAACGGACATGGTTATATCGACTCAGCGACCCACCCTGAGCATTAATGCCAAAGACACCATGTGTCTATCTCACCTCCTTCTGGGTGTTACAAACATATGCACTAACTTATAATACCCTGTTCCACAGTGTGGCGCAGGGTATAAATATGGGAAACATTTAAATCTGAAGCAATTTTAAGGAAACTTCGCAAAAGTTTATTTATGATTTATCGCTCGATATATATGTGTTAGAAGTTTAGGAAAATTAGAATCATTTTTACAACTTTTCGACTAAGCAGTGGCGATTTTACTAGGAAAATGTTGGTATTTTGACCATTTTTGTCGAAATCAGAAAAACATATATATGGGAGTTATATCTAAATCGATCACCCGATTTGTCTTCTTATGCCTATTGGCGCAGTTACTTCTATTCGAATTGCTTTAAAATGGAAATCCAAAAGTTTTTACGTCCATGGAAAGATATACCAAATTTGGTATACAATGGTCCATGCTTTAATATAGCTCCCATATACAATGATCTTCCTATTTGACTTCTTGGGGGGCATGGGACCTACTAGTTTTCTACGACTTGCTTGAAATTGGAATTCGAGGTGCTTTGTCGAGGTGTCATGGTTTAAAATATAGATCGATTATCTTGAGGACATGAAATCTGCAATATTTATCCGATGTGCTTGAAATTGGAAATATGGATAAATATGATGTTTTAGTAAATTTTGCAAAATATTCCTTCCCTACTAAGAGGTACTTCAATTTCTATAGAAATAAAATTTTAATTTTTTTTATAGAAATAACATTTTGGGAAATTTTTCTATAGATATAAAATTTGGACAAAATTTTCTATAAAAATAAAATTTTAACAAAATCTTCTATAGACACAAAATTTTGAAAAAAATCTATAAACATAAAATTTTGTTAAAATTTTCTATAAACGTAAAATTTTGACAAAACTTTCTATAAGAATAAAATTTTGTCAACATTTTCTATAGAAATAAAATTTCGACAAAATTTACTATAAAAATAAAATTTTGAAAAAATTATCTATAGAAATAAAATTTTGACAAAATTTTCTATAGAAATGAAATTTTGACTAAATATTCTACAGGAAATAAAATGTTAACAATTTTTTTACATAGAAATAACATTTTGGGAATTTCTCTATAGATATAAAATCTGGAAAAATTTGCTATAGAAATAAAATTTTAACAAAATCTTCTATAGACACAAAATTTTGAAAAAAAAACAATAAACATAAAATTTTGACAAAATTTTCTATAGAAATAAAATTCTGAGATAATTTTCTGTAGAACTAAAATTTGACAAAATGTTCTATAAAAATAAAATTTTGTCAACATTTTCTATAGAAATAACAGTTTGACAAAATTTTCTAAAGAAATTAAATTTTTACAAAATTATCTATAAAAATAAAATTTTGACAAAATTTTCTATAGAAATATAATTTTGGAAAAATTTTCTATAAACATAAAATTTTGCAAAATAAGATTTTTTGTTTGGTAAAATTTTCTCCAAATTTTGGTAGATTTTTTTGGTCTCGAGTGGCAACCGTGAATCGAACCTCCGAGTTTTATCCGATTATTGATTATTGAAGTAGAAAATCAAGAGGAATTTTTGGTTGACAAAGATATGTGCCATATTTGGTATTTTGAGATACCCTCACTTCTCCCGATTAGACTTTTTACAGCATGCTATAGCTGAGCGGATATATGAAAAACTGAAATTGCTCAACTTACAATATTTTAGTAAAGAGAGGTCCTCCCCTTTATGCGTTTTTTAAACTTTTAACATATGCAACATGAGGTTGCCTCCAAATAAACAATTCTAATGTTCACCAAATACAGTTCAAATGTACTTACTCCAATAATATCTGATGTTTCTTAACAAACTCGGCTATAAATCGATTATCCTTGGCGAAGGAATTCTCATTAGGCTCATAGTCGCTCATAGTTCGAACCAAATAATCAAAATGCATACACAATTGAATGATAAAACACAAAAGCCAAATATCTGGACAAACATTACAGATTATAATGAATTGAGCATGGAAAATTTCAATTGTATAGGTTAGCAAATACGCAAATGGTTTACGATGTTCGAAACTATAGAGAATGTCATAGAGTTTATAATAACCAAATTCTGCATTTCCGAATCCCATACGAATTGAGGACAGCAAATACAAAATAATTCCTTCCAATAGTGGTGATAGGGAAATAAAAGTAACAGCTCCAAAATAAAGATAAACAATGACCAAAATCCACTTGGGCCAAAAATGTTCATCGACTCGATATAAACGACGTTCCTTGGACGTTGCAGGATAGATTTCTTTGAGACGAAGGGTTAGCGATTCCATGTCACTAATATGCCATTGAAAAACGATAAATTTCAAAGTACCAAACAGAGCATACATGAATCCAGAAAGTAATCTCAAGAATAGAGCCAAATCTGGTATTCCAATCATCATAAATCGATACACCTCTCGACATATGAAATAGAAACAATACATTTGGCATAGGAATGATATTGCGGAATAAATCCTTATTAGCCAATTTTGCCATATTTTACGAGGAGTTCCTTGGAAATCTTTACCATAGATTTTCATTAACCGATTTGGTAAATTACAAAAATCTGTAAAATCTTTTTCCTCGGTAAAAGCTTTAAGTCGCACGATATATGTCATTGTCACCTTTGAAGTCAACTAGAAACTGTCTGAAATGGGTCTATGGAGAGATGATATTATACTAAGGTCGATTTGACTTTAAGCCTTATTATCACAATTGGACATATGTGCGGTTTATTTGATGTGGTTAAGTTAATTTCATCTAATTGTTATCCTTGTATATAAACTGAAAAAATGTTTGTGTTAATATTTAGTAAAATATATTAATTTGTTCTACGAAGGTGTAAGAGTAAGAGCCACGGTTGCCACTCGTGCCAAAAACAAAATACCAAAAATTTTGACAACATTTAATTTCTATAGAAAATTTTGTCAAAATTTTATTTCTATAAAAAAATTCCGTCAAAATTTTATTTCTATAGAAATTTTTGTCAACATTTTATTTTTATAGAAATTTTTTTCAAAATTTTATTTATATAGAAAATTCTAACAAAATTTTGTCAAAATTTTATTTCTATATAAAATTTTGTCGAAATTTTATTTCTACAGAAAATTTTGTCAAAATTTTATTTCTATAGAAAATTTTTTCAAACATTTCTACAAAAAATTTTGTCAAAATTTTATTTTTATAGAAAATTTTGTCAAAATTTTATTTCTATAGAAAATTTTGACAAAATTTTATTTCTATAGAAAATTTTGACAAAATTTTATTTCTATAGAAAATTTAGACAAAATTTTATTTCTATAGAAAATTTTGACAAAATTTTATTTCTATAGAAAATTTTGTAAATTTTTTTTTTCTATAGAAAATTTTGTCAAAATTTTTTTTTTATAGAAAATTTTGTCAAATTTTATTTCAATAGACAATTTTGTCAAATTTTATTTCTATAGACAATTTTGACAAATTTTATTTCAATAGACAATTTTGTCAAATAGAAAATTTTGTCAAAATTTTATTTCATAGAAAATTTTTACAAAATTTTATTTCGTTTTGTTTGTTATTGTTGGTTTCTCTTCAATCATTATTGTTGTTTTTGATTTCAGCTTAAAATCATGCATTGACTAAACTACAAGTGTAGCTTAACCAACAGAGGAAGAGTATGCTTGTCAAATTTATTTGGGTAAAGCCCTATAGACTGCAAGATGGTTGGATGTACAGCTGTTTCGGAATTTTGTTTCTTTAGAAAATTGTGACAAAATTTTATTTCTATAGAAAAGATTGTCAACAATTTATTTCTATCGAAAATTTTGTCAAAATTTTATTTCTATAGAAATTGAAGTATCTATTAGTTGAAAAGGAATATTTTGTAAAATCTACCAAATCTTGAAGAATTCTACCAATCTACCAAACAGTAAAACATCAACCATTTTTGGTAGAATATTACCAACTGTGGTATCCGCTGTGGGCGGATGCCTGGAGTCGACTCCAGGTGGTGTACCAAAATCTCATTTAAACAGTATTCCAATTGTAATTTTAAGATGTAGTGTTCCAAAAATAGACCGATATAAGTATTCTATTTTGCCATATGTGTTTATATGTACAAAAGAACTCTAATTTTAATTTTTGATACGATTCGACGACAAATCTCTGCATTTTAGAGATGTAAAGAACTCTACATTTTAATGTCAGGCCAATAAATTAAAATACGACACAAGACTATATAGATACCACATCAAAATATGGGTAGATAACAACAATCTCCATAATATGAATTCATAAAAACACAAAATTTCAAAAAATAATTAGGGGTCCAGAAGTTAAGTTTAAGTAAAATCCTGGTTGGCTGATAAGTCCCCGGTCTGACACATAGATGGCGTCGCTAGTATTAAATGCATATTATTTTTATATAGTACCAACCTTCAAATGATTCGTGTCAAAATTTGACGCCTGTAAGTCAATTAGTTTGTGAGCGTCTTTTGTGAAGCAACTTTTGTTATTGTGAACAAAATGGAAAAACGGAATTTCGTGTTTTGATAAAATACTGTTTTCTGAAGGGAAAAAATACGGTGGAAGCAAAAACTTGGCTTGATAATGAGTTTCCGGACTCTGCTCCAGGGAAATCAACAATAATTGATTGGTATGGGAAATTCAAGCGTGGTGAAATGAGCACGGAGGCTGGTAAACGCAGTGGTGGTTACCGTCGAAAACATCAAAAAAATCCACAAAATGATTTTGAATGACCGTAAAATGAAGTTGATCGAGATAGCAGAGGCCCTAAAGATATCAAAGGAACGCGTCGGTCATATCATTCATCAATATTTGGATATGCGGAAGCTCTGTGCAAAATGGGTGCCGCGCGAGCTCACATTTGACCAAAAACAACAACGTGTTGATGATTCTGAGCGGTGTTTGCAGCTGTTAACACGTAATACACCCGAGGTTTTTCGTCGATATGTGACAATGGATGAAACATGGCTCCATCACTTCCGAGTCCAATCGACAGTCGGCTGAAGACTCAAAAGTCCGCTGGCAAAGTAATGGCCTCTGTTTTTTTGGGATGCGCATGGAATAATTTTTATCGATTATCTTGAGAAGGGAAAAACCATCAACAGTGGCGTTATTGGAGCGTTTGAAGGTCGAAATCGCGGCAAAACGTCCCATATGAAGAAGAAAAAAGTGTTGTTCCACCAAGTCAACGCGCCGTGCCACAAGTCATTGAGAACGATGGCAAAAATTCATGAATTGGGCTTCGAATTGCTTCCCCACATCACAGGGAAAAAAATTGGCTGAAATGAAGAGGTGATCGCCGAAACTGAGGCCTATTTTGAAGGGAACTATGTTGAATAATAAAAACGAATTTTGACAAAAAAAATGTGTTTTTCTTTGTTAGACCGGGGACTTCAGAGTCAACCTGTTATATAGGCATTTTATAAAAAATAAATCTATATAAAAAAGAAAAATACACAAAAATTAAAATGTCGGACTAATCAGATAGAAAGTTTAGATGTTAAAAAATGTAATGTGTCGGATATATAAACTGTCATAAATTAGGACGGGCGGAATTTTAAATAACCACTATCATACAACAGATGATAGGAATAGCTGGACAGTTACGAATATTGTTTCTATAGAAGTAAAATGGTGAAACATAGATTTATAAACGGTCAATCAATTATGGACATTAGAGGCCATTAATTTAATGTAAAGAATTTCGAGTGGCTTTGAGTAAACAAACTTTCTCCCAAAAGACCGCCTCAGATGGTAACATATGTTGGCAGGGGTTTAATTTCAAATTATAGCTTCCAAGGACATCGGGTGTATATGGAGATCTTTCAAGTAATTATCTCCATATACAAAATCTGGGCCGACGGAAAATTTCCGCATTTATTTATGGATCTCAAATAACTCAAAATTTCTGACAAATCTTATGAAAATTTTAGACTGGCAAAAATTTCTTCAAAACAAATCGGAGATGGGTTTATATGTAGGTGCTAATTATATCCCAAATTTTTTCGGTATGACCCATCTTCGAACTCGACATGCCTGCCAAAAATTCGGAACTTTAGGTTCTACTTCTATATTGCCTTAATATTGTACCTTTATCAAGAGCATATATAGGGTTAAAAATCAATAGTTTAATATGTTAAAAATGGACTATACAATTGATCAATTCAGCCCATATTCTAGTAAAACCTACTTTTTATGTCACCGTGGAATTTCACCTATATAACATAAATACACTTTGAATTGCCTGAAATTCAGTTCTTCGTTGTTCGATTAAAAACCCCAATCGAATCTAATTTGTCGAAATATTTCTTTAGTTATAAAGATGTAAAGTGTTTTTCTAACTTTGCCAGCGTTACTCGCGTGGTAAGGTAAGGCGACAATCTTCGCGAGAGTGATCGCACACCCCTAGCTGAGGAATAGGATAGAATGAGGAAATTGAGGAACAAGTGGCTCGAGTGATCGCAAATTTATACGACTCCCACTCAAGCAAAATCTTCAGACTACGACTCAAAGACTCCGGCCCTGGTTACAGCGAGGTAATAAGCGATCAGCGGCGATAGATAGTGGTTGGTTGGCGGGATGATCACTTCTCCCGCTGGATGAAACATGGTTCCATCACTACACTCCTGAGTCCAATCGACAGTCGGCTGAGTGGACAGCGACCGGTGAACCGTCTGCGAAGCGTGGAAAGACTCAAAAGTCCGCTGGCAAAGTAATGGCCTCTGTTTTTTTGGATGCGCATGGAATAATTTTTATCGATTATCTTGAGAAGGGAAAAATCATCAACAGTGACTATTATATGGCGTTATTGGAGCGTTTTAAGGTCGAAATCGCAAAACGGCCCCATATGAAGAAGAACAAGTATATACAGCACTAAGTTCGGCCGGGTCGAATCTTAAATACCCACCACCATGAACCAAATATTAGGGTTTCCTTTGAAATTTCAAGAGGGATTGAGGACTTGAGGACACTTCCCGAAGATAAATTTAAAGATTTCACCTATGAGGACTATATCAGATTCTGCATTTATAAGAACCATTTTTGTTTGAGTTTTAGAGGAATCATTAACATCTCTTGTAAGTGTGCAAGAAAATTATAAAATAACGTCTTGATTTGAAATCTTAAATCTGTAGATTTTCACCCGAGAAGTATCTGAAATCTGAAAATTTTACATTGAGTTTCAAGCAATTTTCATGATCAGTGCGCCTTCTATACCCTCAAGAAATGAAGTCGGTCTATATGGAGGCATTACCAAAAGGACCGATAAAAACTTAATCCGATACACGTTTTTGGGAGCCTAAAATAATATTTACAATTTCAGGCAAATCAGATAAAAACTACGGATTCTAGAAACCCAAGAAGTAAAATCGGGATATCGGTCTATATGGGGCTATACCAAAACATGGACCGATACTCACCATTTTTGGCACACCCCTTTATGGTCCTCAAATACCTATAAATTTCCAATTTCAGAAAAATTGTATTTAATTGGGAGGTCGTTTTATATAGGGACCACACCAAAACATGGACCGATACTCACAATTTTTGGCACACGTATTTGTGGTCCTACAATACCTCTAGATTTCCAATTTCAAGTAAATTGAATAAAAACTGCGGTTTCTATAAGCCCAAGAAGTAAAATCGGGAGATCGGTCTATATGGGGGCTATACCAAAATATGGACCGATACTCACCATTTTCGGCACACCTCTTTATGGTCCTAAAATACCACTAGATTTCCAATTTCAGGCAAATAGGATAAAAACTTCGGATTCTAGAAGCCCAAGAATTAAAATCGGGAGATCGGTCTATATGGGGGCTATACCAAATATGGACCGATACTTACCATTTTCGGCACACCTCTTTATGATCCTAAAATACCACTAGATTTCCAATTTCAGACAAATTGGATAAAAACTACGGTTTCTATAAGCCCAAGACCCCAAATCGGGAGGTCCTTTTATATGGGGACCATACCAAAACATGGACCGATACTCACAATTTTTGGCATACGTATTTGTGGTCCTATAATACTTCTAGATTTCCAATTTCAGGTAAATTGAATAAAAACTGCGGTTTCTATAAGCCCAAGAAGTAAAATCGGGAGATCGGTCTATATGGGGGCTATACCAAAATAGGGACCGATACTCAAAATTTTTGGCACACGTATTTGTGGTCTTACAATACCTCTAGATTTCCAATTTCAGGTAAATTGAATAAAAACTGCGGTTTCTATAAGCCCAAGAAGTAAAATCGGGAGATCGGTCTATATGGGGGCTATAGCAAAACATGGACCGATACTCACCATTTTTGGCACACCCCTTTATGGTCATAAAATACCTCTACATTTCTAATTTCAGGCAAATTGGATAAAAACTACGATTTCTATAAGCCCAAGACCCCAAATCGGGAAGTCGGTTTATATGGGGACTATATCAAAACCTGGACCGATATAGCCCATCTTCGAACTTGACCTGCCTGCAGACAAAAGACGAGTTTGTGCAAAATTTCAGCGCGATTGCTTCATTATTGAAGACTGTAGCGTGATTACAACAGACAGACAGACAGACAGACGGACAGACGGACATCGTTATATCGTCTTAGAATTTCTCCCTGATCAAGAATATATATACTTTATATAGTCGGAAATCGATATTTCGATGCGTTACAAACGGAATGACAAACTTATTATACCCCCGTCACCATTCTATGGTGGTGGGTATAAAAAAGTGTTGTTCCACCAAGACAACGCACCGTGCCACAAGTCATTGAGAACGATGGCAAAAATTCATGAATTGGGCTTCGAATTGCTTCCCCACCCACCGTATTCTCCAAATCTGGCCCCCAGCAACTTTTTCTTGTTCTCAGACCTCAAAAGGATGCTCCCAGGGAAAAAATTTGGCTGCAATGAAGAGGTAATCGCCGAAACTGAGGTCTATTTTGAGGCAAAACCGAAGGAGTACTACCAAAATGGTATCAAAAAATTGAAAGGTCGTTATAACCATTGTATCGCTCTTGAAGGAAACTATGTTGAATAATAAAAACGAATTTTGACAAAAAAAATGTGTTTTTCTTTGCTAGACCGGGGACTTATCAGTCAACCTCTTAGGTTAGGTTAGGTGGCAGCTCGATGTATCAGGCTCACTTAGACTATTCAGTCCACTGTGATACCACATTGGTAAACTTCTCTCTTATCACTGAGTACTGCCCGATTCCATGTTAAGCTCAATGACAAGGGACCTCCTTTTTATAGCCGAGTCCGAACGGCGTTCCACATTGCAGTGAAACCACTTAGAGAAGTTTTCAGACCCTCAGAAATGTCACCAGCATTCAGAGATGGTCCGATTACCAATAGTTTGGGTTTTCTACTGTCAAAAAGTCGAAAACGTCATATACCTGTATAAAACGTAGTAAATGTCAAAAATCACAGGATGCTTAGATTTGATTTCAAACTATTTTATTAAGACATATTGAAGAATTTTAGAATTTATAATTATAATAATTTTAATTTTTTATTCAAAAGTAATTTGCAAAATTTTCCAGAGAAACTGGTATTTGATTAACTTCTGAATGCAATGCGTTTTCAAATTGTTGTAAATTTGAAAATTGCCGTGGCAAAAGTCAAATTTTCGAAGCCTTGAACCTGAAGACATACAAAAAAGTATGAAATAATTGGTTTTAAAACCCGTATACTATACAAATTTCAATATTGTCAAAAACTAAGTATTTTACGGAGGTTTGCGACGTTTTTGACGTATGGTAAAATACGTCGTAAACGTATGTCAAATACTTTACAGTTTACGACAGACCATCTCTGCCAGCATTACTGAGATGGGATAATCAACCGCTGAAAAACTTTTTGGTGTTCGGTCGAAGCAGGAATCGAACCTACGACCTTGTGTATGCAAAGCGGGCATGCCAACCATTACACCACGGTGGCTCACCCCTTTATTATGGACCAATTTATACATGGTTATAACATGGTTATACTTGCATCACGTACGAAATTTCAACCGGATTGGGTGAAATTTTCTCTTTCAAGAAAGAAAAAAATACTTTCCTCAGGAAAGAAATTTTAGACAAACGAACTCAAATTTATGGTATGCGATTCAATGAAAACTTTGTTCGTCTAAAACTTCGTTTCTCAAGAAGAAAATTCTTCTTTCAGTGTAGTTAGCGTGATTTCAACAGACGTACGAACTGATGGACATCGCTATATCGACTAAGAAATTCACCATGACACTGAATATAAAATTAATGGAGTCTGAAATACATATATGTATTTCGTTACAAATATTTCGTTACACGTTACAAACGGAATAACAAAGTTGGTATGCCACCATCCCTCCATGGATTGGGGTATGTCATTTAAGTTCGTTCCAAAATGTGTTTTGGTTGTATCAAACTAGCAAGCCAATATGCTCCATTTTCTTCCATTTTTAAGTCTATTTAATATTCCCCCCCAAGACAACAATAGGGCAAAAGGATTTTCAAATGTTATTGCCATGCCACAACATTTGAAAAACTCTCAATAAAACTCAACACTGTCAGAAGCAGGTAGCAGCAAGTAGACAAGTCAACAAAAAGCATATTTTACTGATTTACATCACAATAATATTAATTATCATACAAACCATTCTTATTGTTGTTCGTATCGTTATTTTCCATACAACTAGCACGCTCTGGGAGGTGTATGTACGTCTGTAAGTCCTTATGTTAGCAATGCCTCATAATTAAGTTCACAATCGGTAGAGACAAATGACATTAAAGATGACTACTGATGTCTGCTATTTTCATATCTGAAATTTCATATCAAGTCAGGATACATTCAGTATAGCTGAGTTATACTAGTGGTAGGGATTGCAGTTCAGATAATAGTAAACTCAACTACTTCAATATTACTCTTTTGTAAGTAGGTATTCGTTAACAACGAACTACATAAATGGGTGTTGTAATTAACATTATTATACTGTTATCATGACGCAATTTAATTTGGTTTTTATTCACTGCATATTCTTCTTCCAGGGAAATGCCACAATCACTAATGGCTTTGGGCAGCACAGTGTTTTCGAATTCTCTATGGAAACACAACTAATGGCTGATATGTAATTGAACAAAGTAAAGCGTTATATTTTTTCATTTTATTGCCAAATTCAATATGCAAAGTTCTACTAAAAACTGTCATACACAATCGAATTACTTAACATTGTCTCCTAATTTGTAAGTTAGTCCATACACGCAAAGAAGAAAAAAAACAAGTATATACGGCCGTAAGTTCGGTCAGGCCGAATCTTATGTACCCTCCACCATGGATTGCGTAGGAACTTCTACTAAAGGCTGTCACACGCTCACAAAAAATCGCTTCTGTAACATATACTCCCAAACACATTTTGCTTCAAGCATATACATTTTTGGGTATTGCCCAAACATTTATACGTTTGATCTATTCCAATATATAATATGTTTGAAAGCATATTGGTCTAAACAACATATGTTTGGGTAGGCTAAGTTCCAAACATTTTGTATTTTTGCATCCAAATTCAATAATGTTGTCTTCCAAAAAACAATATGTTATTATGTGAACATATAATATGTTTGGAAGCATTTTGCATATGCTTAAAAAAAATTCTCCCAAACAATATTGTGCTCAAAATTTTATTTATTTATTTATATATTTACAATCATAATGAATTATGAAAATAAACAGGTAATATAGGTGCTAACAACATAGGTTTTCGACCTGAATGCTCAAAATTTTGTTTCTGCCCAATTGTATATTCCCCCACATCTTTCTCACTTCCACGAAATTTTTTAATTCTTAGCACCTTTTTCTGTAATACAAACATTGTAGAAGAAATTATTCAATTGTATGATTTTTTTATTTTAATTTTACCTTTTGCCGGACGGGGATTCGAACAGCGGACCACACAGTTTGTAAGGATCAAAGAAGTAGCTGATCAATTGCCCAAGGAAAAATAAAATGTTAATTTTGTAATAACAAGCAACAACCACCAACTGAATTCAATATCGCTCCCTGTTAAATAGCGCTCCAAGCTACTAAACACATATATGTTTATAGGCTATTTCTAAATTAATATATGTTTACATCCAAGCATATTATATTTACAAACATTTTATGTCCCAAACATAATATGTTCTAACATATTAACATATATGTCCCAAACATGTTATGCTAGTTTATGAACATTATATGCTTGCACTCAAAAATATTGTGTTTAAAAATTTGTGTTCCAAACATATAATGTTTATAGCCAAACATATGAAAAACAGTCTTTTTCATCCGTGCATCCACAATCGAATTACTTGGGTTGCGATAACACTTGCCGATGGCAAGGTATCGTAAAACTTTTTAACACTGTCTTCTAAATTGTAAGTTAGTCCATAAGGGGTATATATTAAACAAAAAAAAGGCCGATTAAATACGTATATAATTCAGTTTGACAAAATTTTCTATAGAAATAAAATTTTGACAAAATTTTCTATAGAAATAAAAACTTGACAAAATTTTCTATAGAAATAAAATGTTGACAAAATTTTCTATGGAAGTAAAATTTTGACAAAATTTTCTATAAAAATAAAATGTTGACAAAATTTTCTATAGAAATAAAATGTTGACAAAATGTTCTATAGAAATAAAATGTTGACAAAATTGTCTATAGAAATAAAATGTTGACAAAATTTTCTACAGAAATAAATTTTTTACAAAATTTTCTATAGAAATAAAATTTTGACAAAATTTTCTATAGAAATAAAATTTTGACAAAATTTTCTATGGAAATAAAATGTTGACAAAATTTTCTATGGAAATAAAATGTTGACAAAATTGCTATAGAAATAAACTTTTTACAAAACTTTCTATAGAAATGAAATTTTGACAAAACTTTCTATAGTAATAAAATTTGACAATTTTTACATGGCTGTTAGAGGCCATATAATAACGAAATGTACCAAATTTCAACCGCATCGGATGACTTTTGCTCCTCCAAGTGGCTCCGGAGGTCAAATCTGGGGATTGGTTTATATGGGAGCTATATATAATTATGGACCGATATGGACCAATTTTTGCATGGTTGTTAGAGACCACATACTAACACCACGTACTAAATTTCAATTGGATCGGATGAATTTTGCTCATCCAAGAGGCTCCAGAGTTCACATCTGGGGATCGGTTTATATGGGAGCTATATATAATTATGGACCGATATGGAACAATTTTTGCATGCTTGTTAGATACCGTATACTAACATCAGGTACCCAATTTCAAGCGGATCGGATGTATTTTACCCCTCCAAGAGGCTCCGGAGGTCAAATCTGGGGATCGGTTTATATGGGAGCTATATATAATTATGGACCGATATGGACCAGTTTTTGCATGGTTGTTAGAGACCATATACTAACACCACGTACCAAATTTCAATCGGGTAGGATGAAGTTTGCTCCTCCAAGAGGCTCCGGAGGTCAAATCTGGGGATCGGTTTATATGGGGGCTATATATATTTATGGACCGATATGGACCAATTTTTGCATGGTTGTTAGAGACCATATACTAACACCACGTACCAAATTTCAACCGGATCGGATGAATTTTGCCCCTCCAAGAGGCTCCGGAGGTCAAATCTGGGGATCGGTTTATATGGGGGCTATATATAATTATGGACCGATATGGACCAATTTTGGCATGGTTGTTAGAGACCGTATACATAGACCACGTACCAAATTTTGCTGCTCCGGAAGGCTCCGCAAGCCAAATTTGGGGATCGGTTTATATGGGGGCTATACGTAAAAGTGGTCCGATATGGCCCATTTGCAATACCATCCGACCTACTGCAATAACAACTACTTGTGACAAGTTTCAAGTCGATAGCTAGTTTCGTTCGGAAGTTAGCGTGATTTCCACAGACGGACGGACAGCCGGACAGACGGACAGACGGACGGACGGACATGCTTAGATCGACTCAGAATTTCACCACGACCCAGAATATATATACTTTATGGCGTCTTAGAGCAATATTTCGATGTGTTACAAACGGAATGACAAAGTTAATATACCCCCATCCTATGGTGGAGGGTATAAAAATGTTTGGAAAATGTGCATAGAAAACGTTTTTCTTTTGTTAGAGTTTTTTGAATTACTTCGAAAATTTTAAACTTTCATTATCAAAAAAAAAAATCGTTTGTTACAAAATTTTTATTTTTTCAATACAAAAAAATATTTTTGAACCCACAATACAGTCTATTTCGTTTATATCAAGCACTGTTCTTTTCTGACTTTAAGTCTTTAATAAGACACATTTTACAGTTTCATAGTACAAATATGTAGTACGAGGGCGGTTCGGAAACTTCTTAGCCTATCAATGAAAGAGAATTGTTAGTTTTTCAAAAATATTTTTATTTTTCCTAGTCCCCTGAAACTTCAATACACTTAGTCCAACGCTTTTCTAGCAATTCTATCCCTTGATTAAAATAGTTTTCCTCAAGGTCTTCAAAATAGTGGTTTACAACTGTAATTGCATCTTCATTTGAGGTAAAACGCTTGCCAGCAAGGAATTTTTTAGATTTGGGAACAAGTAAAAGTCACTGGGAACTAAATCAGGAGAACAAGGTGGGTGGTCAAGCAACTCGTACTTTAATTCGTTGATTTTAGCCATTGTTAAAACACTCTTGTGCGCTGGTGCGTTGTCTTGATGAAAAAAAATGTTTTTTTTGTGTTGTAAGCCAGGACGTTTTTCTCGAATTTGTACATTTAATTGATCCAAAAGGTTGCAATAGTACACTGAATTTATTGTTTTATCCTTTTGCAGATAGTCAATCAATAAAATACCTTTCAAGTCCCAAAAGCCCGTTGCCATAACCTTACCAGCCGATTGAATTGTTTTTGCCTTCTTTGGGGCACTTCCTCCAGCTTCAGTCCATTGTTTGGATTGTTCTTTTGTCTCTGGATTATGGTGGTGGATCCATGTCTCATCACCAGTTATGAAACGACGCTTAAAATCCATTTTATTTTGTTTAAAACGATCCAAACAGGCTTGAGCAATTTTCATTCTTATAAGAATGAACGCATATATGCGCTTCTGATCGACTGTTAACAAATGCGGCACCCATCTTGCAGAAATCTTTTTCATCTGTAGTTCTTCATGCAAAATTAAATGGACTCGATCATTTGAGATGCCCATGCATGATATTAGTAATTTCACGCAGTTTAATTCGTCGATCATTTAATACCATATCATGCACTTTGGCTACAATTTCTGCTGTTGTTGCTGTTTTTGGACGTACACTACGTGGTTCATCTTCAATGCTTGTACGACCACGTTTAAATTCAGCAACCCAATTTTTTACTGTTGCATATGAAGGAGCACTTTCATCTAACACATTCACCATATCATTATGAATTTCTTGTCCCGATAAACCTTTTTTATGTAAATATTTAATGACAGCACGCATTTCTAATTGTTCCATTGTAAAAAAATTGCGGACGCGTCTTTTTTGAAAACCTGTTTCTATATGAAGGAGTTGCCAGATCGAAATAAAATTTAACATGTGTTCATAACAGATATGGAAGTTTCCAAACCACTTAACTTTTTTCAGTTTATACCGCGCTTTTTGTGCTAGGCTAAGAAGTTTCCGAACTGCCCTCGTATGTAATGTTGAACATCTTTTTGGAGTCTTCCGAACATATCTGGAATATATGTAAAAACAAAACAAACAAAAAAAAATTTTTTTGGTGTTTCGTCAAAGCAGGGATCGAATCCACGATCCTTGGTATGCAAGGTGGACGTACTAACCATTGATCCAAGGTGCCCAACTAAATATATGTTTCTGTTACATAAAGTTTGTTTAATCGGCTCGTGGGCCCCGAAAACGATGGTATATAAGTATAACTGTTTGACTATTGATATCAATAACAGCTATGTAGTCCAGTGGAGAAATTATATGGTCCGCGGTTCGGAAGGTAAAATTTAAAAAATTTATAAAATCGAATAATTTCTTCTACATTGTTTGTATTACAGAAAAAGGTTCTAAGAACTAAAAAAACCTCGTGGAAGTGAGGGAAAATGCAGTTAGCCATAAATGATTGTTTTTATACCCTCCACCATAGGATGGGGGTATATTAACTTTGTCATTCCGTTTGTAACACATCGAAATATTGCTCTAAGACCCCATAAAGTATATATATTCTGGGTCGTGGTGAAATTCTGAGTCGATCTAACATAAGCATGTCCGTCTGTTGAAATCACGCTAACTTCCGAACGAAACAAGCTATCGACTTGAAACTTGGCACAAGTAGTTGTTATTGCAGTAGGTCGGATGGTATTGCAAATGGGCCATATCGGACCACTTTTACGTATAGCCCCCATATAAACCGACGCTCAGATTTGGCTTGTGAAGCCTCTTGGAGGAGCAAAATTCATCCGATCCGGCTGAAATTTGGTACATGTGCAAGTATATGGTCTCTGATAACCATGCAGGAATTGGTCCATATCGGTCCATTATTATATGTAGCCCCCATATTAACCGATCCCCAGATTTGACCTCCGGAGCCCCTTGGATGAGCAAAATTCACCCGACCCGGTTGAAATTTGGTACGTGGTGAAATTTGGTACATTGCGCTAGTATATGACCGCTAACAACCATGCCACAATTTGTCCATATCGGTCTATAGTTATATATAGCCGATCCCCAAAAATAATCTACCAAAATTTTATTTCTATAGACAACTAGCGTAACCCGGCCCGCTTCGCTGCGCCTTCCGAAGCGTATTTGTAGGAACATTTTGCGTTAACTTAGTCAACCATATGCTTCGTACGGAAAACAAATTCGAAAAGATTTGAATTCTTTCAAACAAATCAGACTACTTGCTTTTTCGTTTATAGTTACAAATACGAAGGATATGCATATCTAACACGGTTCGTCTTAAAAAATGTCGGGGAGAGGGTGTACCATTTCCTCCAATTTTTTTATATAATGTTCTGTATTCAAGGAGTTGGAAACCTTCTATATTTCTTGTGAATTTTAAGTGTGGTTTGTCTAGGAAAGGTATCCTTCTCCTCAAAATATCTGAAAACTAATCACTATATTTCCCATCCAATAAATCGGAAAAGCAAAAGTAGTAAAAAATTTTACCACGTTAACATTTATTAAAATGTTGGAAAATGATGCACCCACTACGTTGGCTGTCAATTTCATGTAAATTTAAGTTCTTTACTAAAAAGAAGTCTGGCAGAAGCCTGTGCAAAAATAGTAAAATTATGTACCGAGTTCCCATTTACGGACAACGTTCTACTTTCAATTTAAGAAAAAAAAAAACGGACAAAAGGGAACCCTCTCCCCACCTTCGCTCCACTCCGGCCTGATATCGGACTATCACGTACGCTATATTAATTTCACAACTACTCAATGGTCTCTATAAATTCTATCGAAGTAAATCGTCAAAGTTTATTTCAATTTTCCCCTTCCCCAACCAGATATCGAAAAATCATATACTAATTTAAAAATCATGTATAATTTTAATCACCTCCTCCCACGTTCCCTGTAAATTTCAAGTAGATCGGAGATGTTTAAATTTTGCTCTATTGTTTTAAAGGGAAGTCACTTTCCCCGATACAAAATCAACAAACACCGTAGTGAATAGCACCCCTAACCTTCCTTGAAAATTCTTGAAACTTTCCTTCAAATGTGGGACAAGGAGGGTTGCCTCTTCGTTCATAACCTTCCCCCACTGCCTTTGTAAATTTCAAGAAAACTTAAGAATTTTTGTTTTGCAGTTTTAGAAGAGGACCTCCTCCCCGACCAAATATCGAAAAGTGATGTAGAGTATCTTTTTGTAAAGCCTAAAGGGGCGGCCTCTCTTCCGTCCAAATATCACAAAATCAGGTATCAACTATTAATATCGTAACCTCTCCCCAGTCCTCTGTAAATTTCAAGTAACTCGGTAAAGTTTAATTGTTTCTCTGTATGTACTTAAGAGATGCGGATGTCTCCCTATGCCCTTTTATTTTTATTAAAAAATCAGGCACCGGATATAAATTTCATAACATCACCCATTTTTTCCGTAAAATTTCAGTCGACGGAGTTTAGTTTTGTTTTCGCTGTACTTAAAAAAAAGTCGGGCAAAGGGGTGGTCCCCCTCCCCGACCAAATATCGAAAAATAATGTAGCGGATTTTTGTCTAGATGCCAACCCCAACATTCAATGAACATTTCAAGCAAATCGCATAATTTTGTTCCAAGTTTCAAAAAGTAGGGCAATGGGGAGGTCGCCCTCTCCGTCCACATATGAAATCATCAGGTACCCCATATTAATTCCATAACCTCACCGCATGTTCTCTGTAAGTCTCAGATAATAAATTTCAGTCGACGGAGTTTAGTTTTGTTTTCGCTGTACTTAAAAAAAAGTCGGGCAAAGGGGAGGTCCCCCTCCGCCATCAAATATCGAAATATAAAGTAGCGGATCTTTGTCTAGATGCCAACCCCAACCTTCAATGAAAATTTCAAGCAAATCGGTCAACTTTGGTCCAATTTTCAAAAAGTCCGACAAAGGGGAGGTCCCCCTCCGCGACCAGGTGTCAAAAAATGAGGTACACTATTTTCACCACATGAACGCCCCCTACGATCTCTGAAAGTTTAGTAAATCGGTTCAGCCGTTTCGGAGCCAACTCGGAACATACAAACAAACAAACAAATAAACAAACAGATTGAATTTTATATATATAGATTTTGTCAACATTTTATTACTATAGAACATTTTGTCAAAATTTTATTACTGTAGAAAATGTTATCAAAATTGTATTACTATACAAAATTTTGTCAAGATTTTATTTCTATAAAATATGTTGTCAAGATTTTATTCCTATAGAAAATTTTGTCAAAATGTTATCTCTTTAGACAATTTTCTCAAAATTTTATTTCTATAGAAAATTTTGTCAAAATTTTATTTCTATAGAAATTTTTTTTAAAATTTTATTTCTATAGAAAATTTTTTCAAAATTTTATTTCTATAGAAAATTTTGTCTCTTTAGACAATTTTCTCAAAATTTTATTTCTATAGAAAATTTTGTCAAAATTTCATTTCTATAGAAAATTTTGTCAAAATTTTATTTCTATAGAAAATTTTGGCAAATTTTTTTTTTTCTATAGAAAATTTTGTCAAAATTTCATTTCTATAGAAAATTTTGTCAAAATTTTATTTCTACAGAAAATTTTGCAATCTAAATTATTTACGTATTACTCGGCCTTTTTTGTTTAATATATACCCCGTATGGACTAACTTACAATTGAGAACATGGTGTTAAGAAGTTTTAAGATACCTTGCCATCGGCAAGTGTTACCGCATCCGATTATGGATGACAAGTACAAGTTTCTATGCAATCCATGGCCGAACTTACGGCCGTATATATTTATTTTGACTTGGTTTTTATGAAATTGTTTTTACATCCTGGAAAAGAATAAACGTTTATCACAAAGATTATGTACTTTTCTTCCAAAGAAACTTCTTTACAGCGAAAAGCCAATGAGAAACGATCTTTGTTTGTCTAAAATTTCGTTTGGGAGGAAAGAATTATTTTTTGCATGTATGCTTCATTTGTGTAATCGTGTAAAAATGGCAATTTCAGCGCCTAAACTCAAGAAATAGTTTCACAATAGTAGAAAAAAAATTGTTTCCAACTCAAAAAATTTCGACAAAAAACTATCCCCAATTTGGAGGAAAATCCCTAATACTGGCAAAACTGAGGGCTCAAACAATATCCACTTGTATTGCCAACCTTTTTTGAAGTTGACGGCACTTTTGAGAATCTCCACCACGTCGAAAACAGTCGTATATTGAGAAGTTGTAGCACTCCAAGTTACTACAAAAAAGTATCGCATAAATTTAGAGCGACGCTAATAAGAGCCCCTTCAAACTATTGGAAAAAGTTCATTTTAAGATAGTTGTAAAAGAATAATTGTGTTCAAGTAAAATACGATTGTTTAGATGTTTATTAATTTGAATAAAAATTTATAAATTATTCCAGGTATAACATTTATACGAATTAAAAGAATTATGTTGATTTATAGGTTTAAATTCTGCTATATTCGGCTCCAGCGTCTATCAGTGTTTATTCTTGATGGAGCAGCGTATATGGAACAAGTATATAAAGCAGTAAATTCGGCCGGGCCGAATTTTAAATACCCACCACCATGAATCAAATATGATAGTTTACTTTGAAAACTCTTCGTCGTAGTGGGTTACTTGATAATATATAGAATTGTAGCGGGTTTAATGACAAATCTTCTCCCAAGCAAGTCAGTTCCCGAAGACAAACTTTAAAGATTCTACCTATGAAGACCAGATCAGATTCTGGATTTATGAGAACCAATTTTGTTTGAGTTTTAGAGAAATTATAAATATATCGTGTATATGATGAAATTACGCCTTGATTTAAAATCTTAAATATGTAGATTTTTTCCGCCATTATTTAAATACTTTGAGTAAAATCTGGATATTTTACTTTCAGTTTGAAGCAATTTTCATGATCAGTGCGCCTGCTATACCCTGAAAGAAGTGTTTTCTTTTTTGAGAAACGTAATTTTAGACAAGCAAAGTTTTCTTTTGACCCAAGTTTTAGAGACAATCGTTGAATAAACGAAAATACTTCATAAGAAAAGGAAATTTCGTTTGTCTAAAATTTCATTATAGATTACTAATTTCCAGCAAATCGGATAAAAACTACGTATTCTAGAAGCCCAAGAAATAAAGCCGGGGGATCGGTGTATATGGGGGCTACACCAAAACATGGACCGATAGGCACCATTTGCTACTCACATATTTGTGATCTTAAAATACCTCCAGATTTTCAATTTCAAACAAATCGGCTAGAAAATATAGTCTCTAGACGCCCAAGAAGTAAAAATCGAGAGATCAGTCTATATGGGGGCTATACCAAAAAATGAGCACCATTTTCGGCACACCTTTTCGGCACACCTTTTTATGGTCCCAAAAGAACTCTAGATTTTCAATTTCAGGAAAATCGGATAGAAAATATAGTTTCTAGAAGCCCAAGAAGCAAAATCGGGAGATCAGTCTCTATGGGGGCTATATCAAAACATCGACCGATGAGCACCATTTTCGGCACACCTTTTTATGTTCCTCAAATACATCTAGATTTCCAATTTCAGGCAAATCGGATGGTAAATATAGTTTCTAGAAGCCCTAGAAGCAAAATCGGGATATCGGTCTATATGGGGGCTATGCCAAAACATGGACCTATGGGCACCATTTTCGGCAAACCTTTTTATGGTCCTCAAATACCTCTATATTTCCAATTTCAGGCAAATTGGATAAAAACTACGGTTTTTATAGGCCCAAGACTCCAAATCGGGAGGTTGGTTTATATGGGGGCTATATCAAAACATGGACCGATGGATACCATTTTCGACACACCTCTTTATGGTCCCAAAATACCTCTAGATTTGCAATTTCATACAAATCGGACAGAAAATACTGTTTCTAGACGCGTAAGAAGCAAAATCGGGAGATCGGTCTATATGGGGGCTATACCAAAACATGGACCGATTCGGACCATTTTCGACACACCTCCTTATGGTCCTAAAATACCTCTAGATTTTCAATTTCAGACAAATCGGATAGAAAATACTGTTTCTAGACGCCTAAGAAGCAAAATCGGGAGATCGGTCTATATGGGGGCTATACCAAAACATGGACCGATACGGACCATTTTCGACACACCTCTTTATGGTCCTAAAATACCTCTAGATTTTCAATTTCAGACAAATCGGATAGAAAATACTGTTTCTAGACGCCTAAGAAGCAAAATCGGGAGATCGGTCTATATGGGGTCTATACCAAAACATGGACCGATACGGACCATTTTCGACACACCTCTTTATGGTCCCAAAATACCTCTGGATTTCCAATTTCAGGCAAATCTGATAAAAACTACGGTTTTTATAGGCCCAAGACCCCAAATCGGGAGGTCGGTTTATATGGGAACTATATCAAAACTTGGACCGATATAGCCCATCTTCGAACTTGACCTGCCTGCAAACAAAAAACTAATCTGTGCCAAATTTCGGGACGATAGCGCCATTATTGAAGGCTGTAGCGTGATTACAACAGACAGACAGACAGACGGACAGACGGACATGCTTATATCGTCTTAGAATTTCTCCCTGATCAAGAATATATATACTTTATATAGTCGGAAATCGATATTTCGATGTGTTACAAACGGAATGACAAACTTATTATACCCCCGTCACCATTTTATGGTGGTGGGTATAAAAATATCTGAAAAAAGCTATCATTTTATTCCACTTGGAAAGTCGAAAATTGTTCACCCATACACCTTTCACAATTTTAAGCGTAATAACTATGTTTTCAGCACTTCATTTTCGTTTTTATTTAAATAATTTATAAAAAGCTAGTCGCGCTTGGTGTTTCACAAAATATAAAATGGCTCTTGTGACATTAGTGATGGCAAAATACTTTCATGTACATTTCGTACTTTTTGATACGTTCCCCATCACAATTGGCGATAGTTGTAGGGTCACTTACGAATCTATGGTAGCGATAAGGATGAAATGGAACTTTGAAATGCTGGCAGGGTAAAGTAATCACACTATCATGCTTAAATTCTATCACGAATAACTTTATATCGGAATACCATAGACCAAAAATGATTTAGTGAGCTTATAAATAATAAAATGAACTGTCACTGGAATATATCTGTTAACTGTGCGACGAGCGGACACACTGTCATTACTTTGATTCCATTACACTGTTGCATTCAAATCTTCACTTATGCAAATTACATAGAAGAAGACAATGACATGACACTCCCATTGACTGACTGATAACCACAACCATGATTTAATAGTTAATTGAATAATATTCCAACAGAGAACTAAAGTGGGAATACGTAGTTGAACAGTTTAACGCACCATGCCACATTTCCTCCTTCTCGATAGAATACATTAATTTCGAATAAAATTAAACGTGTGGCAAATTTAATATGCGAACAATTTAAAATTGAACGATTGACTGAACGGAAAACCATCACCACAAACCTCAAACACTTTCATTAATAAGTTGCAGAAAGAAAAAACTTATTATACTATTCAAATTATTTTAATGGTGTCTGCTGGTGTATAGAAAGTGTTAATAGGACTTTCACATAACCGGCAAACTATAAATCATCAAAAGGAGTTTGGCATACAAATTCATTCTACTGCCATTGTGAAATATTTCATTTCAGACTTGCGATATAACTGCACCATGCACCAGATATCTCATCCAGCAGCAAGCACCACCCCATTATGGATGATAATTATGATGGAATATAAGAAGCGAGCAAACAACACATCATCCAAGAGATAATTAAATGTAATCATAAAGTGAAAATTGTCATCGAATAAAATTCAGTACTGGTGGATGGACGGACAAGAGGTGCCACTAAGAACCTACTTCAATTGCAATGTTTCTTTTAATTCTAGAATTGCATAAAGTTTTCATTATGATCTTTCTTTCTCCTTTTGCAACTACACAGGGAACTTGAGTACCCCACCCTTTATTGTGAGCAATTCCCATCAATGCCATTCGTTCATCATTGAATGAAGTAAAATTATTGTAAGACTTTTTTTTTCAAGATGAACATCATATTTATGAATATTTGTTGTCATTCTATGTGACTTTTCTGGTAGTCAATCTGCAGTCATTACACTCAAAAAAAATCAGTAATAGCATCAAATAACTTAGTTGTTTCAGCAGATTTTGTCGGTTGAAAAAGGGGAAGAATTTTAGTTTGTTAACACACGCAAGGAAATAACACTAGTTTACACTGCAAATGTACACTTGATGAGATGAGATCGACTTTTCTATGTATTATGATCTGCTGAATTCGAAAAAAAAATATTTAAAAATCTTTTATGGAACAGTTTTTGAGATATCCCGTCATTTTTCGTTTTTCGCTCATTTTTTCACTAAACAAATTATATCTGGAGGTAGAAATGTCCGATTATATCGTTGTTGGTACTTAAATGAAAGATATTAAGATGACAAATAATCGTGTATAATTGGATCTGTGATAAGTTAAGTGATTCAAAAAATATCGATGCGAAAAGCCAAATTTTCAAAAAAAATTTACCTTTTCCGGTACAGCAGATCAAAATACATAAATTGCCTCTCATCAAGTGTATATGAAAAAAAAATTGTAAACTAGTGTAATTATTTGCTATCAAACGAAATTTTATACAAAAAACATTGTTTTCCATTTGCTTTTCGCTGTAACGAAGTTTGTTTGGAAGAAAAGTATGTACTTTTTGTGATAAAAGTTTATTCTCTTAAAGGATTAAAAACAATTTCATAAAGACTGACTCAAAAATGTTTGCTATTTTTTTTCTGTAATACAAGCAATGTAGAAGAAATTATTTGACATATTTTTCTTTATTGAGCCCTTTTTTTGGGTTACAATGGTTTACAATACTTTTTTTATATTCTTGAAAATTTTGTTAAATACACCCAGAGAAGGAATATGATCACCTCAAACATGTTTTAAGAGCAAAATGTTATTTTTGGGTGGTGACCATGTAACATGGTTTTCGCAACCATGTTATTTTCTCGGAAATCATGTATCTGATTACGGCAAGCAGGTTATATTTGACGAGAAAATAACATTTTAGTGACAAACATGTTACATGGTCACCACACAAAAATAACATTTTGCTCTTGAAACATGTTTGAGGTGATCATATTACTTTTCTGCGTGTACTTAAGACTATAATGTAATATCTTAATAATGTATAATTGTGTTACAGCTCCATGCTTTGTTGTGTAATTTTGTTGTCGTTATTTATTTTAATAAAATTAACTATATAAAGGAATAATGCTCTTGCTCCCGGAGCTTAAGAAATTATTTAATTTTATATATTTTTATACATGTTCTACCTTTTTCCTGAACCAGGGCTGTGGAGTCGAGCCAATTTCGATCGAGCAAAAGATATGAGACCTACATCTAAATCTGAACCAATTTCAACCAACTTTGCCACACATGACTGCACTATCAAATATATTATTTGTGCAAAATTTGAAGCAAATCAATAAGAAATAAAATTTTGACAAAATTTTCTGTAGAAGTAAAATTTTGACAAAATTCTCCACAGAAATAAAGTTTTGACAAAATGTTTATAGAAATAAAATTTGGACAAAATATTCTATAGAAATAAAATTTAAAAAAAAAATAGAAATACAATTTTAACAAAATTTTCTATAGAAATAAAATATTTATAAAATTTTCTATAGAAATAAAATTAGTTGTTGTTTTTTTTATTTCAGCTTAAAACCATACATTGACTAAACTACAAGAAGAAGAAATAAAATTAGGACAAAATTTTCTATAGAAATAAAATTTTGAGAAAATTTTTCTATAGAAATAAAATTTTTGAAAACATTTTCCATAACTTAAGCTACACTTGTAGTTTAGTCAATGCATGGTTTTAAGCTGAAATCAAAAACAACAACAATGATTAAAGGAATAAAATATTGACAAAATTTTCTATAGAAATAAAATTTTCCATAGAAATAAAATTTGGATAAAATTTTCTTAAAAATAAATTTTTGACAAAATTTTCTATAGAAATAAACCTTTGACAACATTTTCTATAGAAATAAAATTTTGAGACAATTTTCTATAGAAATAAATTTTTGACAAAATATTTTATAGAAATAAAATTTTGAGAAAATTTTCAATAGAAATAAAATTTGGACAAAATTTTCTATAGAAATAACATTTTGAGAAAATTTTCTATAGAAATAAAATTTTGACAACAATTTTTATCGAAATAAAATTTGTTACAAAATTGTCTATAGAAATAAAATTTTCTATAGAAATAAAATTTGTTACAAAATGTTCTATAGAAACAAAATGTTGACAAAATGTTTATAGAAGTAAAATTTTGAGAAAATTTTCGATAAATATTGACAAAATTTTCTATAGAAATAAAATATTGACAAAATTTTCTATAGAAATAAAATTTTGACAAAACTTTTATAGAAATACAATTTGGACAACTTTTTTATAGAAATAAAATTTGGACAAAATTTTCTATAGAAACAAAATTTTGGTAAAATTTCCTATAGAAACAAAATTTTGGAATAATTTTCTATAGTCATAAAATTTTGGAAACATTTTCAATAGAAACAAAATTTTGGAAACATTTTCTATAGAAACACAATTTTGGAAAGATTTTCTATAGAAATAACATTTTGGAAAAATTTTATATAGAAATAACATTTTGACAAAATTTTCTATAGAAATAAAATTTATGAGAAAATTTTCTATAGAAATAAAATTTTTGAGAAAATTTTCTATAGAAATAAAATTTTGACAAAATTTTCTATAGATACAAAATTTTGGAAAAATTGTCTATAGAAATAAAATTTTAATTATATTTGCTTAGTTCGGCTTGAGGTCATGTGAATAAAAACAGATGTTGTTGTTTTTTGAGTTGTATTTTTATATTTAAAATTTTCCAATATTTCGAGACATCTCCGATTCTCGTCTTCAGGGAAATTACTTTAAACAAAAAGAAAAAACATTTAACACATTCTTTTTGTTTAAAGTAATTTCCCTGAAGACGAGCATCGGAGATGTCTCGAAATATTGGAAAATTTTAATTATAAAAATACAACTCAAAAAACAACAACATCTGTTTGTATTCACATGACCTCAAGCCGAACTAAGCAAATATAATTAAAAGTTTAAAGGTCAACTAATTAAAACAACGAAATAAAATTTTGCGAAAATTTTCTATAGAAATAAAATTTGGACAAAATTTTCTATAGAAATAAAATTTTGAGAAAATTTTCTAGAGAAATAAAATTTTGACAAATTTTTCAACAGAAATAAAATTTGGAAAAAATTTTTATCGAAATAAAATTTGTTACAAAAAAATCTAAAGAAACAAAATTTTGGCAAAATTTTCTATAGAAATAAATTTTGACAAAATTTTCTATAGAAATAAAATTTTTACAAAAGTTTCTATAGAAAGAAAATTTGTTACCAAATATTCTATAGAAACAAAATTTTGACAAAATGTTTATAGAAAGAAAATTTTGACAAAATGTTCTATAGAAATAAAACTTCGACAAAATTTTCTATAGAAATAAAATTTTGGCAAAACTTTTATAGAAATAAAATTTGGACAAAATTTTTATAGAAATAAAATTTGGACAACATTTTTTAACAAAATTTTCTATAGAAACAAAATTTTGGTAAAATTTTCCATAGAAACAAAATTTTGGAATAATTTTCTACAGACACAAAATTTTGGAAACATTTTCTATAGAAACAAAATTTTGAAAACATTTTCTATAGAAACAAAATTTTGGAAACATTTTCTAAAGAAACACAATTTTGGAAAAATTTTCTATAGAAATGACATTTTGGAAAAATTTTCTATAAAAATAACATTTTGGAAAAATTTTCTAAAGAAATAACATTTTGATAAAATTTTTCTATAAAAATAACATTTTGCCAAGATTTTCTATAAAAATAAAATTAGGAAAATTTTTCTATAGAAATAAAATTTTGACAAATCTTTCTATAGAAATAAAATTTTGACAAAACTTTTATAGAAATAAAATTTGGACAAAATTTTTGAGAAAATTTTCTATAGAAATAAAATTTTGACAACATTTTCTATAGAAATAAAATTAAGAGAACATTTTCTATAGAAATAAAATTTAGAGAAAATTTTCTATAGAAATAAAATTTTTGAGAAAGTGTTCTATAGAAATAAAAATTTGAGAAAGTTTTCTATAGAAATAAAATTTGGACAAAATTTTCTATAGAAATAAAATATTGACAAAAGTTTCTATAGAAATAAATATCGACAAAATTTTCTATAGAAATAGAATTTGGACAAAATTTTCTTTAAAAATAAAAATTGGACAAAATTTTCTACAGAAATAAAATTTGGACCAAAATGTTTATCAAAATAAAGTTTGTTACAAAGTTTTCTATAGAAACACAATTTTGAAAAAATTGTCTATAGAAATAAAATTTTGAGAAAATTTTCTATAGAAATAAAATTTAGAGAAAACTTTCTATAGAAATAAAGTTTTTGAGAAAATTTTCTATAGAAATAAAATATTGACAAAATTTTTATAGAAATAAAATTTAGACAAAATTTTCTATAGAAATAAAATTTGTTAAAAAATGTTCTATAGAAACAAAATTTTGACAAAATGTTTATAGAAATAAAATTTTGAGAAAATTTCCGATAAATATTGACAAAATTTTCTATAGAAATAAAATATTGACAAAATTTTCTATAGGAATAAAATTTTGACAAAATTTCCTATAGAAATAAAATTTAGAGAAAATTTTCTATAGAAATAAAATTTTTGAGAAAATTTTCTATAGAAATAAAATTTGGACAAAATTTTCTATAGAAATAAAATTTTGAGAAAATTTTCTACAGAAATAAATTTTGTTGTTGTTTTTTTGATTTCAGCTTAAAACCATACATTGACTAAACTACAAGTGTAGCTTAACCAACAGAGGAAAATAATGTTTGTCAAATTTATTTGGGCAAAGTCCTATAGACTGCAAGATGGTTGGATGGACGCACGTTTCGGAATTACCACATTCCTCATCAGCATCCTCTACTTGCAGCAAAACTATCAACTAATTATCAGAATAAATTCAGGCAGTTCATTAAACCCAACAATAAACCACACTTGAACCCTCCGAAAAAAGGTTCTATCAATTGGCAAAAGCCGGCTATCAATTGGCAAACTTAGAGGAAAACACCTCAGCTTTCGCACAAAGAAAAGTAACAGAATTATTTCCAAAAACAAAGCGGTTTGGAACCACTGTGTGGTGGTGGGTATAAGAAGTGCTACTTCGACAAGCTATTTCATTCTTTATTCTTTGAGTGTAGTTTACAGTTTCGTTCACACAGAGTTACAGAGTTTAGTGTACATACTTTATGAGATGAAGACGATGGAGAAATGAAGAAGTACTAGAACTACATACATGTCATATATCGTTATTAATCGGATATGGAATTCGTCCATGAGCATCTACAGCCACCACAAACTCGGTCTTCATTGAGAGCTATGTTTTATAGCCTGGCATACACCAAACATCTGAATGGAGGCCGAATAGTAGAATTTTTTCTTTATAACAACGACAAGAAGACACACACACACAAAAAACACCAACAAATAAGAGTTCAGGGTGCTTTGGTTGAACTTTTTCATCAATTTCTTTATAATTTATTCTGCGAATGGTTGCTTTCAATTAAAAGATGTCTTCTTGGAGTATGACAAAAAAAAATATCCAAAAGATAAAAACTATAGCCCAATGAAGTGGGTAATAAAATCATCATCAATGGCTGATGAGTTTGTTAAGTATGCATTGTAAAAGACAAGCGGTTTCGTATTAATATGACAATGATGGTTTTTAATTGTGTGACGGCATAACAACCATCTTTCATTAACAAAGTGGAAATTCAATTTATTTTTATTTTTATTCTAGGACATTTTATTTTCAGTTTTTATTTGAACAAAAATTTTTAATTTTATTCATTTTACTTATTTTATCCCTTTCCTCCTTAACAAATTTATTAAAATGGTATTTACAGAATTTTTAATTAATATGGTGTTAAACAAATCAATTTCAAACAAATTTTGACTAAGTTATAAATTACACTCAGAAAAAAATAATAATATACGTGCTCCAAGTACCATGTGTATTTTAATAATAGCAAAAATTGTTTGCTATTTCTTAAGCTCGATTACACTAAAACATCTTTTAGTTCGATTTAAACAAACTTAGGTGCTAACAGGTTGGCTGATAAGTCCCCGGTCTAACAAAGAAAAACACATTTTTTTTTGTCAAAATTCGTTTTTATTATTCAACATAGTTCCCTTCAAGAGCGATACAACGATTATAACGACCTTCCAATTTTTTGATACCATTTTGGTAGTACTCCTTCGGTTTTGCCTCAAAATATGCCTCAGTTTCGGCGATCATCTCTTCATTGCAGCCAAAATTTTTCCCTGCGAGCATCCTTTTGAGGTCTGAGAACAAGAAAAAGCCGCTGGGGCCAGATCTGGAGAATACGGTGGGTGGGGAAGCAATTCGAAGCCCAATTCATGAATTTGTGCCATCGTTCTCAATGACTTGTGGCACGGTGCGTTGTCTTGGTGAAACAACACTTTTCTTCTTCATATGGATCCGTTTTGCCGCGATTTCGACCTTCAAACGCTCCAATAACGCCTTATAATAGTCACTGTTGATGGTTTTTCCCTTCTCAAGATAATCGATAAAAATTATTCCATGCGCATCCCAAAAAATAGAGGCCATTACTTTGCCAGCGGACTTTAATGTCTTTCCACGCTTCGGAGACGGTTCACCGGTCGCTGTCCACTCAGCCGACTGTCGATTGGACTTGGGAGTGTAGTGATGGAGCCATGTTTCATCCATTGTCACATATCGACGGAAAAACTCGGGTGTATTACGAGTTAACAGCTGCAAACACCGCTCAGAATCATCAACACGTTGTTGTTTTTGGTCAAATGTGAGCTCCCGCGTCACCCATTTTGCACAGAGCTTCCGCATATCCAAATATTGATGAATGATATGACCAACATATTCCTTTGATATCTTTAAGGCCTCTGCTATCTCGATCAACCTCATTTTACGGTCATTCAAAATCATTTTGTGGATTTTTTGATGTTTTCGTCGGTAACCACCTCTTTCGGACGTCCACTGCGTTCACCGTCCTCCGTGCTCATTTCACCACGCTTGAATTTTGCATACCAATCAATTATTGTTGATTTCCCTGGGGCAGAGTACGGAAACTCATTATCAAGCCAAGTTTTTGCTTCCACCGTATATTTGCCCTTCAGAAAACAGTATTTTTTTCTATTTTGTTCACAATAACAAAAGTTGCTTCACAAAAGACTCTCTATTTCACAAACTAATTAATTGACTTCCAGACGTCAAATTTTAATACGAATCATTTGAAGGTTGGTAATATATAAAAATAATATGCATTTAGTACTAGCGACGCCATCTATGTGTCAGACCGGGGACTTATCAGCCAACCTGTTATATTCTGAAAATTAGCTTGGGCTTCAATGGCTTGGAAGCTTCAAAAATGCAAGAGTTAACCGATGCCCCAAAAAGTTAGACAGCAAAGAGCCAAAGTGGGGTCTTATCAGTTATTGCGAAGAAACAAAATATTCGGGGTTACTTGACAAATTTAGATCTTCGATTCGTCATCAGAACTCAAACGTCGCCGAGGGTAATGCTGGGGTTGACTTGTCGGCCAATGGTCGCTCTCACTTGTATTCATCGACCGTGGGGTTTAAATAAGTACCGAATTATCGGGAAACTGTCTTAAAGACAGTATTGAAGTCCTGGGCAAACAAACATATTGACCACAAACCATGGACATTTAAACAGGATTCACCACCATGTCAATCAGCCCGAGTCAACCAAGAATGGTTTTAAAAAGGAGGTTTCTCGCTTCATTTCTACCACACAAGAGCCAATAAAATATCCTAATCTCAAATCGTTGGACATTTGCTCCTGGAGCATTTAGGAAAGCAAGGCTGAAATTTGGCTTATCCCAGAGAAGCGCCTCAGATATGGCTTTGTCGGCCTTTTGAATGTTATAATTCGTGTCACAATTTAGCCAATTCGGACTAACCTTAACTGATTTTAAAATTTGATATTTTTCCGACATTTTTAGCATTTGAACAATAACATTTGAACCCAAATGCAAGGCTGACATGCTAACCATGGCGCTCTATACACTGTAGAGGTTCATATCAAGAGTTTTCTATATTGTAGACAACTCTTGCAGCTTCAAGTTGTCATATAGGTTATTGAGTGCACATTGCGGAAATTCATCTCGTATTGCAAAGCTGAAACTGCACAGATCTGGCCTTCCCCATTATAATATGACATTGGTATGAAGGACGGCGTCCGCGATTGCTGTCATTGGCATTTCCTATACAGTGTCTCTTCAGAAGTCTAGGTTAGGTGGCAGCCCGATGTATCAGGCTCACTTAGACTATTCAGTCCATTGTGATACCACATTGGTGAACTTCTCTCTTATCACTGAGTGCTGCCCGATTCCATGTTAAGCTCAATGACAAGGGACCTCCTTTTTATAGCCGAGTCCGAACGGCGTTCCAAATTGCACTGAAACCACTTAGAGAAGCATTGAAACCTTCAGAAATGTCACCAGCATTACTGAGGTGGGATAATCCACCGCTCAAAAACTTTTACTTTTTGGTGTTCGGTCGAAGCAGGAATCGAACCCACGACCTTGTGTATGCAAGGCGGGCATGCTAACCATTGCACCACGGTGGCTCGGAAGTTTAACCAGATATGATTGACTCTGTCAGTGTTCAATCCTAATGAGAGTACAGAGGTCCTTTAAACGCCATACACACTAAGAACGAAAATAATTTCAAATCTCGAAAAACATGATTTCGAGCATAGTATTAACAAGAGCTTTTTGTCCTCATGAGCGATATCGAGCTTCTGATTCGCACATGTTTTTTTTTTTAAACGGTCACTTTTCTTTATTATGTTATTTCATGGAAAAGACACTTACTGAATATTTTTGATTTTGCAAAAAAAGTGTGTTTTTCTTGATATTTTGCAATTTTAGTTTCGACTTATGAAACACAAACTTACTGTCCTTAACACGTGAAAATGATTTTCGTCCATTTGGATGCTAAAGTTTGCTGCTCTTGTAGGAACAGAAGTTCCTAAAGGAGATCATTATCATCGGTGCCTTTGTAAAGGAGATTCCGTGCAAGATTTCCGTATTGTTAGTTTTTCCTGGGCGAAAATGTTTTGCCAAGAAATTCCATATAGGATTTACTGCCAGCCATTTAGTTTCCCAATTTTTAACTAGGAAGAGAGGTGTTCGTAAGATATTCTAAGATTCTATTCTGAGATATTCTAAGATAGAAGGCTTTAAACAACTTCTATGCAACGTTTGGTAGTGTTGGAACAGCTTGGAAAATCTGATGTGACAATCTATAAAATCGTGATGACTTCGCCCCGACTTCATTGGAGCATTATGGAACGTTTATGTGGCGTATTCCTGGCCAAGTTTCAGAATATTCGGAAGCTAGTTCTGAAAACAAATTAGCTTCCAGAATCTTTGTTACAGGGGATAAAGGTGTAAAATGTTTTCTTGGCTTTAGTTGTAAATAGTATTCTTGTCAATGTTAAATTTCTGTAAATAAATAAAAAATTTTGCCAATGCCACCTTCAAGTATGTAAATCATTTTTGCCTTTGCCACTCCTGCCGTAAATCGAACCCGACACCAGCGATATACATTCAACAAGTTAGAGTTCGTGTTTGTACTGTAATCTTTATTTGTGATTTTTTTCAACTACTTAAGCTAGAAATCAACGGCTTGTATAAAAATAATTCCGAATACTATATAACAAAAACAGACCAACAACTCCAATGACAGCATTACAGACTTTCATCCAAAAACCTATTATAGAAATAAAGGTGAATGTCCCAAGTTTTATATTGGCTCTTGCCATGGGTTTGAATAGTATTTGAATCTCATATGAAAGTAACGCAGCCTACTATTACTTTGGATCATGAGGCAACTTAAAGCCAACCATATCAGCCGTCTCCCTTACAGTTCTTTCTCCCCTCCCATGAAATTCCTTGTACAGCTCATTATATTTGCGAACGCTGGACAAATAGGTGAGATATGTTTGTCCCAGTGATAATGCTTCATCTCGTGCTTTGCATAACTGTTGGTCAGTAGTTTGGAATTTCTTGTATTGTCCCAAGATATAACGAGAGGCAAGCGAGTTTTTAATGCAACCATTGGGAGAGGCGGCACGCAACTCTTGGAGTAAACCGCGTAAGGTTTTCACAGCAGCCATGCTATAAAATAAATGCAAAAGTTTTTATTTATTATATTATTGAATATATTTTTTTTCTGACAATTCTTACATGATTGATTTTTGTCTTCTTCTTGCTTGGAACAACAACAAACAACAGCTGATTATGACATGAAACGAACTGTATGGCGGGGGTGGCTCCCAATTGGAGCGCTTTTTAGAAAGTCATTAGAAAATTCGGTCGATTCGTTACTTTACGATTACTCGTTGGCATTTGGGCGAGATTAACATTATGGTTGAGAGCTCCAACTGACTGAGTGCTTCCGTTTTGTTTAAAAAACATATTCATCAATTGAAATAAATTTGTTTTTAGCTCTGATAAAAAAGAATTAACTTAAAAAAGTTAAATAAATGTATTGCTCGGTGTTGGGCGAACAGCTTCAATTAGTCAATGATTAGATCTTGCTTCTAAGAATAACAGTGCATAAATCAAATGGGTGAGTAAAAACCGCCAATTCTAAGCTTAACAGTAAACAATTCGTAGAATTTTTAGAAATAAAAGAAAATGAAAAGAATCTTTTAATGAATGAAATAAACGCGGTGGAGTTGAATACATTGTTTAAAATATTACACATAACCATGAAACCACTTGGAGAAGATTTGAGACATTCACAAATGTAACCAGCATTACTGAGAAGGGATAAACCACAGTTGAAAAACGTTTTTGTGTTCAATCGACTCGAGAATCGAACCCACGATACTTTGTATCCAGTACCAATGTTCAATATTAGGTTGGGTATTGTGGCAGCCCTATATTTCAGGCTTTCCTAGACTATTCAGTCTATTGGAATACCACAATGGTGAACTCAATAGCTCAATAATTTTTATACCCTAAACCACATAGTGGTCACAATGTCACAATCACAATGGACTGAATAGTCTAAGTGAGCCTGAATAATAATCGGGCTGCCACCTTAACCTAACATAGTGGTCAGGGTATAATAAGTTTGATCGGCCAAAAAATGTGCCTACCAGAAATATTGATTTTAGACCCCGATCGACTCAGAATCACCTCCTGAGTCGATCTAGCGCTTGGTGTCCGTCCGTCCGTCCGTGTCTCCATGTATTTGTTGTTCACAGGATTCCGGTCGCAATTATAAACCGGTTTTGATGAAATTTGGTACAGGGAGTTTTTTGGCCACAAGAACGAACGCTATTGAATTTGGAAGAAATCGGATCAAATTTAGATATAGCTCCCATATATATGTATCGCCCGATTTCGACAAATGGGTTCAAGTTGCGTGTTTTTTCAAACGGATCGTCACCAAATTTGGCAAAAGGTATTCTTTTCCAGCGCCCTTCATGTCTGCAAAATTTCATACAAATCGGTTCAGATTTAGATATAGCTCTCATATATATGTATCGCCCGATTTTCCCAAATTTGGCCACAAAACCTTTATTTATCAACCGATCTTACTCAAAGTTGGCTAAATATAATCTTCTATAGCATTAACTATATGTGCAAAAAATCATCGAAATCGGTTCAGATTTAGCTATAGCTCCCATATATATGTACCGCCCGATTTTTGTAAATTTGGCCATTAATCCCTTATTTATCAACCGATCTTTCCCAAATTTGGCTAAATGTAGTTTTCTATAGCACTAACTATGTGTGCAAAAAAATCATCGAAATCGGTTCAGATTTAGATATAGCCCCCATATATATGTATAGCCCGATTTTCCCAAATTTGGCCATAGAACCCTTATTTATTAACCGATCTTACTAAAAGTTGGCTAGATCCAGTCCTCTATAGTACTAACTATATGTGCAAAATTTCATCGAAATCGGTTCAAATTTAGATATAGGTTAGGTTAGGTTAGGTTATGTGGCAGCCCGCCTTTTTTACTGATTTAGTTTTCACTTTAGCGTCTAAACTCGAACTTAATACTCACCTTTAGCAAATTTGGCCACAAAACCTTTATTTATCAACCGATCTTACTCAAAGTTGGCTAAATATAATCTTCTATAGCATTAACTATATGTGCAAAAAAATCATCGAAATCGGTTCAGATTTAGCTATAGCTCCCATATATATGTACCGCCCGATTTTTGTAAATTTGGCCATTAATCCCTTATTTATCAACCGATCTTTCCCAAATTTGGCTAAATGTAGTCTTCTATAGCACTAACTATGTGTGCAAAAAAATCATCGAAATCGGTTCAGATTTAGATATAGCCCCCATATATATGTATAGCCCGATTTTCCTAAATTTGGCCATAGAACCCTTATTTATTAACCGATCTTACTAAAAGTTGGCTAGATCCAGTCCTCTATAGTACTAACTATATGTGCAAAATTTCATCGAAATCGGTTCAAATTTAGATATAGGTTAGGTTAGGTTAGGTTATGTGGCAGCCCGCCTTTTTTACTGATTTAGTTTTCACTTTAGCGTCTAAACTCGAACTTAATACTCACCTTTAGCCTCTAAAGGTGGGTATTAAGTTCGAGTTTGGCCGCTAAAATCCTCACTTTTTCACGATTATTTTTCTTTAATAATCCATTTTAAAGAATATAAACTTTATAAAATGTTGCTTTGCTATTCCCCATCAAGTTATAATAAAATCTGCAACAAATATGTATAATTTCATGCCTTCTTTTGCTGATTTAGTTTTCACTTTAGTGAAAAAATTACGAATTTAGCGGCTAAACTCGAACTTAATACTCACCTTTAGCCTCTAAAGGTGGGTATTAAGCTCGAGTTTGTCCGCTAAAATCACTTTTTCACGATTATTTTTCTTTAATAATCCATTTTAAAGAATATAAACTTTATAAAATATTGCTTTGCTATTTCCCCATTATAGTAAGTGCCCCTGCAACTGTGTTAATCCTCTGCATAATTAAGTCCGCTTGAACCTGCTGCGATGAAATTATCATTAGATTGATACATATATCTAGCTAGAGGCTTTCTATGCTTGGGGGAAAAGTCACAGGAGGTCAAATCAGTAAAATACGGTAGATGGGCCAGCACTTCATAGCCCAATTTCGTAGTGGCTAAGCGGGAGGTGTTTCCCGGTTCGTTGTCTCTTCAAATTAGATTCGAACAAGTCAAATGTGTCGAGATAGTCCTTTTACCTAGGAAAATTACTGTACGGGCAAATCTATAAGGTTAGGTTACGTTAGGTTATGTGGTAGCCGGATGTATCAGGCTCACTTAGACTATTCGGTCCATTGTGATACCAGAGTGGTGAACTTCTCTCTTATCAATGAGTGCTGCCCGATTCCATGTTAACCTCAATGACAAGGGACCTCCTTTTTATAGCCGAGTCCGAACGGCGTTCCACATTCCAGTGAAACCACTTAGAGAAGCTTTGAAACCCTCAGAAATGTCACCAGCATTACTGAGGTGGGATAATCCACCGCTGAAAAACTTTTTGGTGTTCGGTCGTAGCAGGAATCGAACCCACGACCTTGTGTATGCAAGGCGGGCATGGTAACCATTGCACCACGGTGGCTCCCGGGCAAATCTATAAGCTATGAAACGAGGGCATATTCTCTTGAGTACTGTATATTTATAGTTCCTTAAATTGAGTTGTTATGGTTTTGAAAGTGATTTCTAAATAATGTAAAATACAAAATCGAAAATCATTATTACATGATACATATTTCCTTAGCCGAACACTTGATTTTAACTATCTAAGACCACAATAAGAGTGCATTAAATCGATGGAATAAAAAATATTTTATTTTCTTACAAAACTATGCAAATACATATGTTTTACGATAGCAGAACAACTTCATCCATCTTGACATCGCTGTCATCTTTTTCTATGCTAAGTTCAAGTACAACATCTTCATCTACCGACATTGTTTCTTTTACACTTTTTGCATCATCTTCATCTTTTATTTCTATCTTCTCTTCAATATCTCTTTCCAAGAATCCACGTCGTCGTCCAGTTTTACCCGACTGTGATCCACCTTCCACTTCATCATCACTTAGACCATCGAGTAAAGTTATATTACCAACATCTGATTTAATTCCACTACCAGATCCCACAATAACCTCATCATCACTCTTGCTAGTCTCCTCATCGCTGGAGCTATCCTCAGCTAATTGGGCTTCTAATTCTCTTACAGCATACATGAGGACTGAGAAATCTTTTTGGCGCTTCTCAAATTTACGTTCCAATTTTAATTTCTTATCATTCAATTCGGCCAATTCTTTTTGCAATGATTCAATATGCTTCTGGGTTTCTTTACGATCCGGTTGCTGTTTGATAACCTTAGCCAGTTGATCATATTCCATTTTATTTTTACGTATTTGCTTGGCGGTCACAAGTTCTTTTTTACTATCTTCGATTTCTTGCTTCGCTGCTTCGATATTTTTCTCAATGGTCTGTGATAACTTTTGATAATTCTCCAATTCTTCATCGATCATTTGACTGGTACGCTCAGTTTTGGCCGCAGCAAATTGACATTGAGCTAACTGAGCCATCAAACGGTCGTAGATGATTTGGCTGTGCAGGGTATAAAAATAAAAGGAAAAAGTTACAAAACTTGAAACGGGTCATGTATGGTGGCAACCAACAAAATCCAGAAATATTGTCTATGATTAGGAAGCTATACAAACATGCAGTTATTGACATTCACGAGAAGTTATTCACATGGCCTCGGGAAAAATATGAACTACATACCAAAAATGCAATATAGCTTCATGAAGTAAACTTACTTATTCTCTGGCGAATCATTCTTTGAATACATCCATTTCAGGAATTGTTTAAGCAGCATATTAAGACGCCTATCATCACCGGTTCCATCTCCATCAATCAATAAACGCTTCTTTATAATTTCCTCTATAAAAAATATGTATATAAAGTCAAAGAAGTAGAACCTTTCGGGGTAATTTCAAACAAACCATCAGTCATTTTTCGATATTCTAAAATAGATAAATCCCAAAACAAGTGCTAATTTATAGTAAACACAAATAATTCGCTTTATTGTATATGGCCGAAACACACACACACACTGTAAATAATCATATGGTAGCCAGGGCTGCAACTAATCATAAACAGTTCAATATTTGTTGTACAACATTTCTCACACATAATTGTTGCCAATTATTGGTAATTTTAACCGACATTTCGTAATATCTGTAGTGGAATTCTGTATTCAATTTTAACGATATCTCGCATCGTTAAGAAGGGATAACAAGAAAAGTAACATCCACGCTATTCGGAAGACGTTTTAAACGACATTTACAATCGTTTAAAATCAACTGTGTTGTTTTCTGTACAGATAACAATAAATACATCGTTAAGTAAACAACGAAGATTTTTTGGTTATTTAAGTTCTCTAATGAATTGACGTTATCAGCAGAAAATTTCATTCATGCCAAATAGGGTCTTTATTTATGGTGGTTAGATTAGGTTAGGTTCTTTCTCTATCACAAATACAGAATCTTACCACAGGCCATAAGACATACCCAAAGGCAATATACCCAATAAACACAGGATGAGCGTTTTTCAAATGCAACAACTTTTCAGTTTGAAGGTAAATATAATTTTTAACATAAATTCAACTTGACTTGAAAAAGCTCATCTTCAATACATCTTCAAATTATTTACGAATTACTTCCAATTTGCCAAAATGTTGACGAAATCTTTGAAAAGGTATTGAAGATAATATGAGAAAACTTTGACAAAACACTACCCTAAAATGCAACGAAAAAACCATGTGGTTTTCAATACTTATTTGTGCAACGAAGTTCGTGGTCAATTGCAAGAAATAAAAAAATGGAAAATTTTAGACAAATAACCAAATAGTTTATAAAAATAGGTATGTGAAAATAAAAAATGAAATAAAACTTTAAGGAAGTCACTAAATGTATATCTTTTTGCAGAAAACTAAAATTATGGATTCTACGTTCTTGAAAACATTAAAAAGTTGACCGATGAAAAAATGGTGGACAATTAACAGGAACTGCTTCAAATAGTTTATAATAATTGGTACGTCAATATGAAAAATTAAATCAACACTTTAGAGAAGTCACTAAATTTAAATCTCTGTGCAGAAAACCAAAATCTTTGGATGCTACATTCTTGCAAACATTAAGAAGCTGGCTTATCGACAAGACAAAGTTTCCAGAAACATTACAAGTGCAACCAATTAAAAACAACAAATTGTTGAAATCAACAACTTCTGGATGAACATGTGCATCACATCGTCAGTTTAATTCATATGCTATTATCAGTTTAAAATGGATATTTTGTGAATTCCTTCTGCTGGAAATCAATTCTAACACGCGGTCCAGTACGTTCCTAATTTCAAATTGCCCGCATGTGAATAAATGTTAATGCTGTTTTATGACACCAAAAGGAAGGAAATCGAATTATCAATGCAAAAGTGTTTACTAATAATGTTTAAGATATTTAAAGTTTTGTTTTTTTTTTTTTTTGATATGTTTAATAAGATTATTATTTATCAATTGGTATTGTAGTGTACTATGTAGTGTATTATTATATATTTTATTTTGATGAAAATGAATAAATTATACAAAATTCATAGAATTTTGGCTTTGACTTTCAGTTTGAAGTAGGGATATCATTCATACAAATTTGGGTTGAAAAGTATTTGCAACGATGTTAATTTTGAATTTGACTCGCATCGAAAATTGTTTGACAAATTATTGAGTAGCATTTCAATTTGAGGATAACACTTGAGATATTGTTGCTAATGTGTTGAATTTCACTGTTGAGGGTAATCTTACCCTAATCCTTTGAAAAATTGTTGAAATTTAGCATTTTTCAAACGTTTGTATTTATTGGGTACTTTAGAAGATGGGAAATTGGCTTGCATCATACCAAATGTTGCATTGACGGCGCTAGGTCCATACATGTTTGTAATTTTTTATTTGCATTTTTTTAAACGAAATGGCAACCCTAATAGTCATTGTTTTATTGCCGTCAATCAGCTGTTTATTGTTAGTCCTCCACAGCAAGTGGGAAAAACAAAACAAACATTCCACATACAACCAGAGTAAAGCAGAGATATTAATATGGATACTACACCATACGATGTTCGTATGCATTCCATATTTCGTAATCAACCAAGCTACAGGTATTTCAATAAATCCATAATGGATCCAGGTGACCTAGCGTTTCGGCGTATGAATGAGATTGATGTATTTTATCTGCAACCTGAGCAATTGGCCGATAATCGAGGATTTGTCAAGTATTCCCTTTGTGATCCCCGCACTAAACAACCAGTTGACGACTTTTTATTTGATCATACTGGAAATATAACAACAAAAATATTCCACTCACCAAAATTTTCATGTATGAATGCAGCTCAGCATTCAATAGGTGTGCGGGTTCAAAAGGCACTTCAAGATGAAGATGAAATTGATGAAGCCGATTACCTCATATGGCGTAAAACCGAGAGAACAAGACAGAAGGAGGCTCAACAGTTCCATAAATTTGTCTACGATTTTAGCCAAACCAATAAGGAGAAGGTTTATGAACCGGCAAAGCATTTGATGGTTATGTACAAGCAATGGTATGAGTGGAAAGCCAAACGTTTATTAAACAAATATCCTGATATGTCATACAATACACATTTGGGTTTGCCACATTTAAGAATGTGCAAAGATCCATTGAAAGAACAGTTGACGACAATAGAGGAGGTGACCACGATAGATGTGGAAATCCCAAATATTAATACCGAGAGAGACAATGACAAAGGTGTTACACTAGACTTCAAATTACTGAAAAGGCAACTAAATAGGTATACTGATGAATTAATGAATTTGGAGGAAATAAAAGAAAAATTTGAAGAGGATGCCAAAGAAAAATTTACGAAATCCATGTTAATGGGGGAACCAAACATTCATGAATATTACATACCATTGGACTCATTACTGTATCTACTAACAGCAGGTGATTATGTTGATTTACCCACAGAAATGTTATTAAATATAAATGAACATGACACTGGTCAAAAGTATATTGTAATGGATTCCCCATTACCATCACGACAAATGGGTTGGCACACAGTTAAACATGTAGCAGAAAAAACTACAGAGGCATATGTGTCTTTATCTCGAGTGTACAGAGATGAGAGCTTAGAAATATCCGGATGCCCCAAGGATACTTTGACCTACGAAGTAAAAACAGTTGAAGACTATATGGAAAACTATGCACGATTAAGAACTAAAGATTGTAACATATCTCATAAATTTATCAAATGGGAACTGAATTCAGAAGATAAAGAAACTACAAAACATATTTACACCGTTTTTGATAATCCGCTAAATGGCATGACACCTTATTCCTTAAAATTGGAGAATAAACCCAATTTTGGATGTGAATTAATGACAAAATACGAACTTCTAAGAGACTGGTTTAAATTAAAACTGCAAGGTCAAACAAAGGGCACTTGCTATAGATTGGATATAAATAACTTTCAAACCCTGTTGGAAGAGAACCAAACACTTTTAAAATTAGAACAACAACTTTCTACAACCTATCACATAGTAATATCACAATTGTTGAGTAATCTAGATGAATTCCTTAGGCTGCTCCTAACTATGCCCTGTGGTCCATATATGCTGCGTTACAATTCTAAATACAGAGATAAAATGATGCTGTGCAAACCATCTAAGGAAATCACATCATATACGGTATATCTACATCAATTGTTGAAATCGGAACCATCACATTTGTTATTTATGTCACAACAAAGTTATCTACCTATAGTCGATAACTTATGCAGCCTAATGCATTTGCAACACAAGACATTACCCTGTGCTTTTAGACCACCAAAGGGTATTGGTATGAAACCGAATGAGAAACAGCCGCAGAAAAAATTTTTACCTATCAATGACCAAGATTATATAAAGAATAAATGTAAGACTAAACAGGAATTGATTGCGAAACGAATGCAAGCCTATTTAAATGTGCAAAAGAAAAAGAATCAAAGGATGCGTAGAAGACAAACGAAAAAAAGTAGGGAGGGGGATGTACAGGAGACAAAATAACATAATTTTGTAGCTAGTTTTAACAAATATTTCTTTATGTATCTTTGTAGCACATTTATACTAATTCTAATAAATAAATTAATGTTTTTAAATCGCTAGGTCTTTTTGTTAATAAAAAAGGTCGAAGAAAATCATAGGAAAAAGGCTAAAAACTAAATCTATATAATTAAAAATATTATTACAATATTTATTCAATCTTTGCCGGACAAGAAGATGAAGGGAATTGATACTATTAAATTGTTGAAAAGATTTTAATTATATGAGACAATATCATTTCAATTTTACGATAGTAAAGAAATAAAAAAGTAAAAAAAAAATTTCTAAAGGAATAACATTTTGAAAAGATTTTCTATAGAAATAAAATTTTGACAAAATTTCCTAAAATGTTCTATAATAAAAATTTAATAAAAATTTCTTTGGAGATAAAATTTCGAAAAAATTTTCTTTGGAGATAAAATTTTGATAAAATTTTCTATAGAAATAAAATTTTTACAAAATTTTCTATAAAAATAAAATTTTGACAAAATTTTCTATAGAAATAAAATTTTGAAAAGATTTTCTATAAAAATAAAATTTTGACAAAATTTTCTAAAGAAATAAAATTTTGAAAAGATTTTCTATAGAAATAAAATTTTGACAACATTTCCTAGACCAGAGCTCTCAATTTCGGATCCATTCCTTATCAACTTGATATTCGCTTTACTGGTGTTCTTGTACAATTTGTTGAGAGTATAAAGTGCTTAGGAGTCTACCTTGACTTTGACTTAAAGTTTGAGGAACACATATCAAAGATTTCTTCCAAAATTTGCGGCACCTTACGCGGTTTATACAACCTTGATTGTTATTTACCTACACCCGTCAAAGTACGGATTTCGCATGCTTTATTAATGTCTCACATTTTGTATTGCTTGGAGGTATACTGTGGCACAGGTCTAGGCATTCTGAGGAAGCTGTATGTTGTTTTTAATAGGATTATTAGATATGTTTACGGCCTCAGGATGAGGGATGATGTTTCGCCATTTGCTCAGGAATTCCTACAATGTTCCTTTGAGGACTTTGTTAAGATCAGGAATCTACTATCAGAATCTACTATCGTCACCCAGTCACCACTCGATATTGCTCAATCATTTCGTTTTTCCATGTCAACCCGAAATCAATTAATTATTTTGCCGAGAATATCATTGTTAATATATGAGCGGTCATTTATTGTAAGGATTTGTAGGTTATGGAACTCTCTTCCGGTTTCCTTAAAGTCATTTGACTTCTGGAACCCTCTTTTTAAGAGAAAACTAATGGACCACTTCAATCAATAAAGTCACATACCATATAGTACCATATTTTCTTAATAGACTAACAACATTTTTTTTTAAGATTATTGAATAACTATTGTTACATGTATATTTTTTGTAATATGAAATTTATGAATCGATCCCACGACCTGGTGTATGCAAGGCGGGCATGCTAACCATTGCAATTTTGACAAAATTTTCTATAGATATAAAATTTTGACGAAATTTGCTATAGAACTAAAATTTTTACATTTTCTATAAATATAAAATTTTGACAAAATTTTCTATAGAAATAAAATTTTGACAAAATTTTCTAAAGAAATAAAATTTTGAGAAAAATTCCTATTAAAATAATATCTTGACAAAATTGTCTAAAGAAATAAAATTTTTGCAAATTATTTTATAGAAATAAAATTTGAGAAAAATTCCTATTAAAATAAAATCTTGACAAAATTTTCTATAAAAATAAAATTTTTACAAAATTTTCTATAAAAATAAAGTTTTTTGTTTTTTTTTTTTTTTTTTTTTTTTTGATTTCAGCTTGACTAAACTACAAGTTTAGCTTAACCAAAATAGGAAAAGAATATTTGTCAAATTTATTTGGGCAAAGCCCTATAGACTGCATGATGGTTGGATGGACGCACGTTTCGGAATTACCACATTCCTCATCAGCATCCTCTACTTGCAGCAAAACTATCAACCAATTATCAGAATAAATTCAGGCAATTCACTAAACCCAAAAGTAAACCAAATAAATTTGACAAACATTCTTTTCCTCTGTTGGTTAAGCTACACTTGTAGTTTAGTTTAAGCTGAAATAAAAAAAATAAAAAACAACAAAAACAATGATTAAAGAAAAAACAACAATAACAAAAAAACGAATGAAAATAAAGTTTTGACAAAATTTCCTACAGAAATAAAATTTTGACAAAATTTTCTATAGAAATAAAATTTTGACAAAATTTTCTATAAAAATTTAATGATTCTGTTTATTGTTAGAATTTTTAAAAGTCCATGTTTGCATCACACATTTTTAAAAATATTCAATTCGCCTTCTTTGATCGAATTATAAGAGAGCTATACAAGAGAGCTATAAAAAGCAACAACAATGATTAAAAAAAAACCAACCATAACAAAAAACGAATGAAAATAAAGTTTTGACAAAATTTCCTACAGAAATAAAATTTTGACAAAATTTTCTATAGAAATAAAATTTTAAAAAATACAATTTTGACAAAAAAAAAAAATAACATTTTATAGAAATAAAATGTTAACAAAAATTTCTATAAAAATTTAATGATTCTTTTAGAATTTTTAAAAGTCCATATTTGCATCACACATTTTTAAAAATATTCAATTTACCTTCTTTGATCGAATTATAAGAGAGCTATACATTTGTGTTTCTTTGTATATCCATTTTTTATTTTCTCTCCTTGCGATAATCATCTTTGTATTTACCAATGTAACCTTTTTGAGACGAGCTATCATGAGTCAACTTGTAACCAGTTGAGCTATAAAAACAAACAAAGCAATATGATGACTAGGGCAATATTACATTCGTCATACTACTAACGTTTTTACCTATGCACAACACCACAGCACACTCACCCGAATTATGAAAATCTTAGCAGAGAAAACCCCTCCCTTCGAAGTTGTCAACATAACTCTAAATGGTCTTAACACACTCCACTCACCACTCCACAGTTCAACTACCCCCCTTCTATGCGCAAAACCATTCTACGCAGAAAACCTTAAAATGGCAAACGCAATTGAGATGTTTTTTTTTTTTTTGTTAATTTTGGAAACTTTTATTCCCAATGGGTCAACTTATTTTTATTTTATAAACAAAAACATAGTTAATTCTCTTTTTTATCATATTTTCTTGGAGCATAGTATGTAGTATGTAAGTGTAGTATTTATGTTTGTAATTATGTACGCATATCGAACATTTTATTCATTATGACTAAAACAAGTGAGTATCGTTCTCTTCAATAAGTATATGTTGATGTAGTATGATGATAAATTTAAACGTGTACTTTTTGCTTTACCTTAGGCTAGACTTAATTTGGCAAACTCTTCTGCCGATATCATATCTGGGGTGTCAGTGTACTTTGGTTCTTCCTTTTTGGCCCAAAATTCCGGTTTCTGACTCATGTGACTTGGTGGGAAAACATGCACCGACAAATCATTGAAAACATTTTGCACATCGTAATCATCTTCCAGGGGCAGTTCAACACCATCGTACATAATATCCATAATGTAGTTGGCATCTAATCGTAATATACGATCTGGTTTGGAACATGATAAACTTTCAAAGCTGTTATTGATTAAAATGACATGTTTCAATTGTTGCGGGCTCCAGTTCTTCCAAAGTAGGTTATTTGTCAAACAATTAGGGCAGTGTGGCAAATAGAAAAGTGTGTACACTTTTGCATCGAATTTCCCCTCGCAATTTTCCTTCATGATTTTGCAATTTAATCTTTCGAGCACTTCTTTTTCACTTTTGCTGAAGACAGGATCAAAGAATATGGCCTCTTCGATTTTCAAGAAAGCTTGAGCACATAATATAAAAGCCAATTGATGTAGGGCCTGATAATTCCTTGTGAACGGTCCAATGCCGAAACAAACCAAGAGTTTTGGTGTGATTCTGGTACCCATAACTTCACCATATTGAAGTTTTAAAAATGATTCTTTGAGTGTGGCCATTGACTGATTGAAATAATCACAGTCTTCCATGCGATCGCGTAACACATCAAGACGCCTGGAAGAAAGCAAAAACAAAGGGGGTGTATGTGGGTGATTAAGAAAATAAGTACATACATATATCATTACATATATACGTGTGTACATATGCGTTTCCGGAGTTGTTGACCTACATCAGAAACTTATCCACATCGACTTCGGGACATTCTTTTTCCAATGTCTTCTCGGGCACCTTTCTGCTGCTTTTTTTACCCAGACTGAGACTGTTGTATGATATCCATTTTTTACGGGTCACTGTATTGAATTCTTCACTCATGATTTTTGATTTTTTTTCTTCCTAAAATTACCCCTTACTGAAATATTGCACTTCTGCTACCTTTCAGGGCGTCCGAAAAACAGTTGTGTATGTTGTGAAAAAACTTGATGTTTATATTTTATGAACATTTTTATCGAAAAACGATTATGTTGTACTACAATCGATTACAATAACACCACGCTTTTCCCTGCAATGCAGTCGATAAAAGTGTGGTGAATTATTGTGTTCAACTGCCTAACCTAAATAGAACCGTATCTCCGTAGCGTACAAAGAAGAACTGAATGCAGAGCTCAAGAAATAGATGAGGTAAATTAATAAATTTAGCAGACAAATCGATATTAAAAAGCTATTTTGTTTTCAAGTAACAATTCCGTAAAGCATTGTTATTACGTGTTTACATTTTTATTATCTTTATTTGTTCCAAGTGGATTATAAATCTACTAAATAATAATGAAAACCGAATTTTGAGTAGCTTTCTAATTAAAAAGTTGATTGAAGTTGAAAATGTTTTCAATTAATAAAGTAATTGAAACAATTAACTTTTTATCAAGATACAGGGTGCGGCTAAAGTAAATATGTGATTTGTTTTTTAAATAACTATTGAATGGAATGAAAAAAACAAAAAAAATTTTTGATAGAACAAGTAAGGAAAGTCTAAAGTCGGCCGGGGCCGACTATATTATACCCTGCACCACTTTGTAGATCTAAATTTTCGATACCGTATCACATCCGTCAAATTTGTTGAGTGCTATATATAAAGGTTTGTCCCAAATACATACATTTAAATATCGCTCGATTTGGACAGAATTTGATAGACTTTTACAAAATTTATAGACTCAAAATTTAAGTTGGCTAATGCACTAGGGTGGAACACAATTTTAGTAAAAAAATATGGGAAACATTTAAATCTGAAGCAATTTTAAGGAAACTTCGCAAAAGTTTATTTATGATTTATCGCTCGATACATATATATATTAGAAGTTTAGGAAAATTAGAGTCATTTTTACAACTTTTCGACTAAGCAGTGGCGATTTTACAAGGAAATTGTTGGTATTTTGACCATTTTTGACGAAATCAGAAAAACATATATATGGGACCTATATCTAAATCTGAACCGATTTCAACCAAATTTGGCACGTATAGCTACAATGCTAATTCTACTCCCTGTGCAAAATTTCAACTAAATCGGAGTTAAAAATTGGCCTCTGTGGTCATATGAGTGTAAATCGGGCGAAAGCTATATATGGGAGATATATCCAAATCTGAACCGATTTCAACCCAATTTGACAAGCATAGTTACAATGCTAATTCTACTCCCTATGCAAAATTTCAACTAAATCGGGGCAAAAAATTGGCCTCTGTGGGCAAATGAGTGTAAATCGGGCGAAAGCTATATATGGGAGCTATATCTAAATCTGAACCGATTTGGCTGATATTTTGCAAGTTTTTCGAGACTCATAAAATATTCGGATGTACGGAATTTGAGGAAGATCGGTTGATATACATGCCAATTATGACCAGATCGGTGAAAATTATATATGGAGGCTATATCTAAATCTGAACCGATTTTTTTCCAAAATCAATAGGGATCTCTTTGAGCCGAAACAGGACCCTATACCGAATTTTAGGACAATCCGACTAAAACTGCGAGCTGTACTTTGCACACAAAAATACATCAACAGACAGACAGACGGACATCGCTAAATCGACTCAGAATTTAATTCCTGTACCACAGTAGTGGTGAAGGGTATAAAAAGAAAGTTTATTTTATATTATTTTTTTACATTAATTATGAAAAATAATATCAGTTAAATGAGAACCATTTTCTATAACGCAAAAATTTGCACTTTTTATGGCATTTTCCATAACTTTGTTGAGTGTTTCTTGTGGTATACGATCAATTTCTTCTTGAATGTTGTCCTTTAGTTGCTGCACGGTTTGGGGTTTATTCATATAAACTTTGTCTTTGAGATAGCCCCACAAGAAAAAATTCGGTGCATTCAAATCTGGCGATCGTGGTGGCCATCTCAAATTTGACAAAAAATTTCCATTTTGGTCAACGAGATTTAGAACTGCTCTAGCATATTCCAAGCGCAATACGAAGTCCTCAGGATTTAGTTTTTGGACTAGTTGGATTTTGTAAGGGAAGAGGTGCAAATCGTGTTTTAAAATTCGCCGAAGAGTGCGATCAGAAAGCTGCAATTGGGAAGATCATCTTCTCGTTGATGTCCCCGGATTTTCTTCGACGCTCTGTCGCACAGCATTAATATTTTCGGCTGATCTGCCAGTTCGAGGTCTGCCCGTACGTCTTGAATCTCCGACAGTCCCATATTCAGCAAAATTATTCACCAACGAACGAATGGTTGGACCCGTTGGAGCAGTTCTTACACCATAAAATCTTCTGTATGCACGTTGAGTATTAATTATCGAACGATGATTTTCATTAATTTTTTTTTTAATTTTTAACTAAAAATTTATTTGAATATTTGATAAACTTTTTAATCAAACTACAAATACAAATGCAGTAAGAAAGTAATTGAAAATTAAGTTTTTAATGACAAAAAAATTAAGTGAGTTTTGCAATCAATCAAAATCAATTAAATGTTTAATTGAATCATTTAAAAAATTTATTAAAATTTGAAATCATTTATTATTTTTTAACCAAGTATTTTTTAATGCCCTCTTAATAAAAAAATTAATTGGATCAATTCATTTCGTGATTGAATCAGATTTTTTGTGTAGTATTCACTGCTAATGAAATTTGTTTACCTATTGCTTAGTACTAAGTAGTGCTGTCATTCGGGATCGATTTTTATAAATCCCTGGTTTCGGGATCCCGACATATTTGGGATTCTTTAAATGCATCGCCAAAAAATTGTTGAACATTAAACCAATTTGGATTAATTCAATTTTTTAACAAAAAAAAAAAACAGGCCGTAATAGTAAATTAAAAAGCAATTTTAAATTGCTTTCATACTGAACAAAACAAGTCCAACTAAAAAAGAGAAACAAAATTTTATGAAAAAAAATTTAATTAAAAAGCAATTTCATATTGTTCAAAGGGGGATCTTATCGTTTACTTCAATTTTTGATGAAATTAAATTCTCACTCACTCAATTTGTCGGGTATGAAATCTAAAGGCCGTTTGCACTGAATAAAGACTCCAATTTATTAATAAATAATGCTAAAAAGCCACAAATTTTACAAATTGGAATTATTTTTTCGGGATCCCGAAATATCCCGTGATTCAAAATAAAAAATCCTGGGATTCGGGATTAATTCCGTCCCGAATATCCCGGGATTTTTGGATGGGATATATTCCGAATGACAGTCCCAGTACTAGGTTTCTGTATAAAGTGAATATCACAGGTTTCTTCAAAAACTAAATATAGAATCGGGCAGCAATCTTTGATAAGAGAGAAGTTCACCACTTGTGATATCACAATGGGCTGAATAGTCTAAAGGCGTTTTGTAAAAAACAGATTGCAGTTCCAAAAAGCTTTGGATTCAGTTGTGAAAATAGTGTCTCACACAATGGCGAATTGGTGACACTGCACTTCGGACAAACGAGAGTGCTGCGACTGCCCTTAAAAGAGAATTGTATACACCCTCACAAAAAATCGCTTATGTAACATATACTCCCAAACATATTTTGCTTCAAGCATATAAATTTTTGGGTATTGCCCAAACATTTATATGTTTGATCTCTTCCAATATATAATATGTTTGAAAGCATATTGGTCTAAACAATATATGTTTGGGTAGTCTAAGTTCCAAACATTTTGTATTTTTGCATCCAAATTCAATAATGTTGTCTTCCAAAAAACAATATGTTACTATGTGAACATATAATATGTTTGGAAGCATTTTGCACCCAAAAATATTATATGCTTAAAAAAAATTCTCCCAAACAATATTGTGCTCAAAATTTTATTTATTTATTTATATATTTACAATCATAATGAATTACGAAAATAAACAGGTAATATAGGTGCTAACAACATAGGTTTTCGACCTGAATGCTCAAAATTTTGTTTCTGCCTAATTGTATATTCCCCCACATCTTTCTCACTTCCACGAGATTTTTTAGTTCTTAGCACCTTTTTCTGTAATACAAACATTGTAGAAGAAATTATTCAATTTTATGATTTTTTTTTTTATTTTAATTTTACCTTTTGCCGGACGGGGATTCGAACAGCGGACCACACGTTTGTAAGGATCAAAGAAGTAGCTGATCAATTGCCCAAGGAAAAATAAAATGTTACTTTTGTAATAACAAGCAACAACCAGCAACTTAATTCAATATCGCTCCCTGTTAAATAGCGATCCAAGCTACTAAACACATATATGTTTATAGGCTATTTCTAAATTAATATATGTTTGCATCCAAGCATATTATATTTACAAACATTTTATGTCCCAAACATAATATGTTCTAACATATTAACATATATGTCCCAAACATGTTATGCTAGTTTATGAACATTATATGCTTGCACTCAAAAATATTGTGTTTAAAAATTTGTGTTCCAAACATATAATGTTTATAGCCAAACATATGAAAAACAGTCTTTTTCATCCGTGTATGCATGGAACATTATTGTCCCTAAAATGTTCTGTTCTCCGCAAACATATACATGGGTGCCGAAATCAGATACATTTTTGAGACAAACATGTTCCATGTTCACCGTTCAAAAATAACATTTTGCTCTTGAAACATGTTTGAGGTGATCACATTCCTTCTCTGGATATTCTGTTGATGGTCATTCGACAATTTTTTGTATCTTTAATACAAAGCTAAAAGGCTTTAAAAATTAGGAGAAATCTATTAAGACTTTATTTTAATGACTCCTTTTTCTTGCATTCCAAGCTAAAAATACTTGGAAAATGTTACCATTTTTACTTGAAGGTTAGTTTATGTTTATGAAGGACTTTGATGACGAAAACAGACAAAAGAACGACGATTTTTATCCTAGTATCAATGATTTCCTCGCTTGTTTAGCTACAATACCGAAATAATTTATGTTAGTAAATCCAAAATCGTTGTGTCTTATTCTCAGTCTCTCGCTTCCTGAAACATACGATTATAAAGTTTTGGATTTTTTGATGCGATTTATGCTGCATACCATGGAAGCCATAATGGGCATTGCAATCTTACAAAGACATTGCATTTTGGTTTTTTGAATTTGTGTTAAGGCTCGTCCAGTCAAGAATTTGTAAAATTTTCCCGTCCTAATGCTGGAAAATTTTACACATCTGCGGATTAAAAAAAAAAAACGTGAATTTAATAATTGAACATTGTCTTTTTTCGCGGAATTATGGGTAAAATTCCTACACACAGGCATATATTGAACTAATTATGGCTGTTCTAATGAATTAAGCAAGCATGTGGATTTTCCTAGAAAATTAAGCCGCTAACCGTACCTTTAATATACTCAAATAAATTTTCACAGGAAGCCTGCATGTCTATTTGTATATTCTGTTTGGTAGTAGGTACCTGTTGACCTACCTGAATAAGTAAAATCAAATCTCTATAAAAGCAGTTTGTTGATATTCGAAATGGAATACTTGACTGCTAGGAGTTGAAGTAAACACATCTTTTTGTGTTAACCATTTAGTTTTTTTTTTGTAAAGGACGAAATTTATTTTTACTAAAAATAATGGATTTGCAAGAACCATACAGAAATTTTCATTATATTGCGGCAAAAGATAGGTGAGTATCTGATACAAAAATGGTACAATATCTTTAAAAGTTTATGCTTTGATTTCTTTACTTCCAGTTCATTCAATTCCAGTGGTTATTTATCGGAGGATAATACAAGCATTATGGTTTCCTGGGATGAAGACAGTGTCTATGTAGATGATGTTACAGATGAAGTGGAACAGGGAGCAAGCGAATCTACAGTATCTATAAGCTCTGTATGAATGGGTATATCGTTTCTAAGTTCAGATTAAGTTAATTAATCGATTATCTGTTCCTTAAGCAATGGAATGGAATTAAATTTTTACATAAAAGTGGGTATTAGCGGTTGAGAACAAGTGTAGGTTTTTGTACATACTTGAGACTCAATTAAGATAATATGTATCTTCTAAAATGAGATGTAAAATAAAATATATTATATAGTCATTCAATTAAAAGTTTGTTTTTCTTCAATATTTCGAGAACCATCCGGAGTTACTGGAAAATTAGCTAAAGAATATGATGTGATGAGTAAATGATGCTTAGATGCCTTTTAACAGGTTGGCTGATAAGTCGGTCTGAGCCCGATCTGACACATAGATGGCGTCGCTAGTATTAAATGCATATTATTTTTATATAGTACCAATCTTCAAATGATTCGTGTCAAAATTTGACGTCTGTAAGTCAATTAGTTTGTGAGATAGAGCGTCTTTTGTGAAGAAACTTTTGTTATTGTGAAAAAAGGGGAAAAAAGGAATTTCGTGTTTTGATAAAATACTGTTTTCTGAAGGGAAAAAATACGGTGGAAGCAAAAACTTGGCTTGATAATGAGTTTCCGGACTCTGCCCCAGGGAAATCAACAATAAAGGGTGATACGGTCAAAATTTGGTCAAGGGAAAACGCGTGTAAATCGGTGAAATCGTTTATTTAAAAAATCAAATTAAATTTCTTTTTCAAGTTCAATTAGTATAAAATTCAGGAAAAATATTCAGTTAGGCTTTCGCTTTTCCAAATCCGAATTGACGGGCCTCACGCTTGACACCTGCCATCAGATTTTGTACAGCCACCTTGTCCACCTTCTTCGCCGCAGAAAGCCAGTTTGCCTTGAACTGCTGCTCGTCCTTAGCAGTTTTTTTTGGTCTTCTTTAGGTTCCGCTTGACAATAGCCCAGTATTTCTCAATTGGGCGGAGCTCTGGCGTGTTGGGAGGGTTCTTGTCCTTGGGAACCACCTGCACGTTGTTGGCGGCGTACCAGTCCATGGCCTTTTTACCGTAATGGCAAGATGCCACATCCGGCCAAAACAGTACGGAAAAACCGTGTTTCTTCAGGAAAGGCAGCAGACGTTTATTCAAACACTCTTTCACGTAAATTTCTTGGTTGACAGTCCCGGAAGCTATGAAAATGCTGCTTTTCAAGCCACAGGTACATATGGCTTGCCAAACCAGATATTTCTTTGCCAACTTTGACAGTTTTATGTGCTTGAAAATATCTGCTACCTTTCCCCTTCCTTTTGCCGTATAAAACTCCTGTCCCGGAAGCTGCTTGTTGTCGGCTTTGACGTAGGTTCCGTCGTCCATTACCACGCAGTCAAACTTCGTCAGCATCGTCGTGTACAGCCTCCGGGATCGCGCTTTGGCCGTCGTATTTTGTTTATCATCGCGATTTAGAGTCACTACCTTCTTGTAAGTCGATAGTCCGGCTCGTTTTTTGGCTCGATGCACGGTTGTAGACGATACACCCAGCTTATTTGCGGCATCTCGGAGAGAGAGGTTAGGTTTTCGCTTGAAACTACCGGCAACTCTCTTTGTCGTCTCAGCGGCTTCCGGTTTTCGATTTCCCCCCTATCCAGACTTCCTGGCTGTCGACAGACGTTCCCCAAACACTTTAATTACATTTGTAACGGTTGATTTGGCAACTTTTAGCGATTTTGCCAGCTTTGCGTGCGAGTAGCTCGGATTTTCGCGATGAGCGAGCAAAATTTTGATACGCTGCTCTTCTTGCTTGGACGGCATTTTGACAACTGAAGAGTGAATTCCAAAATCAAAATAGGAGCAACATTCTACACACACACACACCTTCAAAATGAGGGGTGTTCAAAATTGAAAGAAATATGTCAAGTTTATATTGACCAAATTTTGACCGTATCACCCTTTAATTGATTGGTATGCAAAATTCAGGCGTGGTGAAATGAGCACGGAGGACGGTGAACGCAGTGGACGTCCCAAAGAGGTGGTTACCGACGAAAACATCAAAAAATCAACAAAATGATTTTGAATGACCGTAATATGAAGTTGATCGAAAGAGCATAGGCCTTAAAGATATCAAAGGAACGTGTTGGTCATATCATTCATCAATATTTGGATATGCGGACGCTCTGTGCAAAATGGGTGCCGCGCAAGCTCACATTTGACCAAAAACAACAACGTGTTGATGATTCTGAGCGGTGTTTGCTGCTGTTAACTCGTAATACACCCGACTTTTTCCGTCGATATGTGACAATGGATGAAACATGGCTCCATCACTACACTCGTGAGTCCAATCGACAGTCGGCTGAGTGGACAGCGATCGGTGAACCGTCTCCGAAGCGTGGAAAGACTCAAAAGTTCGCTGGCAAAGTAATGGCCTCTGTTTTTTGGGATGCGCATGGAATAATTTTGATCGATTATCTTGAAAAGGGAAAAACCATCAACAGTGACTAATTTATGGCGTTATTGGAGCGTTTGAAGGTCGAAATCGCGGCAAAACGGCCCCATATGAAGAAGAAAAATGTGTTGTTCCACCAAGACAACGCACCGTGTTGTTCCACCAAGACAACGCACCGGGCTTCGAATTGCTTCCCCACCCACCGTATTCTCCAGATCTGGCCCCCAGCGACTTTTTCTTGTTCTCAGACCTCAAAAGGATGCTAGTAGGGAAAAACTTTGGCTGCAATGAAGAGGTGATCGCCGAAACTGAGGTCTATTTTGAGGCAAAACCGAAGGAGTACTACCAAAATGGTATCAAAAAATTGGAAGGTCGTTATAATCGTTGTATCGCTCTTGAAGGGAACTATAATGAATAATAAAAACGAATTTTGTTGTTCTTTTTTAGACCGGGGACTTATCAGCCAAGCTGTTATATTTCGTGATTGAGCAACCCTAGTGTTGCAATCTGCTAACTGACAGCTCTATCGTAAAGCTTGATATTTTTGAGGTTACATGTACTGAGAACTTTTTGACATAAGATCGCTATTTATATTGTTTACAGCATCTTAAAAGAATCATCTCGTCCAAAAAATGGAATTAAATCGTGAACATTATTTCTTATTACATTCGACGTGGATTAACTCAACAACATTGAATCGATAAAAATAATTCAATTTTTAGCGATGAAGCTACTCTAAGAACCAATGTTTATTGATAGTATGGTGAACTCAACCGAGATCGTAGTTCACTCCAAGACGAGTTTCGTAAATGTCGTCCAAAATCAGTTGTTGTTCCGGAAATCATTGAAGTGTTTGTTTGTTTTGTTTTATTTCCCATTTCTTTCGTTATAATTATCATTCAGATAATAAAAAATTACATCTTCTTAGCGATCTAGTCTTATCTAAGAATATAAAGGTATTCTCTTAAATGCTAACTGGCAGTCCAGCCCATTCAATTAACTAATCAATTAGGAGCAATCCAAAAATAGTTCTCTAACCCGAAAAAGGGAATAAAAAACGGGTCACGGGTTTTTTTTCCAGGCTACTTAAAACTACTTAAAGCTAGTAATGAAGTTATTTACATAAATAATAAACAAAATAATTCAGTAATTAAAATAAAATTAAATTAAAATGAAATAAAATAAAATAAGATAATTCAGTGTGGTATATACATATTTACAGGTATGTATCCTAGTTAGGATTATTGCGTAGTATCATAGACGAGATCTGAAAAATCCAATCTACCATATCTTCTGTGGTAGTACATGAGTCTGCCGTCGTTGTCATAGAGCAAACCACTGTCCGCCCTGTGTGGTAATGCTGTCGGGGGAAACAAGTTTCCAGTCGTCCGGAATTGGTCAAAATGTTGTCTATCAAGTCCAGTCTCCCTGACTAGTTCGTTAGGGTGTGTTTTGTATGCTCGAAGACGCTCGATTGACATGCCAACCATGAAAGCGTCGATTCTGCTCATGACAGTTTTCTCATATACGGCTCTGTTGGAGGGGTTGCGAAACTGTCCATCAGCCGTAATGCGGGGTTTAAGGTCCAGAAAATACTTCAACATTTTCCTTTCAAAAATTCGTAGCCTCTCCATTTGGTGGGAGGAAATTATCGACCATGCGGGAAAAGCGTATGCCAATACCGATCTCAATATCTGTTTATATATGGTGAGTTTGGCCCTGGGGCTAAGTCTACCCCTCTTCTTCAATAATCTGCTATAGCCCTGGAATGCCGCCTTACCCTTTCTAAGCAAGTTGTCGATGTGCCTCGTGAAAGAGATCTCCTCCTGGAAGATAACTCCCAAGTATTTTAGTTTGTCCGTGCTTGGTATAATCTGGCCGCCTATACTCACATTAGGTTGATATTTGCGAGCGTTCTTGTAAAGGTTTTTCGGTTTCCCCTTTAGTGCTATTGCCTCACATTTCTCAATATTGAAGTTTATATTAAGGGTATCCAGGTATTTTGACAAGTTCTTTTCGGCTCTATTAGGTCTCGCATGAGTGGAGGCTACTAAAATATCATCCACACATGTGATCTTTGAAGCCATATTTCTCTTTCATCTGTATCAAAAGCCTTTTCGAAATCCAGGCTTACTGCTATTGTCGGACTGCGTGCATTTATTCCATTTATTACCTTATGCATGAAGGTGGCGAATGCATGTGTTGTTGAGGTGGCTCGTCGAAAGCCAAATTGTGACCTATTCAATGCCCTGTTTTCTATAATATGCTCTTCTAGTGTGGAAATCATTGATGTTGTCCTCATGCGACCTTTCCTTAGGCCAAAATATTTGTTCACGTTGGATCCCACACAATTTGTCAATCGCTCAAAAAAAGGCTCGTGTCGATTGGTCTAAAGAAATGTTCCACAAATATCTAAATCCCCGAGATTCTTGGAAAAGTTAATCTAATTTCTTTCTTTCTTATTAGCACCATTTGCTACGTAATGACCCGAGTTCCAAAAACAACACATTTTTCCTTTTAGCCAGAAATTTAAATGCCTTTCTCCATAATTAGCAGACCTACGTAATGCTGGTGCCATACCTAAGAAATTAAATAGTATTTTTCCTTTTGAGTACTTCTCTATTACCGGTAACGTAACATTTTCTTCTCCGTAAATGTGCAAATGAAACACTGTGCACTGCGTTCATCTTTATCTTCACCACACACGAGTATCGGTTGAGAGTAGAAACATCAAATTGTACTTTATTGTGTACAACATTAAGCTGTAGTAACAAGAATTTATCATATTTCATGTTGGGGGCTAAGGTGGTTCTTTTTGGATACTACTAAGAGATGTTTCCAAAGAGAGGGAGAGCACGGAGCACATAGTATCTATTGCATGTGGTTAATGCAAAGAGAATCGCATTTCCACCACAGGGAGTCTAAAAATTCAGTGGCGTGCGGTGTTGTCTAATACGCGTTTTTTACAATCGGTTTTGTTGAATAATGTAAGGCAACATATTTTCAAAGTTGTCATTTGGCAAACATTTGCTCTTTTGTGTGTAAGCAGGGCAAGTTAAAAACTAAAACATATTAAACATTTTTGTGATGCGGTTGATTGGTGAACGGTCAGTTTCTGAACGAGGCAAAGTCAAAAATATTCCTGATGATATCAAGTAGCTACGTATTTCCCGACCCGCCAACGTAGGTGCCATACAAACTTATCTGTCGATTGCAACTTCCTAGCGGCATAGTTGGAATTAGGACGCCATAGTAGGATTTACTCAAAATTCAGCATCTACCGCTAACAAAACTCTCAAAAGGATACTTTTTTCCATTTGCTTTACAAATTTGCCGATTTATCTTAATTTTTTTGTTTCCAAGTTGGGCCAGTAAATATTATCACGTCCGCCCTTATCTACATCAAGTGAAAACAGGACATTTACCTAGGCAGTGTACAAAATATCCATTAAACTCTTCACATTGTGTCTATGTTTCTCTCTTCTCTTCAAACTCATCCGTAAAGGATCCAACAACATGGCGTTCCACCAATCTCTGCCGCGTAGCACAAGAATATTTGTGCTTATATTTCATTGTTGCAGCAAGTCCAGTTTTCCAATATCGGTGAATAAATTCATGCTCCCAAGATCCTTTCGACATCACCGGTTCCACTTAATGGAGTGTGCTGTGGCCCGTCAGTCGATTTTACGATCTTGAGTAACATTATACAGATTTGAAGAGCGTTTTGATAATATGTACGTTGACCCTTCTCAAAATCTCCAACTTTTGGCGAGCGTTCAGGTGCCTAAATTGGATGCGATTGTAATCGAAATAAATCTTGGACTTTTCAATTCTTTAAATTTAAATGAGGGAAATTCCGACCATCGCGCTTACTGAATATTTTTGAAGTACGCAACTTTTTTAATTAAGTGAACTTTAGATTTTTAGGTGTAGATGCACTTGTTGCAACGAAACTTATCGTTCCACTTGAGGGAGCGTACTGTGGCCCGACAGTAGATTCGTTCCTCCATCATTCGAATTCATTTCCTGACACATTGACTAACTTTATGTCTGCGTTAATTTAATTGAACTTTTGATTTTTTGTGTTGACCGACTAATTGAAGTGAAACTTATCGTGCTACTTGAGGGAGCGTACCGTACCCGACAGTCGATTCGTTCCTCCATTACTCGATTTCACTTCATGACCCTTTGAGTAAAATGGAAGTCATAGGTTTGTTTTCTTTTAGTACTGGATAGTTATGTCGTGAGTCACGACTCGTGACGGACTAAAAGGAAACTGTATACTCGTTTATCCAGGACATGTCCACAAATGTGCAACACTAGCATCAGCTGTTTAAAGCCAGTCGCAAAAAACGTGTGAAATGTTTAATTTTTGATGTGTTTATATGATATGTACGGAGACCCTTCTCAAACGTCGATTTTTGACAAACCATGTCCAGTTGTCCGTATTGGAAGAGATTGTAATCGGAATAAAACTTTGACTTTTCAACTTTTTTAAAATTTGAAAAAGCCGACTTTAGATTCTTGTATAATTTATTTTTGAATAGTGTACGAAACCTTTCAAATCTTTTGGTGTATACCGAATAGTTGAAACCAACCTCGAAACTCACCAAAAGTCTATAAGTCGAATTTGAAGATTACAAATAGATGACTTCGAATTTTTGATAAAAACTGATTTTTGGCAGACCAAAGACTGCGCCAGCTAGTTTATACACACAAAGAAATTACTTTCCTCCGCAAACGAACGAAAATTCACCTTTGTTTTAAACTATTTTCTTTAAAAGCAATTAAATTCGAATTTATAACTAGCGATGCAACGATTGTCTCTTATCTTGTTTATATGCTTTTAAAGAAAATGCTGTAGAGGTAGAAGAAAACTTCATTTATCTAAAATTTCGTTCCTTGGCTAAGAAAACTCATAGTTTTTGGTGGAACAACACACATTAACTTTGTCATTCCGTTTGTAACACATCGAAATATTGCTATAAGACCCCATAAATATTCTGGGTCGTGGTGAAATTCTGAGTCGATCTGAGCATGTCCATCCGTCCGTCCGTCTGTTGAAATCACGCTAACTTCCGAACGAAACAAGCTATCGACTTGGCACAAGTAGTTGTTATTGATGTAGGTCGGATGGTATTGCAAATGGGTCATATCGGTCCACTTTTACCCCCAAATTTGTCTTGCGGGGACTCTAAGAGAAGCAAATTTCATCCGATCCGGCTGAAATTTGGTGCATGGTGTCAGCATATGATCTCTAACAACCATGCAAAAATTGGTCCACATCGGTCCATAATTATATATAGCCCCCATATAAACCGATCCCCCGATTTGGCTTGCGGAGTCTCTAAGAGAATCAAATTTCATCCGATCTGGCTGAAATTTGGTACATGGTGTTAGTATATGGTCTCTAATGACCATGCAAAAAATGGTCCATATCGATCCATAATTATATATAGCCCCCATATGAACCGATCACCATATTTGACCTCCGGAGCCTCTTGGAAGGCCAAAATTCATCTGATTCAGTTGAAATTTGGTGCGTGGTGTCAATATATGGCCTCAAACTCCCATGCAAAAATTGGTCGAAATCGGTCCATAATTATAAATAGCCCCCATATAAACCGATCCCCAGATTTGACCTCCGGAGCCCCTTGGAAGAACAAAATTCATTGGAAGAGCAAAATTCATCCGATTCGGTTGAAATTTGGTACGTGATGTTAGTATATGTTATCCAACAACCATGCAGGAATTGGTTCATATCAGTCCATAAATATATATAGCCTCATATAAACCGATCCCCAGATTTGACCTCCGGTGCCTTTTGGAGAAGCAAAATTCATCAGATCTGGTTAAAATTTGGTACGTGGTGGTAGTATATGACATTTAACAGCCATGCCAAATGTGGTCCATATCAGTCCATGATCATATATAGCCCCTATATAAACCGATCCCGAGATTTTTTTGGTTTTGGAGCCTCTGGGAGGAGCAAATTTCATCCGAGTCAGTTGAAATTTGGTACATTGTGCTAGTATATGGCCGTTAACAACCTAACTAGATCCTTATCGGTCTATAGTTATATATAGCCCTCAGATAAATCGATCCCCAATCACAAAAAATTGGTCCATATCAAGTTCATAATTGTATAAAGCCCCCATATTGCAATTCTGGCTTTCTACCACGTATGGACTAACTCACAATTAGGAAACGATACTAACAAGTTTTAAGATACCACAACCCAAGTAATTAGATTTTGGATGACAGTCTTTCGTAGAAGTTTCTACGCAATCCATGGTGGAGGGTACATAAGATTTGGCCTGGCCCAACTTACGGCCGTATATACTTGTTTCTTCTTCATATGGAACCGTTTTGCCGCGATTTCGACCTTCAAACGATCCAATAACGCCATATAATAGTCACTGTTGATGGCTTTTCCCTTCTAATCGATAAAAATTGTTCCATCCCAAAAAACAGAAGCCATTACATTGCCAGCGGACTTTTGAGTCTTTCCACGCTTCGGAGACGGTTCAACGGTCGCTGTCCACTCAGCCGACTGTCGATTGGACTCAGGAGTGTAGTGATGGAGTCATGTTTCATCCATTGTCACATATCGACGGGTGTATTACGAGTTAACAGCTGCAAACACCGCTCAGAATCATCAACACGTAGTTGTTTTTGGTCAAATGTAAGCTCGCGCGGCACCCATTTTGCATAGAGCTTCCGCATATCCAAATATTGCTGAATGATATGACCAACATGTTCCTTTGATATCTTTAAGGCCTCTGCTATCTCTATCAATTTCATTTTACGATCATTCAAAATCATTTTGTGGATTTTTTGATGTTTTCGTCGGTAACCACCTCTTTCGGGCGTCCACTGCATTCACCGTCCTCCGTGCTCATTTCACCACACTTGAATTTTGCATACCAATCAATTATTGTTGATTTCCTTGGGGCAGAGTCCGGAAACTGATTATCAAGCCAAGTTTTTGCTTCCACCGTATTTTTCCCCTTCAGAAAACAGTATTTTATCAAAACACGAAATTCACTTTTTTTCACAATAACAAAAGTTGCTTCACAAAAGACGCTCTCTCACAAACTAATTGACTTACAGACGTCAAATTTTGACACGAATCATTTGAAAGTTGGTACTATATAAAAATAATATGCATTTAATACTAGCGACGCCATCTATGTGTCAGACCGGGGACTTATCAGTCAATCTGTTACTGGGTATGGAAATGCTGCCACGATACTGCATAAAATCTAAGAAATATTTTAGCGGATTTATAATGAACAATATTTAGCCAACACTGATGATGGATCTCAACATTTTATGACTCTCTGTGGGGATCTCTCTCTCTATGCAAGTGTTGTTATTTTTTTTCTTGTAAGTCAACACGAAGTGGAGCACACACGCTTTTGTAGTTGTTTTATGTTGTGAGTTGGGTATTAAGTGTTTCTACTTTGGATAGTTTCTTTTGGGTGCATCGGCAAAGTTTGCCGCCGCGCGCTTGTTTGTGTATTGGGGAGAAAACACGTTTTCATCTTTTCAGAGCAGATATATTTGTTCAAGTCTTTGGTGGTGGATTTTGGAGGCATGGTTAAAAAAAGCGTTGTATGAGAATGTGTTGTGTGCAAAAAAAAAGCCAAATGTTGCTATGGACAGTCTGTTTCTACTTTACGTTGCGATCGCTCTGTTAGTAGTGAGCGTCAAGTTAAGGAGTTTGAACGTCGTTTGAGAGACCCGCAAAAGAAATTTCGAATGATCGCTAAATCTTTCAAAGAGAATATATGTGGTTTATTGATCAGTGAATTTCGCGTCAAACAGGAATACAAAAAATAATCGAACGGTGATTTTATGTTAATTTATTTATTAATAATTGCAAAAGAATGCAATATAATTGCAAATAAGCAGGAATTAATTTGTGAGAAGTGAAAAAACTAGAAATCGTTTGAGATAAAACGACAAATACCTTTCAGAATAACCATATGCAGTTATACCAATAAATGTCTTGAAAAATTGTTTAAACAAATCGGTGAATCATATGAGTTTTAAGTTAAAGAGTGTTTGTAAAAGAACAACAACAATAATACAAAATACGAATTAAAAATAAATTTGCGAATTTCCTCGAAAAAATAAACAACGACCTAAGCAACGAGATTGAATAAAAAAAACCTGAATTAAGGTAAAACAAAAACAACAACTAAAAACAAATAATTTATTTAATATTTACTCATCAAATAACAATTTCTTTAAAAGTGCTAATTTTGTTAATTCTTCATCGTACCACCATTGCCAATAACAAAACAAAGAAATTGTTTGCTGTACCTATTGTGAGTGAAGAGATTTAGAACCGTTACCTATTTAGTTGTTATCCATTCATATTCAGAGCTTTTGAGTCATTCTACAGTTTTCTTCTCATCGACAAAAACCAAGTTCTAAAGTCTCACTTTGCCGATAACAAAAAACACAAACAAAAATCTTTATTAATTACTCTTCGCCGAAAAAAAAAAAAACAAACAGCCCAATCGGAAACTGCCGCAATCACCTTTTTATGCTGAAATTTGCATAATTTTGAAAAATTTTGCACACCATATACCCGGTAACGTTACCTTTGTCTCATTTTCATCCCGTGTTCAACGCGAGTGTTTGTATGCATGTGTGTGTGCTAAAGAGTGTGGGGTTAACATTGCGTGATATTTTGTTTTTGGAGTTGGCAAAGAATAAGTTCCCCTTTTAACCCGCGCATAAAAACAAAGTTCTTCAAAGATTTGTGAGTGTGTGTTGGCAGTGTTGATATTTTTGTTGCCTATTTTCATTTGTTTGGCTACGATCGACCACATATAGCCGCTTTTGGTGGATATTTCGAATTTGGATTGGATTTCTTTTCTTCATCCGTCGTAGTCTTGTGTGTTTATTTACACTGATTTTGTTGTCATCCTCTTCAAAACTACTGCGGCAACGATACGTGATACGAGATACTCCAGAGTAATTCAAAAGAAAAGGTAAGCACAAAATGTGAATTGAATTATGTAACAATGATCGGGAAGGGAATCGGGGAGAAGTTGATCATGGATATTTGAATTCAGTGTGTAGATGTATGTAGGGATTGCAAGGCCGGGAGAAAATGAGGTATTGTTTTGACTATGGATCCTATGGATCCACAGTTAACACAGTACACTCAAAGAAATTTGTGAATAAATGGGAAAAAAGAAGTTTGGAAGTAGATTAAAAAGTTGTTGGCTGACGAATGAACGGAATCCGTCGTTGTTAAAATTTGGCTGTTTGTGGACCAATCAAAATTAAAATATTGGCATAATGCCTTGTTAAACATGAAGATTAAGGAATTGGTATTATTAGATTATTGAAAATAAAACGCCAGATACCAATCTCCACAAGCCTAACTAGACATATGGTTCTTTGGTGGATAATGCAAGTTTCCATAGCCTTTACTGTATATCTGGCGGGATGAGACGATTCAATTTGGGTCTTATATGTTAATTTCCTATGGAAATTACATACGAGAATTACTCCTCCCAAATTGAACCATTTTACATCACCACTCTGCATCATCTTTTCACACAACTACAATAGCATATTTAGCTTTAGTTTAGTTCATGAACTTTAATTAATTTTTCTTAAATTTTGCCAAATGCCTTACACTGAAAAAGCAGTAAACACATTAGGTAGTAACATTTTGCTTAATTTTAGAAAATTTAGATTATTTTCAGAAAATTTTAACTAAACAGTATTACAAGCGCTGACACCATGCCGATATAACAAAAAACAAGTAAGGAAAGTCTAAAGTCGGGCGGGGCCGACTATATTATACTCTGCACCACTTTGTAGATCTAAATTTTCGATACCGTATCACAGCCGTCAAATGTGTTGGGGGCTATATATAAAGGTTTGTCCCAAATACATACATTTAAACATCACTCGATCTGGACAGAATTTAATAGACTTTTACAAAATCTATAGACTCAAAATTTAAGTCGGCTAGTGCACTAGGGTGGAACACAATGTTAGTAAGAAAATATGGGAAACATTTAAATCTGAAGCAATTTTAAGGAAACTTCGCAACTTATTTATGATTTATCGCTCGATATATATGTATTAGAAGTTTAGGGAAATTAGAGTCATTTTTACAACTTTTCGACTAAGCAGTGGCGATTTAACAAGGAAAATGTTGGTATTTTGATCATTTTTGTCGAAATCAGAAAAACATATATACGGGAGATATATCTAAATATGAACCGGTTTCAATTAAATTTGGCACGCATAGCTACAATGCTAATTCTACTCCCTGTGACACATTTCAAGTAAATCGGAGCAAAAAATTGGCCTCCGTGGTCATATGAGTGTAAATCGGGCGAAAGTTATATATGGGAGCTATATCTAAATCTGAGCCGATTTTAACCAAATTTGACACGCATAGCTACAATGATAATTCTACTCCCTGTGCAAAATTTCAATTAAATCGGAGTAAAAGATTGGCCACTGTGGTCATATGAGTGTAAATCGGGCGAACGATATATATGGGAGCTATATCTAAATCTGAACCGATTTCAATAAAATTTGGCACACTTGACTATAGTACTAATTGTTCTTCTTGTGCAAAATTTTAAGCAAATTAGGGTAAAAATCTGGCTTCTGGGGCGAAATATAAATCTGAACCGATTTCTTCCAAAATCAATAGGGTTCTATTCTGAGCCAAAACACATACTTGTGTCAAATTTGAAGTCGATTGGACTAAAACTGCGACCTAGACTTTGATTACAAAAATGTGTTCACGGACAGACGGACACACGGACATGGCTATATCGAGCCCACCCTGGGCATGTTTGCCAAAGACACCATGTGTCAATCTCGTCTCCTTCTGGGTGTTGCAAACATATGCACTAACTTATAATACCCTGTTCCACAGTGTGGCGCAGGGTATAAAAATAGGTTTGTCTCAATTGCCGTTTTCAACGAAAAAAGGGGGAGTCACCGTGGTGCAATGGTTAGCATGCCTGCCTTGCTTACACAAGGTCGTGGGTTCGATTCCTGCTTCGACCGAACACCAAAAAATTTTTCAGCGGTGAGGGGTTTCAAAACTTCTCTAAATGGTTTCACTGCAATGTGGAACGCTTTTCGAACTCGGCTATAAAAAGGAGGTCCCTTGTCATTGAGCTTAACATGGAATTGGGCAGCGCTCAGTGATAAGAGAGAAGTTCACCACTGTTGTATCACAAGGGACTGAATAGTCTAAGTGAGCCTGATACATCGGGCCCCTAACCTAAAACTAAACGAAAAAAAGAAAACCCGATTTGGAAGTTTATGAAGGATGAAGAAATTAAAAAAAAAACACACACACAAGGGAACAATGGTTCTGTTGAATAAGAACTGAATATCGTTTTAAGCTTATTTGGGGCGCTGAATCCAAATCTGCACTTGATTTATTCTATAATAACTTGAAAACGGTTCACTATATTAAATTTAAAAACATCCGAAAATCCCAAACAATATTCTCTTTAAGCCGTCTTTACATTGTTTTTCCAAGCAGTTTTAGAGATATCGTTCAAGTTAAAAAAAATGAGGTTAGGTGGCGGGCCGATGTATCAGGCTCACATAGACTATTCAGTCCATTGTGATACCACAGTGGTGAACTTCTCTCTTGACCGGGGGTAGAACCTGGGTTTGTTGTCACCATAACAGAACGCCTTTGCACACTCAGCCACAAATTATGTTGTTACTTTTTTTCTATTCTTTTTTGCAACATTCGATTGTCCAAAAGTGACTTTCAACCGCCAAATAGAATATTTTCTAAGACTGGTCCAAAAGAACTTCATCGGAAGTGAAAAATAAATGATGGACCATCCCGGAATGCTCTTAAAAAGAAATGTTTGTGGATCAACTTATATTATAACAAAGGCAAAATTTGAAGCAGTTAGACTTTTTTCCAAATTTTTAAATGTTAGTAATTATCAAATTACTAATATTTAATTGTTATTCTTACGCAATGATTATATTGAAGGATTAATTGTGAAATTAGCTCTGTTGTGAAATACTCAACAAAATTATAATATGAAAAAAAAACTCATTTACATAGAGAAGGAATTTTCCGTCAAACAAACCTACAAATGCGTTAAATTATTTCGCCAAAAATAGGTGAAGTAAAATCTAATAAAGAGCCACTCAAATTAAATTCATGGGCAAACAAGCGTGTCAAAAATAACCATGAAATATTTACTACTCTTGAAAAATCCCCAACAAACATCTTCAAATTATTAAAGGAGATAAAACTTTCAATTTTTATCAAGAGTGGGCCGGTTTCAGGTAAACCAACTGTATGTCGTCGTCATCATCATCATCACTAGCAGAAGCAATACAATTTTATTTAAAAAATACTTAAGTACTCGCAATGACTTTTAAATTTCGGTTTCTAGTACAAATACATATGTACTACTGATGTTGATGATGATAATTGAATTCAAGTTCAATTACATGTTTATTTGCACCTTAAGTGGAAATAAGAAGGCTTTAGACGTGAAGTAAAAAAAATGTCAAATCATGTTGCCTATATTATGTAGAACAACATAATTGAGAACAATGTTAGAAAAAAATTTTGATTTTAAATATAATTTGAAAATTGTCATTCTAAAAAATTATAATTGATTGTAGTTCTATAAATGAAAAACCTTGGCTTATCCCACTGAACTAGTTGACAATTTAGGTTGTTCTCTAGGTTATATTAAAAAAAGATTTATATTTAACAATGACATTTTAGAGAAAATAAAATAAATTCTGAATTTAATTATTTAGCATGATTTAAAAATTAATAGGAGGAGTTTGATGTTAGTAGACTGGTAGATGTCTGTAGACGGTTTTGTCCTTCCAACTTGAATTTCTTTGAGTAGAACATCTTATACTGCAATTTTTCTTATACAACTTTTTGGAAAAACTTTGTACAAATAAAATGCAGTTGAACGTCGTATTATGTAAAAAAATAAACTATGAGAGTACAAATGGTTCGACGTTGTATCAAGGATTTTTTTTAGATAAAAAGCTAAACAAAAAGAAAATGAAATGAAAAAAGTAAAAGCGAGCAAAAACAAAAAAAAAATCGTCCATTCACGTTGCCTGTATATTACCATTCATTCTAAAAAATCATAGATTATGACCAAAAACTGTCCACTTGCCACAACTAAATCAACCATGTGAAGTTAGGAATAACATTAAATTTTTTACTTATTCTTTATTAAGTTGTTCTCCTATTCGCTAAAAATGTTATTATTTACCATAAAATATGTTTGTAATTTATTTGAATATAAACCCAAACATTTATTTATATACTAAATATATGAGTAGGTAAGCAATCATGAACGTTTGCTCAGTAACCTATTCTTTTATTTGTTAAACTTATCTATCTCCTTCGCCATCTTTATCTTTTTTCTCTATTCTCTCTCGATCTCTCTGACATTTCTAAAAATATATTTGTTTGTACAAAATTTCTAAATTAATATATATTTGCATTCAGAGATATTATGTATAAATATATATGTTCCAAATATATTATACTTGTTTATGAACATTATATGCTTGCACTTTATTAATTAGATAGTAATTAAATTACATTTTCCTTCTTGGTGAGCTTTCTAAAACGGTTGCCACAGATGGTAGAGTTCTACCAAAAATTTTAGATTTTTTACTGTTTGGTAGATTGGTAGAATTCTTGATGTTTTGGTAGAATTTTCAAAATATTCTTCTCCAACTAAGAGGTACTTCAATTTTCTATAGAAATAGAATTTCAGCAAAATATTCTTTAGATATAAAATTTTGACAAACTTTTCTATAAACTTTTCTAATTTTGACAAAATTTTCTTTAGAAATAAATTTTTTACAATATTTTCTATAGAAATAAAATTTTCACAATATTTTCTATAGAAATAAAATTTTTACAAAATTTTCTATAGAAATAAAATTTTTACAAAATTTTCTATAGAAATAGAATTTTAACAAAACTTGCTATAGAAATAATTTTTTTTTTACAAAAATTTCTGTAGAAATAAAATCTTTACAAAATTTTCTATAGAAATAAAATTATTACAAAATTTTCTGTGGAAATAAAATTTTGACAAAATTTTCAATGGAAATTACATTTTGACAAAATTTTGTATAGAAATAAAATTTTGACAAAATTTTCTATAGGAATAAAATTTTAACAAAATGTTCTATAAAAATAAAATTTTTACAAAATTTTCTATAGAAATAAAATGTTTACAAACTTTTCTATAGAAATAAATTTTTTACAAAATTTTCTATAGAAATAAATTTTTTACAAAACGTTCTATAGAAATAAAATGTTTACAAAAATTTCTAAAGAAATAAAATTTTTACAAAATTTTCTATAGAAATAAAATTTTGACAAAATTTTCCATGGAAACTAAATTTTGATAAAAATGTTCTATAGAAATAAATTTTTTACAAAATTTTCTATAGAAATAAAATTGTGACAAAATTTTTTATGGAAATAAAATAAAAAAAAATTCTATAAAAATAAAATTTTAACAAAAATGTCTATGGAAATTAAATTTTAACAAAATGTTATATAAACATAAAATGTTGACAAAATTTTCTACAGAAATAAAATTTTTACAAAATTTTCTATAGAAATAAAATTTCTACAAAATTTTCTATCGAAATAAATTTTTTACAAAATTTTCTATAGAAATAAAATTTGACAAAATTTTCCATGGAATTTAAATTTTGATAAAAATTTTCTATAGAAATACATTTTTTACAAAAATTTCTATAGAAATAAAATTGCGACAAAATTTTCTATAGAAATAAAATTTTAACAAAATTTTCTATAAAACTAAAATTTTGACATAATTTTCTATAGGAGTAAAATTGTGACAAAATTTTCTATGGAAATTAAATTGTAATTAAATTGTACTTGTAAATTTTTTGACAAAATTTTCTATAGAAATAAAATATTTACAAAATTTTCTATAGAAATAAAATATTTACAAAATTTTCTATAGAAATAAAATATATACAAAATTTTCTATAGAAATAAAAATTTTACAAAAATTTCCATGGAAATTAAATTTTGATAAAATTTTCTCCAAATTTTTTTACAAAATTTTCTATAGAAAAGAAATTTTGACAACTTTTTCTATAGAAATAAAATTTTTACAAAATTTTCTATAGAAATAAAATGTTGACAAATTTTTCCATAGAAATAAACTTTTGACAAATTTTTCGATAGAAAATTTTCTATAGAAATAAAATTTTAACAAAATTTTCTATAGAAATAAAATGTTAACAAAATTTTCTATAATTAACAAATTGATAAAGTTTTCTATAGGAATAAAATTTTTACAAAATTTTCTATAGAAATAAAATGTAATTTTAATTTTCGTGTTGATCCATTTTGTCAAAGTCCATCGTGAGTAAGTTCTCCCATTTTAAGGAAGAAGTTAAAAACATTGAACATTCGAGACATTTACAATTCAAGGGATATTTAACATACAGATCCAACAAATTGTAGCTAATAGGAGAGATCATAAAATATAATAATGCAAATACTGAAATAAACTTCTAATATAACATAATAAAACATTTTTCTTTTGAAGCAAAAACACATTTTTGTTCAAATTTGGTAGATTTGTGGTAACATTTTCTTCACAGTTTTGTAGATTGTGGCACGAGTGGCAACCCTCAAATCCAGTCTTAGTCCATGATCCAGTATTGCGATAAACTGGAGCATCGGCACCAGTCCCTCACTGGTATTTTGCACCAATTTTCCTTGCGTTAGTTTAAGAAAATGACTTTTAAAATTAAATAATATAATAAATATTGAAAGATAACTACACATACATACGTTTAAAATTCATGAAATACGTAGAAAAATAGGAAAATTTTAGATTCGACAGATCCCTCGACTAAACTGATTCACTTTCATCGTCTTGGCAACTAATTTGATTGTGAATTTCATTAAAGCTTCGTCCTGGCCACAAGTTAATATATAATTATACATTGTTCTCCATATTACTTATTTTACTTAACTCACAAGTTCGAAATGAAATAATTAGCTTTGCTTTGATCTCTTTGCGAGTGATAGTTATTATTTCATACAATTTGTTGAATCATTCAGTTATTCATTCAGAGCTATTTGATTTCCGTTTTTCTAACTAACAACGCTATTTTATTTATTTTGATTTGTTTTGTGTTGTTAATTTTTCAAATTAAGAATTGTATAGATTTTTTAATGTTATTATTTTCTTATTTGGATGACTAAATCCGACAGGCAATCTCAACTTAGACAGCAATTATTAGCCATCAATTAGAAGTCGTTTTTCAGGGTCTCATTTTGTGCAAAGTTTTTTTTTTTTTTATTATCTAAGCTCATTCCTCAATCACAAATCTTTCGAAATGTTAACGATGATTGTCCGTCTGTATGTGTCTTTTCATTTCATTCATCAGATACCAGACATGGTTATTGCGTGAGTGGTCATTGATTAAATAGTGGGAGTTTTTCACTCTATTTTGTGTATGACAAGGTTTTCATGGCTCAAAAGGGGCTTTAGATTTAACTACGTCAGCGACATTTTCAAGAAATGCCAATAGCTTATAGTTCGGCTTAATGTGTTTGATACTGAAAACCTATGCAAACATTTACAACATTTTAATTGATTTTATGGGTTTTTGTGCAGTTACTTTAATGAACTAATTTACAATTCATGGCATTTATTGTCGCCAATTATTTCTCAGATTATGAAAAGTATAACTTCTTTGAAGAGTGGAATGATTGCTAGAATAAAGAAGAATTCTTTTTCTTCATTTCAAATTCAAATTGGTAGTTGGACATGATGAAATGTTTTCCTAGTAAGATAAGTTTTTCAGATATGGTCAAGCGAGCATGTCTTGTGGCCCTAGATTTTAGACTGTCAGATGATTCTAGATGAGTATAATGAAAAAAGATTATTTACTTAATATTAATGATTATGCAATCTAAATTTTAGGATACGCGATTTACACAATATTAAGGATAAATTTCTTTAAAATAAAAAAGCTCATAATCGTACTTTTTCTTTAAAATTAGGACAAAATATTTCGCACACTTTACGACTCTATCAATTATACTCTTTGTGCGCAATTTAATGCAAATCAAGGTAAAATTCAGTGCATATTGGGTAAAAGATATATTTTCTATAGAAATAAAATTTTGACAACATTTTCTATAGAAATAAAATATTGACAAAATTTTCTATAGAAATTAAATTTTGACAAAATTTTCTATAGAAAAGAAGTGTTAACAAAATTTTCCATAGAAATAAAATATTTGACAAAATTTTCTATAGAAATTACATTTTGACAAAGAAATTTTGACAAAATTTTCTATAGAAATAAAATTTTGACAACATTTTCTATAGAAATAAAATTTTGCAAAAATTTTCTATAGAAATAAAATTTTGTCAAAATTTTCTATAGAAATAAAATTTTGTCAAAATTTTCTATAGAAAAAAATTTTGACAAAATTTTCTATAGAAAAGAAATTTTGACAACATTTTCTATAGAAATAAAATTTTGACGAAATTTTCTATAGAAATAAAATTTTGTCAAAATTTTCTATAGAAAAAAATTTTGACAAAATTTTCTATAGAAATAAAATTTTGACAACATTTCCTATAGAAATAAAATTCTGACAACATTTCCTATAGAAATAAAAATTTGCAAAAATGTTCTATAGAAATAAAAATTTTGACAAAATGTTTTATCAATTAAATATTTTGACATAATTTTCTATATAAATAAAATTATGACAAAATTTTTTATCAATTAAATATTTTGACATAATTTTCTATAGAAATAAAATTTTGACAAAATAGAAATAGAAATAAAATTTTGAGAAAAATTTCTATAGAAATAAAAATGTTGACAACATTTTTTATCAATAAAATATTTTGACATAATTTTCTATAGAAATAAAATTTTGACAAAATTTTCTTTAGAAGTAAAATTTTAACAACATTTTTATAGAAATGAGATTTTGACAAAATTTGATTTGACAAAATTAGATTTGGACAAAATTTTCTATAGGAATGAGATTTTGACAAAATTTTCTATAGAAATACAATTTTGACAAAATTTTGTATAGAAATGAGATTTTGACAAAATTTTCTATAGAAATACAATTTTGACAAAACTTTCCATAGAAATAAAATTTTGCAAAGCATTTCTATAGAAATAAAATGTTGACAAAATTTCTATAGAATTAAAATTTTGCAAAAATTTTGTATAGAAATAAAATTTTGCAAAAATTTTCTATAGAAATAAAATTTTGCAAACATTTTCTATAGAAATAAAGTTTTGCAAAAATTTTCTATAGAAATAAAATTTTGACAAAATTTTCTATAGAAATAAAATTTTTAGATTGAAATTTTTTTGAAATTCAATGGGGACATTTTTGGTGATCATTTTTTCAGTGTATTCAGTGTCTGACCCAAATACCTATAAATAAAATTTTGACAAAATTTCGACAAAATTTTCTATAGAAATAAAATTTTGACAAAATTTTCTATAGAAATACAATTTTGCAAAAATTTTCTATAGAAAAAAAATTTTGACAACATTTTCTATAGAAATAAAATTTTGACAACATTTCCTATAGAAATAAAATTTTGCAAAAATTTTCTATAGAAATAAAATTTTGCAAAATTTTCTATAGAAATAAAATTTTGCAAAATTTTCTATTGAAATATTAATTTTGAAAAAAAATTTTATCAATTAAATATTTTGACATAATTTTCTATAGAAATAAAATTTTAACAAAATTTTCTATAGAAATAAAATTTTGAGAAAATTTTCGATAGAAATAAAATTTTGACAAAATTTGCTATAGAAATAAAATTTTAACAAAATTTTCTATAGAAATAAAAATTTTGACAAAATTTTTTATCGATTAAATATTTTGACATAATTTTCTATATAAATAAAATTTTGCAAAATTTTCTATAGAAATAAAATTTTGACAAAATTTTCTATAGAAATAAAATTTCGGCAAAAATTTCGATAGAAATAAAATTTTGACGAAATTTTCTATAGAAATAAAATTTTGCAAAAATTTTCTATAGAAATAAAATTTTGACTAAATTTTCTATAGAAATAAAATTTTGCAAAAATTTTCTATAGAAATAAAATTTTGACAAAATTTTCTATAGAAATAAAATTTGACAACATTTTCTATAGAAATAAAATTTTGACATCTTCTACAGAAATAAAAATGTTGACAAAATTTTTTATTAATTAAATATTTTGACTTAATTTTCTATAGAAATAAATTTTGACAATTTTTAGCTGATTAATTAAAAAATTAGTTGAATAAATAAATTTGTAGATTGAATTTTTTTTTTTTAAATTCAATGGGGACATTTTTTCAGTGTCTGACCCAAATACCTATACTTTCTTGAAAGAAATTGCCCCACAAAGCTTATGATTAATGCAGAAATTAATCAAGATTCCAATATTTACCCATTCGATTATCATCCATTTGATTATTGACATTAAATGGAATACCAATAAGTCTACTTCATGATCACATACATCATCATCATCGTCTCTACCGCAACAATTCAATTTCAATCTGACCACAAATCTAAAATTCAACGTCAGCAAAGCGGGCATTGGTCCAATGCAATCATCTAACCTAAATAAATTCCCATAGATGATGTTACATAAAATTGTATAACAACTCATTTTGAAAATCTCTGTGAGGGAAATTATTTCATCTGAACATCAACAACAACACCACCATGCCACACCACACCACAACTTACTATGGTACATTAGTTGATGGTGCTAAGTCGGTATTAAAAATTAACACCATCTAAGTATGGACCCAGAGGGTGGAGGATGAGCAGTTAAAAAAAAAAAAACATTTGAAAATAGAAACATGCAACCTACAAGGCATAGACCCTTTCACTACTATCATTCATTTGTTGTGTTTCCTAACAATCCGTCTATAGTTTAAAAAACCCTTCTCATCCCTTACCCTTCTCATCTCCTGCTCCACCAAAACAGGCCTCCTGGCAATAGAGGCTTTTTGGAGGGATTTAGTTGGATTTCTCTTTCGCCTGTTCCAAAAAAGTTTCATTTTCCGTTGTGGTTTTTTGTTTTGGGCGAGTCACCGACGACATGCACAATTCACATTAACACCGACTAAGCTGGGATGTTAAAGCTAAATGGTTTTTGCTTTTCTTCTCCGTTGGCTGTTTGGCGAAGGGGGGGCGGTTCCACAATCAGTGGATATTGTTGAAATTGGGTGTCGTAGTTTATTGTCTTCAGCCCATTAACTTGGTTGGTTGAGGGTGGCAAAATTAAGCCTTATCACAAATGTTAAATCAGTTACTTTGCACAATGTCTGTCCATTAACCCAAAACATCATAATTTTTGTCACCAAATTTGGTGGTGGTGTTGACGTTAATCGGACTTTTTTGTGACTTCATTTATTTTTAGTTTTTTTTTTTGCCTATTGTGTAATGACTATGTTTTGCAACTTTTTGAATGAAAGGTTTGTACGAATTTTGGGGGCACTTTTTGATAAACAAAATTCTAATCTCTGTAGGGCCAAAAGTCAAGAGTATAAATAAAATTTAAAAATATCGAACTTATATATCGCAGATGCATAAGGCCACTCTAGTAGATGCTCTTCATGTAGTATTGCACTCGTTGCCTTTAGACGTTGTGGGCATATATATAGCCGGACAACCGCAGAGGCAATACTTTAGTTATGTGAGAAGGGTTCGTACCCCAGGATCTATGCATTCACCCCATTAATATTTGGGAGCCTTTAACAAATACCATAATAAACCAAGAATAAATTACATCGTGCGAAAATTTAACTAAATTATATACATTTTGAGATTTCCACAAAACATTTTTAAATCCAGGAAATTTTAATGGCCTTGTGTACTTTTTCACTACATCTCACGAGATTACTTCTAGAAGAAAAAATTAACTAAAAATAAAGAAGAAAATCATTTGTTGCCAAATCATGACTATTGTAACCGTACCACATTAACCATTTGTAGTTCGTTCTTACTATTTTTGGGAATCGTACGAAAATTTTATTTTACTTTAGTTCATATTGAACTTTAGTTCATCATTGAACTTTATACCCACGTTTAGTTAATAAAATGTTTGATATATACTTAAAAAAAGTAAGATTTCATTCTGCCGTGGAAAATTTTGAAAAAATAATAAAATTTAACTACAAACAAATAATTTTTTTAAAATAAAAATACGTTAATTTTACACAATTTTCGACCATCCTCTACTTTAAATTTTCAAAAAATTGAAGTCAAAAGGGAACCCTCTACCCTCTTTCGCTCCTCCCTGACCAGATATCGGAAAATCACGTAAATGGTGATACGGTCAAAATTTGGTCAAGGGTAAATCGGTGAAATCGTTTATTTAAAAAATCAAATTAAATTTCTTTTTCAAGTTCAATTAGTATAAAATTCAGGAAAAATATTCAGTTACAGTCTATTTCTGCTATCCGAATTCTAGTCTTCGTTCGCATCAAAACGAAAAACAGCTGATTTTGGTTTCTCTAAGGGGTATCTAAACGAAAATCGAAACGAAAGTCAATGCGAACGAAGACGTAACGTAAGCTCTAAAATTGGGTTTCTCTAACTCGATTCGTTCGCATTTTGACGAACTGAAATGTCAAAACCACTCACTTGGTAAAGACCTTTCGTTTTGTGGAAAAGGGCATTTATAAATAGGAAAAACTTAATAATTAATAAATTAATTAAAGCTTTTATTATAAATATGTGATAAAAGTTAATTATATCGATCTATTTTTTCTTTATAACCGCCATAGAGACCGTTTAAGGGAAAGTCTAACACGAGCAAACACATACATTTCGAATGAAACACTCATTAAAAGGACAACTGAACTGTAATTATTGTAGAAATATGGAAATACAAATTCTTATCTCTCTACGCGGGCTAATTTGTTAAAAAAAATTATTGAGCTAAACCAAATATCAAAAGCGGGAAATGTTTGCCAAATGAACGGCGATGCCAGATTGAATTTTATGGAAAATCATTTTTAAAATGTATGGGCCTTTTTCAGGAAATTGAAATAATGGAGATCTGGTAATGCTAGCATTTGACAGTAACGTAAGCCATGCGAACGAACGAAAGGAAGTTAGAGAAACCCAAATCTAGACGAAAGTGAGTGACTGCCGTTCGTTCGCAATTGTTTTCGTTCGGATATCAGAAATAGGCTGTTAGGCTTTCGCTTTTCCAAATCCGAATTGCCGGACCTCACGCTTGACACCTGCCATCAGATTTTGTACAGCCACCTTGTCCACCTTCTTCGCCGCAGATAGCCAGTTTGCCTTGAACTACTGCTCGCCCTTAGCAGTTTTTTTGGTCTTCTTTAGGTTCCGCTTGACAATAGCCCAGTATTTCTCAATTGGGCGGAGCTCTGGCGTGTTGGGAGGGTTCTTGTCCTTGGGAACCACCTGCACGTTGTTGGCGGCGTACCACTCCATGGCCTTTTTACCGTAATGGCAAGATGCCAAATCCGGCCAAAACAGTACGGAACAACCGTGTTTCTTCAGGAAAGGCAGCAGACGTTTATTCAAACACTCTTTCACGTAAATTTCTTGGTTGACAGTCCCGGAAGCTATGAAAATGCTGCTTTTCAAGTCACAGGTACAGATGGCTTGCCAAACCAGATATTTCTTTGCGAACTTTGACAGTTTTATGTGCTTGAAAATATCTGCTACCTTTCCCCTTCCTTTTGCCGTATAAAACTCCTGTCCCGGAAGCTGCTTGTAGTCGGCTTTGACGTAGGTTTCGTCGTCCATTACCATGCAGTCAAACTTCGTCAGTATCGTGGCCATCGTATTTTGTTTATCATCGCGATTTGGAGTCCCTACCTTCTTGTAAGTCGATAGTCCGTCTCGTTTTTTGGCTCGATGCACGGTTGTAGACGACACAGCCAGCTTATTTGCGGCATCTCGGAGAGAGAGGTTAGGGTTTCGCTTGAAACTACCGGCAACTCTCTTTGTCGTCTCAGCGACTTCCGGTTTTCGATTCCCCCCCGATCCAGACTTCCTGGCTGTCGACAAACGTTCCCCAAACACTTTAATTACATTCGTAACGGTTGATTTGGCAACTTTTAGCAATTTTGCGTGCGAGTAGCTCGGATTTTCGCGATGCGCGAGCAAAATTTTGATACGCTGCTCTTCTTGCTTGGACGGCATTTTGACAACTGAAGAGTGAATTCCAAAATCAAAATAGGAGCAACATTCTACACACACACCTTCAAAATGAGGGGTGTTCAGGTTTTTTAAATGCAAAATTGATAGAAATATGTCAAGTTTATATTGAACTAATTTTGACCGTATCACCCTTTACTCTATACTCATTTCACAAACTCTCCAACTGTCCCTATAAATACCAAGTAAATCGACGAAATTTATTTCACTATTCCCCTTCCCCAACCAGACATCGAACAAGCATATACCCGTTATTAATTTAATCACATTTAATCCCACGTTCCCTGTAAATTTCATGTAAATCGTAGAAAGTTTGATTTTGTCCTATACAGAAGTGGATATCACCCCCTTAACCTTCTCTGAAAATTCCAAGAAAATATGGAAACTTTTCTTAAAGTTTCAAAGTGTGTGGCAAGGAGAAGAATCAGTTACTCCATATTGATTTCATAACCTTCCCCTACGGCCATTGTAAATTTTAAGTAAACTTCAGATTTTAATTTTGTTTCAGTTTTGGAGGAGGTCTCCTTCCCAACCAAAAATCGAAAAATGATGTAGCGTATCTTGTGTAGACGTCCCAGAAAATGTCAAACAAATTATAAGCCCAATTTTCAAAAAGCAGGTCAAGGGGAGGCTCTCTTCCCGTCCGAATATCACAAAATTCGGTATCCCATATTAATTTCAAAACCTTCCTCCACGTCGTCTGTAAATTTCAAGTAAATTGGAAAATTTTAATTTTTTCACTGTACCATATGTACTTAAGGAAAACGGAGGCCTCCCTGTGTCCTTTTATTTTTCCCCGACCAAATATTAAAAAATCAGGTACCTCATATAAATTTCGTAACCAGAACCTCCAGGTTCTCCGTAAAATTTCAGTAAGTCGAAAAATTTTAGTTTTTTCACTGTACTTTAAAAAAAGTCGGGAAAAAGGGAGGTCCCCCTCTCCGACCATATATCGACCTTACTTGAAAATTTCAAGCAAATTGGATAATTTTGTTCAAATTTTCAAAAAGCCGGGCAAGGTGGCACAGTTGTCACAGTTGGTAGAATTCTACCAAAAATGACAGTAAAAAATCACTGCTTGGTAGATTGGAAGAATTATTGAATTTCGACAAGATTTTCTAAAGAAATAAAATTTTGATAATATTTTCTATAGAAATAAAATTTTGTCGAAATTTTCTATAGAAATAAATATTGTCGAAATTTTCTATAGAAATAAAATTTGTCGAAATTTTGTATAGAAATAAAATTTTGACAAAATTTTCTGTAGAATTCAAATTTTGACAAAATTTTCTGTAGAACTCAAATTTTGACAAAATTTTCTGTAGAACTCAAATTTTGACAAAATTTTCTGTAGAACTCAAATTCAGACAAAATTTTCTATAGAAATAACATTTTGAGAAAATTTTCTATAGAAATAAAATTTTAACAAAATTTTTGGTATAAATAAAATTTTAACAAAATTTTATACAGAACTAAAAATTAGACAAAATTTTCTATAGAAATACAATTTTGACAAAATTTTATATAAGAATAAAATGTTGACAACATTTTCTATAGAACTAAAATTTAGACAACATTTTCTATAGAAATAAAATTTTAACAAAATTTCTGTATAAATAAAATTTAAAAAAAAAAATCTATACAAATAAAATTTTAACAAAAGTTTCTATAGAAATAAAATATTAACAAAATTTTCTATAGAAATAAAATGTTGACTAAATTTTCTACCGAAAAAATTTTTTGTTGGTAGCTTTTTAGTAGAATTTTCTCGAAATTTTGATAGATTATTTGTGATCGAGTGGCAACCGTGCAAGTGGGAGGTCTCCCTCACGTCTTAAAAAATATAATATCAGCTACTGCATATTAATTTCATAACCTGACCACATTTTATCTGTAAATCTCACGTAAATCAGGGAATTTTTGTTTTTTTTCACTGTACTTTTAAAAAAAGTCGGACAGAGGGGAGTTGTCCCCCTCCCTGACCAAATATCGAAAAATAAAGTAGCGGATCTTTGTCTAGACATTATCCCTAACCTTCCTTGACAATTCACCAATATCAGAGAACTTTGGTCAAATTTTGAAAAAGTCGGTCAAGGGGGAGATCCCCTCCCGCACCAGATATCAAAAACTAAGGTAGCCTATTTTCACCACATGATGATCCTCTTCGTTCTTCGAAAATTTAAAGTAAATCGGCTCAGTCGTTTCCGATCTTACCCAGGTGGGGGTAATGACTAAAATAATAGCTTATGGTCTCTTTAATCACACAGTTCTCCTTACCCACATCAAGTAACAACTCTAGGAGACGGCCAGGATTTATACGACCATCCTGACTATCATCTCACTCTCCTTCAGTACGTAGAAATCTACCTATTTGGGTTAACTCGATTACGTTCCAAAATCGTGAACGGACGGTAACAAAATGAAACGGAAACGTTCACGAAAAATTATATCGGAATGTTTACGGTTTCGTCCACGGGCGTTCACGATTTCATGAACCGCTTTCGTATTACTGTGGCAATGAATAGTCTTCAAATATTCGATGGACGTTGTTATGGCAACTCCATTGGTGGTGCAATGTACTAAGGCGACTGTTAACGCGTGTGGAGCGTGTAGTAACACTTAGGATAGAAACCAGGTTTAAAATTTAAGCATATTCTTCTGGATTAGGTGGGATTTACTTAGTTACTTAACTATTTACTTTGTAGTATAATTTTGTGTTAATTTTTCTCTAATCCAGGACAATGTTCTTCAGTACTACATTTTATGCCCCTTATAATCTAACCCAGACATAATGTAGAGTACTCTTCATTTTGAGGTCTCATTTAATTATTCTGTGAATTTCCTTAAGTGTCATGATTATCGCCTATTGTAACTGAGTGTAAACCATCCATTGTAATTCTGAGCTTTTCGCTTATCCCCATCAGTCCCTCCATTTTCTTCTTCGCATGACAAACCACTTGACACATTGAAAGCCCAAAAGGTGGCGGTGCTTTTTGGACATTTTCAGATTAACACAATACAAATTTAGCCCAGGTCTTTTGGTCTCGGTGGCAATTACAACGTTTTAAAGGCATTACACAAAATTAACCATTAAAAGACGAGACAAAAATTGTAACGTGCCAGAAATTTCGTCATAGCTTTAGCAAAAAAAAACCAACAAAATAGTGTGTGAAGAATTTTAACTAAGGCTAAAAAAATCGTAAACACAAAAATTCCATTGACATAGAAATGATGACAACAGGGTGATGATCTAGGCGTGAGTAGCTTAAGTCTGATTATTATTACATTCCAGGTGAAAACAGATGGTTATAGATGGATTAAAAACAATTGTAGAGAAATTTTTCGTATAATTTTTTCTGTTTTTTAAGCAAACAAAAAAGAAAACCAAACTCACTCATGAACGCACCTTAATTTATGGCAATGTTGTTTTTCTTTTTTTTGAAATTGCAATAAAAGAAATTATTGATTGAAATACTTATCATATTTCATTGCAATGACCAATATGGTAGAGGATGAGCACAGCAGCACAGTGGTGGAAAGTTTACAATTTTTTTTTTCATATAATTTTTTATGTCCCAGGGGTCTATGAAATAGGATGCAGATTTTTAGTAATTGCCAAATATTTCTGTAAAACTAAAAAATTTTAAAGACATTGACTTTATAGAAAAATTTGTAAAAATCAATCAATATTTTATTTGTATAGAAAATTTTTGTAAAATTTAAAAAAAAATGTAGTCAAACTTTTATTTCAATAGAAAATTGTGTCAAAATTTTATTTATATAGAAAATTGTATCAAAATTTTAGTTCTATAGGAAATTTTTAAAAATTTTATTTCTATAGAGAATTTTGCCAAACTTTTAGTTCTATAGAAAATGTTTGCAAAATGTTATATCTACAGAAAATTTTGTCAAAATTTTATTTCCATAGAAAATTTCATTTCAATAGAAAATTTTATTTCCATAGAAAATTTTATTTCAATAGAAAATGTTGTAAAAAATTTATTTCAATAGAAAATTTTGTCAAAATTTTATTACAATAGAAAATTTTGTCAAAATTTTATTTCAATAGAAAATTTTGTCAAAACTTTATTTCTATAGAAAATTTCGTAAAAATTTTATTTCTATAGAAAACTTTGTCAAAGTTTTATTTCTATAGAACTCCTTTGCAAACATTTATATAGCATTTCTTTCCAAAAATTTATTCTATAGAATTTCTTTGCAATATTTTATATCTATAGAAAATGTTGTCAACATTTTATTTCTGTGGAAAATTTTGTCAAAATTATATTTCTATAGAAAATTTTGTCAAAATAGAATTTTTTTTTCAAAATTTTATTTCTATAGAAAATTTTGTCAAAATTTGATTTCTATAGAAAATTTTTGCAAAATTTTGTTTCTATAGAAAATTTTGTCAAAATTTTATTTCTATAGAAAATTTTGTCAACATTTTATTTCTATAGAAAATTTTGTCAACATTTTATTTCTAAAGAAAATTTTTGTAAAATTTGGATTCTACAGAAATATTTCTATAGAAAATTTGTTCATATTTGTATTTCTATAGAAAATTTAAAAAAAAAAATTTATAGCAAATTTTGTCAAGATTTTATTTCTATCGAAAAGTTAGTCAAAATTTTATATCTATAGAAAATTTTTTCAAGACTTTATTTCTATAGAATGAAAATTTTATTTTTATAGAACATTTTATCAAAATTTTATTTTTATAGAAAATTTTGTCAAAACATTATTTCTATCGAAAAGTTAGTCAAAATTTTATATCTATAGAAAATTTTTTCAAGACTTTATTTCTATAGAATGAAAATTTTGTAAAAATTTTATTTCTTAGAGAATTTTGTGAAAATCTTTGTCAACATTTTGATTCTTTATAAAATTTTGTGCAAAATTTTATTTCTTTAGAAAATTTTATGTCTATAGAAAATTTTTGCAAAATTTTATTCCCATAGAAAATTTTTAGAAAATTTTATTTCTACAGAAAATTTTTGCAAAATTTTATTTCAATAGAAAATTTTGTCAAAAATTTATTTCAATAGAAAATTTTGTCAAAATTTTATTACAATAGAAAATTTTGTCAAAATTTTATTTCAATAGAAAATTTTGTCAAAGTTTTATTTCTGTAGAAAATTTTGTCAAAATTTTATTTCTATAGATAATTTTGTCAATGTTTTATTTCTATAGAAAATTTTGTCAAAGTTTTATTTCTATAGAATTCCTTTGCAAACATTTATTCTATAGAATGTCTTTGCAAAAGTTTATTTCTATAGAAAATTTTGTCAAGATTTTATTTCTGTAGAAAATCCCTATGCAAACATTTGTATAGAATTTCTTTGCAAACATTTATTCTATAGAATGTCTTTGCAAAAGTTTATTTCTATAGAAAATTTTGTCAAAATTTTAGTTCTGCAGAAAATCCCTATGCAAACATTTATATAGAATTTTTTTCCAAAGTTTTATTCTTTAGAATTTCTTTGCAAAATTTTATTTCTATAGAAAATTTTGTCAAAACTTTATTTCTGTGGAAAATTTTGTCAAAATTTATTTCTTCAGAAAATTTTGTCATAATTTTATTTCTATAGAATATTTGTCAAAATTTTATTTCTATAGAATATTTGTTAAAATTATATTTCTATAGAAAATTTTGTTAAAATTTTATTACTATTGAAAATTTTGTTAAAATTTCATTTCGATAGAAAATTTTGTCAAAATTTTATTTTATAGAAAATTTTTTTCAAAATTTTATTTCTATAGAAAATTTTGTCAAAATTTTATTTCTATAGAAAATTTTCTCAAAATTTTATTTCTATAGAAAATTTTGTCAAAATTTTATTTCTAAAGAAAATGTTTATAAGATTTGATTTCTACAGAAACATTTCTATAGAAAATGTGGTCATATTTGTATTTCTATACAAAATTTTGTCAAAATTTTATTTCTATAGAAAATTTTGTCAAATTTTATTTTTATAGAAAATTTTATCAAAATTTTATTTCTTTTGAAAATTGTATCAACATTTTATTTTTATTGAAAAGTTAGTCAAAATTTTATATATATTTTGTGAAAATTTTTAGTTCTTTAGAAATTTTGTCAAAATTTTATTTTATAGAAAATATTGTCAAAATTTTATTTCTATACAAAAGTTTTTTAGTTCTGTTTATTGGAATAGGAATCAGTCGTTGGTTACAAATATCACATGCTTTAACCCATTGTGGGGGTTTATTTCAAATAATAACTCTTGAAACATAATGGCTAAAGTATATGTTATGGTACTTCTTATGGTTATATATATCTTCAACACTCTTCTCTCTTCATAGTTCAATAAGTAAATGGATGCATTTTTATACCCTGCGCCACACTGTGGAACAGGTTATTATAAGTTAGTGCATATGTTTGCAACACCCAGAAGGAGACGAGATAGACACATGGTGTCTTTGGCAAAAATGCTCAGGGTGGGCTCCTGAGTCGATATAGCCATGTCCGTCTGTCAATCTGTTCGTGAACACATTTTTGTAATCAAAGTCTAGATCGCAGTTTTAGTCCAATCGACTTCAAATTTGGCACAAGTATGTGTTTTGGCTCAGAATAGAACCCTATTGATTGTGGAGAAATCGGTTCAGATATAGATATAGCTCCCATATATATATTTCGCCCGCTATGGACTTATATGGCCCCAGAAGCCAGAGTTTTACTCTAATTGGCTTAAAATTTTGCACAAGAAGAACAATTAGTACTGTAGTCAAGTGTGCCAAATTTTATTGAAATCGATTTAGATTTAGATATATCTCCCATATATAACTTTCGCCCGACATACACTCATTTGACCACAGAGGCCCCTTTTTTACTCCGATTTAGTTGAAATTTTGCACAGGGAGTAGAATTAGCATTATAGCTATTCATGCCAAATTTGGTTGAAATCGGTTCAGATTTAGATATAGCTCCCATATATATGTTTTTCTGATTTCGACAAAAATGGTCAAAATACAAACATTTTCCTTGTAAAATCGCCACTGCTTAGTTGAAAAGTTGTAAAAATGACTCTAATTTTCCTAAACTTCTAATACATATATAAATCATAAATAAACTTTTTTGTGAAGTTTCCGTAAAATTGCTTCAGATTTAAATATTTCCCATATTTTTTAACAACATTGTGTTCCACCCTAGTGCATTGCCGACTTAAATTTTGAGTCTATAGATTTTGTAGAAGTCTATCAAATTCTGTCCAGATCGAGTGATATTTAAATGTATGTACCCCAACACATTTGGCGGATGTGATATTGTATCGAAAATTTAGATCTACAAAGTGGTGCAGGGTATAATGTAGTCGGCCCCGCCCGACTTTAGACTTTCCTTACTTGTTTAGTTTAAACCTTATTTTATGGCAATATGTTAACTAAAATCTGTCCGTCCCACCTTTATGTATGGTTTGTGTCTCCAGTATATTAGGAGCGTGAGTAGTGTGTTACTGTTCATTCATTCAATTGTTGATTTCTTTTCTTACAGATATTTGTATTTAGTTTTTTAATTTAGTTGGATGTTTCGTTTTTCTCTCCATAAGTATTATTTTAAACAAAACTTAAACTTTCTCTGTGGTCTGTGGCCAGTAGTGTTGGGCTGTTGTAAGTCACTGTAACTTGGGTTATGTTTAAAACTTGGTAAGCCCACCCTGTAAAAAACCGACTGTCTGTCCATTGCTATACACATGTGCGCTTCAGTGTCTGTCTACCCGGTTTAGTTTTTTTTTGGTTTAGTCTCAAAAACGTGTTTCATTTCACTAGTAGACAGCGGCTAATGTAATATACAAACTAAAAAGGTATATTTTCATTATTGGATGAATTTCATTGCACTTTTGTCGTTGTTATCCATTTACAGTTTTGCGTGGGGCTTTACTTTCATTGTAAAGTTTTTTTTTTTTTTTTGTAAGACAATAGGTTTTGAATTTCATTACTTGCACTTGCATTGTAGTGGCCACTTTTTTGTAGTCTAAACTTAAAACTAGAGTTGACATTTATATGGCCTTTTGATTAGCTTTACTTGTTACACAATTCTTACCATAAGTTTCGGGAAGAATGAAAAGTATTATACAGACTTTACAAAATTGAATTAAGAAATCGATTTTACACATTTGGTTTCAAAGGCGAATAGAAAATAAGTCCTTTTCATAGATAAAAGAAATTATGAAGAAAATATGAATTTCATTTCATTAATATACGCGCAACAAATAACTCTGCGCAACAGATAATGAAATATACAATCTCAACTATCTCATCTATCAATATTTTCTAGCTTATTTCAATTAAAAACTCACCTATTTCATTATATGTAATCAACATATATTACAGGGTAATCAATCTTACTTTAATTGGAAACAACTCAATTTGAACAGGATTTATTAGTTCGTTTTTCTGCTTTTTTTCTGGTTTATGATTAATATTTCACCCTAAAGCAGCAAAGTTAATTTAGTTTTGGTTTTCATATAGAAATCAGGTTAAAACAAAAAACATTTCGAAAAGCAGGTTAAATCATCTGTCTGGTGTTGATGTTGATGATGAGATGATCTCAATGTGTCTGAAATAGAAAAATACAATCTACATTTATTTTAAATTACATACTGACAAGAATACGATGCCTGGGGGGACATCCCCAAGAATCATAACTGGATTTTTTGTGTTGGCCACCACCAATGGTAGTGTTGAAATTCTCATTAACTTCATTAAAATCAAATTAAAACGGTCCATGATGCGGTCATTTCCAAAGAAGAGATTGAAAAGCATTGGCATTCGATTGCTGTTTTGTCTTTGTCTTCATTTTCTCTAATCATTCTAATTGTGTGAATTTAATTGTGGGGGTTATAGGAGAATATGAGGTAGATATAGAATCAAGCTGTAAGAGGTATAACCTATAAGCCAAGAAAAATGTTTTCTTGCGAGTTATAGATTGGAAGCAAGAGATGGATAAAGAAAAAAACAAACAAAGAAAGAAAAAAACACGAACTTATAATATTGAACAAAAACAATAAGTTTGGATAAAGTATAATCCTACCCATAGTTCTTTTCGATTTTTCGGAACCAAATGCACCATAAATTTGTGGTGTAACCGCTATTCTACTATTCAAATCACTTGGGTAACTATTAAAATATTGTTGCTGCAGTATTGTCACACTGAAGAAACGTAATATCCCAGCAAAAAAAATTGGAAGTTCTTCCAAAGGCACAACTTTAAAATCACTTCCAGAAGATGCAATCTCAATGATGTTCTTTATTTTAACTACCCAGGAAGTTATTTTAATTCAGTTTTTTATAACTTGGTTTTTTCATACTTTTTTTTTTAATTTTAACTTGTTTTGTTTCAAATAGGTTAAAAACAGAGTAGGAATTCATAAAATGGTACAAATCATTTAAATTTTGTCGAAAAAAATCCAATCTGAAAAAATTGTGAATTTTTTAAAATATTTGAGGTCAAACGTTTCCGACAAGTGTTAGAATCCATTAAAAATTACAAAAAATTATAAAAATTATTTATTTGACAAAATATCACAGAATTTTTTCATTTACATCCAAAACATTGAATTCAGATCACAACTAAAGAAGTCATGCAAATTCAGTGCAACGGCTGTTGAAAAGGAGGGCTTTCGTCATATAACAAGCCCATGTTAACTTCATCGCTTCTGCGTCAATTTTGCACCACTTCTGGATCCAAAAAGAACATTTTCATTACTTTTTTGGCGATGCTTTTTTTTGCTGGGATGCTGTGCTAAATTATTATATATCGCCTCGATTTTACTCGCACCACATTATTCATAGTCATACCATCCTTTTCCTTTGGCCGGTTCCGGAATATTCTACAAATTTTACAATTTAATTGCGACTGACTCCGCGGGCAGATCAGTACAACGGTCCTTTATATGGATCGAAATAGGATTTATGTTGCTGCGGAAACCAGGAAACAATCTGAATATCTCAAGTTGTGATAGCAACAATTAAATTGGTGTTGTCTTTTATAGACCTAGATGTTGGTTCCACGCAATGTAGACAAATTCCACTCAGTATTATGGTTGATTGAAGCAGTTCGCCAGACATTTCTGTATCCCCTCGTGTCTGTTGAAGAATTTCACCTGGCAATCTGTCATCTGCTACGGGAAATTGATCAACTCCCCAACCGGTACAGGACTTGTCCCTGGTGTGTATGGACCAGTTCCAGTTCTAGTCAAAACGTATAGAAGGTATCGGTCACTTTAACATGGGTCTGTTATTGACGGGGTAAATTTTTTAAATTTCGTTTTGCACCCATTCCAAAGGACAACCTGAGACAACCTAGTAGGACTACCACAGATACAAGTCTTTATGAACCACTCTGGTACAAACTTTTAGGAACCTGTTTAGATTTGAGCAATATATCAGTCTTATACTAATATTTCAGTAAATGTGTAGATCCAATAAGATTTTAATATCATTATATGAAAATGTAAAAATTGTGAAAAACTTGAGCACTGTAGGGGTGTTTGGGATTACATAAACTCCCCATAATACTGAACATTGATCTATCAGAAGATAGCTTCAGAAAGTCTACCAAATGTTCAAATTGTTGGAGTGAGCATTTAAGATCGAAATCTTCAGATGAATTTTACAGGGGAGCCAGCGTGATGCAATGGTTAGCATGTCCGCCTTGCATACACACAGTTTCGGCCAAACACCAAAAAGTTTTTCAGCGGTGGATTATGCCACCTCAGTAAGGCTTGTAACATTTCTGAGTGTTTCAAAGCTTTTCTAAGTGGTTTCACCACAATGTGGAACGCCATTTGGATTCGGCTATAAAAAGAAGGTCCCTTGTCATTGAGCTTAACATAGAATCGGGCAGCTCTCAGTGATAAGAGAGAAAGAAGTTCATCACTGTGGCATCACAATGGAATGAATAGTCTAAGTGAACCTTAAATATCGGGACTATACCGTACCTTACAGACGGTGGCATCGCCATGCGCAAATTAGCAAATTAGGGTTCATCTAAAATTTAGGAATTGAATCTGGACACTTCATCTTTCATGAGGTTAGCCAATGCGAGCGGATATTTTTGGTTGGAATATTTGAAGTCAATGAATCAACAACTGTAAAAGGAGTCTCTCCCAATAAGAGGGACGCCGGTACCCACCACCAACTTTGGTTTCGAGGCTAATTCGTGGTGATACTAGACAATTTGTTTATTCAAGCAGACGATACGGTTGTAATAAACAGCGTCAAAGCTGTTAGGAACTCTGGATCCGCAATGTATTTTGTTAACAAATGTATACGAGAAACGTTCCTCATGTACATTGCAACGTAGCTTGGGACAGCTATGCTGAGGCCCCACGTTGGGCGCCATTTATTGTTCAAGTTTTCATATTTATTAATTAATTTTTTTAATACTGACATTTTATCATGTCACAAACGCACAGCAGAGAGAATTTTTATGGCAGGAGATTCACGAATAAGAACGAGATTTGAGTCCAGAAAGATTCGTCATGCCATGAAGGTGGCAAGAGTAAAGGGTGATACGGTCAAAATTTGGTCAATATGTACTTGACGTATTTCTTTCAATTTTACATTTAAAAACCTGAACACCCCTCATTTTAAAGGTGTGCGTGTGTAGAATGTTGCTCCTATTTTGATTTTGGAATTCACTCTTCAGTTGTCAAAATGCCGTCCAATCAAGAAGAGCAGCGTATCAAAATTTTGCTCGCGCATCGCGAAAATCCGAGCTACTCGCACGCAAAGCTGGCAAAATCGCTAAAAGTTGCCAAATCAACCGTTACAAATGTAATTAAAGTGTTTGGGGAACGTTTGTCGACAGCCAGGAAGTCTGGATCGGGGGGAAATCGATAACCGGAAGTCGCTGAGACGACAAATAGAGTTGCCGGTAGTTTCAAGCGAAACCCTAACCTCTCTCTCCGAGATGCCGCAAATAAGCTGGGTGTATCGTCTACAACCGTGCATCGAGCCAAAAAACGAGCCGGACTATCGACTTACAAGAAGGTAGTGACTCCAAATCGCGATGATAAACAAAATACGACGGCCGAAGCGCGATCCCGGAGGCTGTACACGACGATGCTGACGAAGTTTGACTGCGTGGTAATGGACGACGAAACCTACGTCAAAGCCGACTACAAACAGCTTCCAGGACAGGAGTTTTATACGGCAAAAGGAAGGCGAAAGGTAGCAGATATTTTCAAGCACATAAAACTGTCAAAGTTCGCAAAGAAATATCTGGTTTGGCAAGCCATCTGTACCTGTGGTTTGAAAAGCAGCATTTTCATAGCTTCCGGGACTGTCAACCAAGAAATTTACGTGAAAGAGTGTTTGAATAAACGTCTGCTGCCTTTCCTGAAGAAACACGGTTGTTCCGTTCTGTTTTGGTCGGATTTGGCATCTTGCCATTACGGTAAAAAGGCCATGGAGTGGTACGCCGCCAATAACGTGTAGGTGGTTCCCAAGGACAAGAACCCTCCCAACACGCCAGAGCTCCGCCCAATTGAGAAATACTGGGCTATTGTCAAGCGGAACCTAAAGAAGACCAAAAAAACTGCTAAGGACGAGCAGCAGTTCAAGGCAAACTGGCTTTCTGCGGCGAAGAAGGTGGACAAGGTGGCTGTACAAAATCTGATGGCAGGTGTCAAGCGTGAGGCCCGGCAATTCGGATTTGGAAAAGCGAAAGCCTAACTGAATATTTTTCCTGAATTTTATACTAATTGAACTTGAAAAAGAAATTTAATTTGATTTTTTAAATAAACGATTTCACCGATTTACACGCGTTTTCCCTTGACCAAATTTTGACCGTATCACCCTTTACATTTATCTGATGAACATATACGTTAAATTGTAGCATTTAGGAGCCACCGGGGTGCAATGGTTAGCATGCCCGCCTACCATACAAAGGGTCCTGGGTTTAATCCTATCGTAGACCGACCATCGAAAGGATGTTTAGCGGTCGTATATCCCCTCACCGTAATGTGATTTCCCATTTTGACTCGACATTTAGTGACAAGAGAAAAGTTCACCACTGGACTGAATAGTCTAAGTGGTGGTGAAATAACCTAAACCTACATTCGTAATTTCGAACGACATAGGTAGTGTTATGAGAGTTAGCTTGGCCTCGGTACCGCGTAGTAGTAAATTACTTTCTGCTGAACCCGTCATTCAGAGAAATAATGTAGATTTCGGTTCAGAAAAAACTGTTAATATTATACGGAATTGGCGTCTAAGATTTTTTGGAGGAAGCAAAGGTATGGCAGAATTTCTCTCTTCCTCCTCTTCTTCTAGGACATATTGTTGTTTTCAATAATTAGACAATGACTTCAATTTTTCAATTTTTCATTAAATGTCGCAAAAAATAGAAAATATTAAAGAATAGAAAATCAAAAAAAAAAAAAAAAAAAACAAGTATATACGGCCGTAAGTTCGGCCAGGCCGAAGCTTATGTACCCTCTACCATGGATTGCGTAGAAACTTCTACTGAAGACTGTCATCCACAATCGAATTACTTGGGTTGCGGTAACACTTGCCGATGGCAAGGTATCTTAAAACTTCCTAACACCGTCTTCTAAATTACAAGGTAGTCCATACGTAGTATATATTAAACTAAAAAAGGCCGATTAAATACGTATATAATTAAATTTAAAGTTTCTATAGAAATAAAATTTTGACAACATTTTCTATAGAAGTAAAATTTGGAAAAAAATTTCTATAGAAATAAAATTTGGAAAATTCTATAGAAATAAAATTTTTACAAAATTTTCTATAGAAATAAAATTTTGACAAAATTTTCTATAGAAATAACATTTTGACAATGGTTTCCATAAAAATAAAATTTTGGTAGATTATTTTTGGCTCGAGTGGCAACCATGAATATGAACCGATATGGACCAATTTTTGTGTGATTGGGGATCGGCTATATATAACTATAGACCGATATGGACCAATTTCGGCATGGATATTAGCGGCCTTATACTAACACCACGTTGCAAATTTCAACCGGATCGGATGAATTTTTCTCCTCAAAGAGTCTCCGGAGATCAAATCTGGGGAACGGTTTATATGGGGGCTATATATAATTATGGACCGATATGGACCAATTCTTGCGTGTTTGTTAGAAACCACATTCTAACACCATGTTCCAAATTTCAACCGTATCGGATGAATTTTGCTCCTCCAAGAGGCTCCGGAGGACAAATCTGGGAATCGATTTATATGGGGGCTATATATAATTATGGACCGATATGGACCAATTTTTGCATGGTCATTAGAGAACATATGCCAACAGAACATGTACCAAATTTCAGCCGGATCGGATGAAATTTTCGTTTCTTAGAGGCTCCGCAAGCCAAATCGGGGGATCGGTTTATATGGGGGCTATATAATTATGGACCGATGTGGACCAATTTTTACATGGTCATTAGAGAACATATACCAATACCATGTACCAAATTTCAGGCGGATCGGATGAAATTTGCTTCTCTTAGAGGCTCCGCAAGTCAAATCGGGGGCTATATAATTATGGACCGATGTGGACCAATTTTTGCATGGTTGTTAGAGATCATATACTAACACCATGTACCAAATTTCAGCCGGATCGGATGAAATTTGGTTCTCTTAGAGGCTCCGCAAGCCAAATCGGGGGATCGGTTTATATGGGGGCTATATGTAATTATGGACCGATATGGACCAATTTTTGCATGGTTGTTAGAGACCATATACTAACACCATGTACCAAATTTCAGCCGGATCGGATGAAATTTGCTTCTCTTAGAGCAATCGCAAGCCAAATTTGGGGGTCCGTTTATATGGGGGCTATAAGTAAAAGTGGACCGATATGGCCCATTTGCAATACCATCCGACCTACATCAATAACAACTACTTGTGCCAAGTTTCAATTCGATAACTTGTTTCGTTCGGAAGTTAGCGTGATTTCAGCAGACGGAATGACGGACGGACATGCTCAGATCGACTCAGAATTTCACCACGACCCAGAATATATATACTTTATGGGGTCTTAGAGCAATATTTCGATGTGTTACAAACGGAATGACAAAGATAATATACCCCCATCCTATGGTGGAGGGTATAAAAAAACAATACCGTGGGTATTTGAACCAGTGCCTGTTGACTTTTTCACTTCCACGGAAGCCATTTTAAGAAGGTTTTTCCTTTTTGAGTTTAAGTGGAAAAAATATATTTCTACAAAAAAAATAAGACGAAAATAAAAACAACCTTTTTGAGATTTGAACCTGCGTTCTTTATTTTTTCATTCATAATTATAAAGAGCATCTCGAGAAGTAGTTAGACTGTTACGCCTTGGTGTCATATCTTTTTGAGATTTGAACCTGTGTTCTTCATTTTTTCATTCATAATTATAAAGAGCATCTCAAGAAGTAGTTAGACTGTTATGCCTTGGTGTCATATTACGATTGTATCAGAAACATTTAAATTGACGTTTCGACGCTGGCATTTGTGGGTGAGTATTTTAATGCGTTCTGTTATGGTTCCAAAAAACCCAGGATCAACCCCCGGTCGCAGCGAAAAGGTGTTTCAAAATATAAAAGTGTAATAAAACTATTGATAAAAATAAAAAGCGAAATTGGTGAAAATTTGTTTTTTTTTTAGTTTTTAAAACTTTTTTTTTCAAATTAACTTCCAACTTAAAATCCACCTGATATTTTATATATTTTCAAGTAACCCGCGTCGAGGGTCTTTCAAAAACTATTATAAACTATTATATTTCAATCATAATGATGGATATTTAAGATTCGGCCCGGCCGAACTTACGGCTGTATATGCTTGTTTACTTTCACATTTTTGCAAGCCCTTTCAAAATTTTCCTCAGCATACCATTCACATTTCATACAAATGTAAATGAAATTCTTTAAAATTGGCATCTAAACCAATGACATGATTGAATGGTTACGAATCGTAAAAACTTGTCATCAGTCTCATTTTGAAACTGAAGTAATATGCCATGTAAAAATGTATGATTAGAAATCATCTAACTATTCATCTACCCAACCATCCATCATTAATATTGAAATGATCAATCAATCAAATTGTCTTTAAAAGTTGATATGAGATTTTCTATTCGAGAGCATACTTAAAGACTAAAGGCTAAAGACAAAACAAAAAAAGTTTGGAATCTGTTTTTGTGGTCATATGAATATTGTGTGGCAATATTTTGAACCGTGATTGTTTGCTTTTTTTGTCACGTTTTCTTATTATGGATCTAATTGTGTGTAATGTTGAGATGTGTTATATTTCTTATACCTCATTTACAGAATTTTCTCTGGAAAATAGAAATTGAAATTGTTGGTTAGTTTGTCTTTTGGTTAATTTCATTAATTTCGCTTTTGTTTGTTTTTCCATATGAAAGTGTTTTTATTTTGTTGGGGAGTTTTCTTACTTTCATCTTTGTCTTTTGAACTTTCTGTGATTTTAGAAATTGAAATCAACCTGGAAATGTGAACATGAATGCATGGAAAGTATATCATTTGTAATTTTCGCTATAGTTGTATATATATATGGTTGATTCTGCGATTTATCTGACTGTTTGAAAGTAAGAAATTTTCTCGAGTGACTTAGATATCTTTAAAATTACGTCAATGTTGATATTTTATTTCTATAGAATATTTTCTCAAAATTTTATTTCTATAGAAAATTGTTTCAAAATTTTATTTATATAGAAAATTTTATTTCTATAGAAAATTTTGTCAAAATTTTATTTCTATAGAAAATGTTGTGAAAATTTTATTACCATAAAAAATTTTGTCAAAATTTTATTTCTATAGAAAATTTTGTCAAAATTTGATTTCTATAGAAAATTTTGTCAAAGTTTAATTTCTATATATAGAAAATGTTGTCAACATTTGATTTCTTAGAAAATTTTGTCAAAATTTTATTTGTATAGAAAATTTTGTCAAATTTTTATTTCTATAGAAAATTGTGTCAAAATTTCAATTCTATAGAAAATTTTGTCAAAATTTTATTTCTGTAGAAGATTTTGTAAAACTTTATTTCTATAGAAAATTTTCCAAAATTTTCTTTCTCTAGAAAAATTTCCAAAATTTTCTTTATATAGAAACATTTCTCGAAATTTTATTTCTATAGAAAATTTTGTCAAATTTTGTTTTTTGTCACCTTTTTTCAAAATTTTATTTCTATAGAAAATTTTGTCAAATTTTTAATTCTATAGAAAATTTTGTCAAAATTTTATTTCTATAGAAAATTTTGTAAAAATTTTATTTCTATAGAAAATTTTCCAATTTTTTTTTCTACAGAAACTTTTCTCGAAATTTTATTTCTATAGAAAATTTTGTAAAAGTTTCAATTCTATAGAAAATTTTATTTCTATTAAAAATTTTGTCCAAATTTTATTTCTATAGAACATTTTGTCAAAATTTTATTTCTATAGAAAAATTTGTCAAAATTTTGTTTCTATAGAAAATTTTGTCAAATTTTTATTTCTATAGAAGATTTTGTAAAAATTTTATTTCTATAGAAAATTTTCCCAAAATTTTCTTTCTGTAGAAACTTTCCTCGAAATTTTATTACTATAGAAAATTTTGTAAAATTTTCATTTCTATAGAAAATTTTGTAAAAATTTTGTCAAAATTTTATTTCTATTAAAAATTGTGTCAAAATTTTATTTCTATAGAATATTTTGTCAAAATTTTATTTCTATAGAAAATTTTCTCAACATTTTATTTCTTTGAGACAATTTTTTTATTTCTATAGGTTTTTTTTTTAAATTTTATTTCTATAGAAAAATTCCCAAAATTTTCTTTCTAAAGAAAATTTTCCCAAAATTATCTTTCCATAGAAACTTTTCTCGAAATTTTTTTGTACAGAATTTTTTTTTCAAAATTTTATTTCTATAGAAAATTTTGTTAAAATTTTATTTATATAAAAATTTTTGTCAAAGTTCTTAAGAAAATTTTGACAAAATTGTATTTCTGTAGAAAATTTTCTTAAATTTTTATTTCTATAGTTTTTTTTTTTAATTTTATTTCTATAGAAAAATTTCCCATAATTTTCTTTCTAAAGAAACTTTTCTCAAAATTTTTTATTTCTATAGAAAATTTTCCCAAAATTATCTTTCTATAGAAACTTTTCTCGAATTTTTTTTCTACAGAAAATTTTGTCAAAATTTTATTTCTATAGAAAATTTTGTTAAAATTTCATTTATATATAATTTTTTGTCAAAATTTTATTTCCATAGAAAATCTTGTGAAAATTTTATTTCTATAGAATTTTTTTTTTTTTTGGTAAAGCCTCCATATAGATCGATCTACCGATTTCACCACTTTATTCTTAGAAAATACGCATTTTGGCGGTTTAAAGGCAAAATTAAAATTTTGGAAAGAAACTTTCCTTAAAATTGTTTATTTCTATAGAAAATTTTCCCAAAATTATCTTTCTATAGACACTTTTCTGGAATTTTTTTTCTGCAGTATATTTTGTCAAAATATTATTTCTTATTGTGTTAAAATGTTATTTATATAAAATTTTTCGTCAAAATTTTATTTCCATAGAATATTTTGTGAAAATTGTATTTCTATAGAAAATTTTGTCAAAATTTTATTTCTATAGAAAATTTTTTCAAAATTTTAGTTATTTAGAAAATTTTGACAAAATTGTATTTTTATAGAAAATAGTATTACTATAGAAATTTTTTATTTCTATAGACAATTTTTATTTCTACATTTTTTTTATTATTTTGTCTAAATTTTATTTTTATAGAAAATTTTATTTTTATAGAAAAATTCTCCAAAAGTTTTCTTAAATTTTTTATTTCTATCGAACCTTTTGTCAAAATCTTTTATTTCTATAGAAAATTTTGCGAAAATTTTATTTCTATAAAAAATTTTATCAAAATTTTATTTCTATAGAAGATTTTGTCAAAATTTTTTTCTATAGAAAAGTTTGTCAAAATTTTATTTCTATAGAAAATTATGTCAAAAATTTATGTCGATAGAAAATTTTGTAAAAATTTTACTTCTATGGAAAATTTTGTTAATGGCATGCTAACCATTGCACCACGGGAGCCACCGTTGTGCAATGGTTAGCATGCCCGCTTTGCATACACAAGGTCGTGGGTTCGATTCCTGCTTCGACCGAACACCAAAAGTTTTTCAGCGGTGGATTATCCTACCTCAGTAATGCTGGTGACATTTCTGAGGGTTACAAAGCTTCTCTAAGTGGTTTCACTGAAATGTGGAACGCCGTTCGGACTCGGCTATAAGAAGGAGGTCCCTTGTCATTGAGCTTAACATAGAATCGGGCAGCACTCAGTGATAAGAGAGAAGTTCACCAATGTGGTATCACAATGGACTGAATAGTCTAAGTGAGCCTGATACATCGGGCTGCCACCTAACCTAACCTAACCTGCTTCTATAGAAAATTGTGTCAAAATTTCCCCAAAAGTTTTCTTATGTTTTTTATTTCTATCGAACCTTTAGTCAAAATCTTTTATTTCTATAGAAAATTTTGCGAAAATTTTATTTCTATAGAAGATTTTATCAAAATTTTATTTCTCTAGAACATTTTGTCAAAAATTTATTTTTTATAGACAATCATGTCAAAATTTTATGTCGATAGAAAATTTTGGCAAGATTTTACTTTTATAGAAAATTTTGTCAAAATTTTACTTTTATAGAAAATTTTGTCAACATTGTACTTCTATAGACAATTTTGTCAAAATTGTATTTCTATCGAAAATATTGTCAACATTTTTTAACCAACTAATTAATGTGCTGTGAATAAAACAAATATCATGTAGCTTAATTTTTTAATTTGACAGATATACCAGTGTGAACGTGACAACACTTTGTTTCAGCTGCCCTATAAACTACCCTAGTATGAAAATCGTATAACATAATTAAAAAAAAAACACATTTTTCCGTTTTGCCGTCTGTAAGGAATAAATTAAGAAGCAAATAGAGGTTTATATAAAAAGAACACAACTTCATATATGTTGCAATCGCAAAAAACCAGCTGATTTGCTTGCTAGGGCTTTACTTCAGATCTCTGCGCTTAGGCGACATATGGTATATGCGGGCTTATAACTATTTAACCAACTTATAACTATTCAACCACCGCTTGAAATTAAAAAAGTCTTTTTTGTAAACATAGTTTATTGGCTAGTTAACTGGATGTCTTTTTCTGCCGTTGCACCACCATCATAAATAAAAAATTACAGAAACTTGTAATAACATATTTTTCCGATTTAACGTTTGTACTTTTTTCAACAAAAGGTGCGTTTGTTTGCATTTTTTATTAAACTACAAAACAGGCTTTTAAGCAAAAACAATCAAGATGTTTTAAGGAATTTATTATATTTTTTGTCTTTCTTGAAATCTCACAGATAAATCGGTAGGGAGAGAAAACTGCGTGTGGTCATCACTGATATGGAGGTGATGGAAATTTAATTGGAATAATCTTTAAAGGCAGTGGTTGTTATTGATTAAACATAATTTCACTTTAGTTATTGAATTCGAAGAAACCAGAGCGTAGTTGCTGTTGGAAATTAAGAAGCGAATGTCTTTATTAAGTACGAAAAGCAAAATAATATGATAGGACATATGTTGAATTATTGCCTCTCAGTAATGTATTTGACTTTTTTGAGGGTTTCAAAACTTCTCTAAATAGTTTCACCATAATGTAAACACCGAGCTAAACATGTAATAAACAGTACCTAAATGGACTGAAAAGCACGGTTGCCACAGTTGGTAGAATACACCAAAAATGGTAGATTTTTACTCTTTGTTAGAAAACTTGATGTTTTGGTAGATTTTGCAAACAGGTACTTCATAAATGTTCATTAGAAATAATATTTTGACAACATTGTCAATAAAAATAAAATGTTGACAACATTTTCAATAGAAATATAATATTGACAAAATTTTTCAATAGAAATAAAATTTTGACTAAATTTTCTACAGAAATAAAAAAAATTATATAGAAATAAAATGTCGACAACATTTTCTGTAGAAATAAAATATTGACAAAATTTTCTATAGAAATAAAATTTTGAAAAATTTTTCTATAGAAATAAAATTTTGAAAAAATTTTCTATAGAAATAAAATGTTGACAAAATTTTCTATAGAAATAAAATGTTGACAAAATTTTCTATAGAAATACAATTTTGGCCAAATTTTCTATAGAAATAAAATTTTGACAAATTTTTCTATAGAAATAAAATTTTGACAAAATTTTCTATAGAAATAAAATTTTGAGAAAATTTTCTAAACAAATAGAATTTTGACAAATTTTTCTATAGAAATAAAGTTTTGACAAAATTTTCTGTAGAAATAGAATGTTGACAAAATTTTCTATAGAAATACAATTTTGGTCAAATTTTCTATAGAAATAAAATTTTGACAAATTTTTCTTTAGAAATAAAATTTTGACAAAATTTTCTATAGAAATATGTTGACAAAATTTTTTATAGAAATACAAGTTTGGCCAAATTTTCTATAGAAATACAATTTTGACAAAATTTTCTATAGAAATAAAATATTGACAAAATTTTCTATAGAAATAAAATTTTGAAAAATTTTTCTACAGAAATAAAATTTTGGAAAAATTTTTGTATAGAAATAAAAGTTTGCCAAATTTTTCTATAGATATAACATTTTGACAAAATTTTCTATAGAAATAAAACTTTGACAAAATTTTCTATAGAAATAAAATTTTGACCAATTTTTCTATAGAAATAAAATTTTGACAAATTTTTCTATAGAAATAAAATTTTGAGAATATGTTCTAAAGAAATAAAATTTTGAAAAAAAAAAAAAATTCTGTAGAAATAAAATATTGACAGAATATTCTATAGAAATAAAATTTTTACAAAATTTGTATGGAAATAAAATTTTGACAAAAATTTCTATAGAAATAAAATTTTGACAAAAATTTCTATAGAAATAAAATTTTGTCAAAATTTTCTATGGAAATAAAATGTTGACAAAATTTTCTATGGAAATAAAATTTTCAATAGAAATAAAATTTTGATTAAATTTTCTACAGAAATAAAAAAAATTATATAGAAATAAAATATAGACAAAATTGTTTATAGAAATAAAATTTTGACAAATTTTTCTATAGAAATAAAATTTTGTCGAAATTTTCTAAAGAAATAAAATTTTGATAAATTTTTCTATAGAAATAAAATTTTGACAAATTTTTCTATAGATGTAACATTTTGACAAAATTTTCTATAGAAATAAAATTTTGAGAAAATTTCCTATAGAAATAAAATTTTGAGAAAATGTTCTATAGAAATAAAATTTTGACAAAATTTTCTATAGAAATAAAATTTTGACAAAATTTTGTATAGAAATAAAATTTTGTCAAAATTTTCTATAGAAATAAAATTTTGTCAAAATTTTCTATGGAAATAAAATGTTGACAAATTTTTCTATGGAAATAAAATTTTGTCAAAATTTTCTATAGAAATAAAATTTGGCAAAATAAGATTTTTGTTTAGAAGTTTTTTGGCAACATTTTCTCCAAATTTTGGTTGATTATATTTTGCTCGAGTATTGACTAGTGTAAGTGAGCCTATAATAAAACACTGCCCCTATACCTAACCAAACCTAACCTACCTTTTCACGGCAACCGTATAACATTTTTACCCCAATCACTCTTACTACAAAATTCTTACTAATTCTTACATAATTTTATCTCTATTTTTATAGGTAAATATTGGAAGCGTTTAATTCTGTATATGTATGTAAGTATAAAATAGTGAAAAATATGCGCAATTCTTGGAAGTCTACACTGAAACAAAAGTTTAGACAATGCCGTATATTTTGTATTTACTCAAATTATTTTGGTATTGATTGTGATGCAAAGAAACGAAAAATTATACTAAGGATAAATTTACTTTTAAAATTCACTTTCAAAATTAGGTTACACGTACTTGATACTATGACATAAAGATTAGGATAAATAAAACTAAAGTTAGGATACAGATCTCGTCGAATTTTCAATTTTTCGATATATTAATAAAGAGTTAAATACCCTAATATTGGACCTTAACAAAATAGATAATAATCTACTATCAGTCCTCTCTACTTCGGCTACTCCAATTGCAGTCATTTCAATAATCTTTCATCACATTGCCATTGCACCAAATGCTATTGAAACTTACAAGGTTTTCACAAAATGCACAAAAACAAAAATGCAAAAAAACTAACATCGAAACATAAAAATCGTGCAAAACACTTTCTCAAAGTCAAAACCATCTAATCCAATCAAAGAAGTTTGGACTCGTTTGAGGTTTTTATGCAAAAAGATAAAAACAAAATTTCGTACAACTTCAACAATAGTTGCTAATGCTCATGAAGTGAAGAGAAAAAATTTTAATCAAACTAAACAGAAGTAACAATAAAAATAGTTTTTCCATTTTCCATTACCAGGAAATACTGAAACTGAAATTGTTAATTAAAATTGTTTCCCACCTCCCAGTTGGTTTTCTTTTGTATTTATTTGCCAATGTATCAGATGTGCTGAAATTTCCCTGTTATTCCATGGCCCTGCAAGTGAGCAAGATAGTGAGTGTGAAAAAGTGTAGCAAATTTCATTTTTCAACATAAAATTCAAATTCATAGTCACGCACTCAGATAGATACAGGGTTGTTTAACTATTTTAACTTTAAAGTTAAATAAAAATGGGCATGCCATGCCTTTGAATAGCAATACCGCAAGCAAAAAAAGAGGAAATAATTAACAATATATCTGTTTTTAAACCTTATGCTTAAATGCATTACACAGATTCCACATAAAATTCATAGTTTGAAAGGAAATGAAAGATTTGTTGAAAAACATAATCTAAACATTGGTAAGTTTTTTTTTTTGTTTAATTAATATTATAAAATAATTGAATAGGAAAAAAATTCTTCATAATTTGTTTATGGATTTGTTTCCTCTCCCACCTTATCAGTTATAATTATGAAAATAATTATTTCACCTATTATCTATATCATGGGATATTGCCTCATCCCACGTGGGATATTTGCGAGGAATAAGCATGTATATTATATAACTGTGGTTATGAAATAATAATGAAATAAGACTATTGCATTTCGGCATTACAAAACAAAAACAAATATTAATAATCGAAAATACACCCAGAAAATTTAGATTCATATTAGAAAATATTAACTAACATATTTTAGTAATTACAACATAATACAAACAAGTTAACGATTTTTGACAAATTGAAGAAACTTTATTAAAAATAATCATTTTTTCTGTACTTTAATAAAATTCCATATATTAGAAGAATAAAATTGGAATTAAAAATTGTTAAAATGTCTTTAGCGCTATATGAAGTTCTAAACAGACACAAGTTAAGTAAAATGTACTCCTTTGAGAAACTTATGAACTCGATTTCAGCAAATCCGACTCATTTTAGGAAAATATGGACTATTGTCCTATTTAGGAAAATTGCACGCAAAAAAATAATTATTTCCTCCCAAACGAAATTTTAAACAAACAAAGTTCGTTTCTCATTTGCTTTTTGCTTTAAGGAAGTTTATTTGGAAGAAAAGTATATACTTTTTGTGATAAACGTTTATTCTTTTCTAGGATGTAAAAACAATTTCATAAAGTCTAACTCAAATTTGACAAATTTAAATCAGGGTTCAGAAAGAAACATAGTTGTCTAACTGCTCTCCAGAAAGTAACTGAAGACTTCAGACGTCAACTTGATAGTAATAATGTATCACTTCTGATATTATTGGATCATTCTAAGACCTTTGATACGGTCGACCGCAATATTCTGTGCCTAAAACTTTCAACATTTTTCAATTTTCCTTCGCAGTCTACGAATCTTATGCGTTCATATCTACATGGATGAAAAAGACTGTTTTTCATATGTTTGGCTATAAACATTATATGTTTGGAACACAAATTTTTAAACACAATATTTTTGAGTGCAAGCATATAATGTTCATAAACTAGCATAACATGTTTGGGACATATATGTTAATATGTTAGAACATATTATGTTTGGGACATAAAATGTTTGTAAATATAATATGCTTGGATGCAAACATATATTAATTTAGAAATAGCCTATAAACATATATGTGTTTAGTAGCTTGGAGCGCTATTTAACAGGGAGCGATATTGAATTAAGTTGGTGGTTGTTGCTTGTTATTACAAAATTAACATTTTTTTCCTTGGGCAATTGATCAGCTACTTCTTTGATCCTTACAAACTGTGTGGTCCGCTGTTCGAATCCCCGTCCGGCAAAAGGTAAAATTAAAATAAAAAAATCATACAATTGAATAATTTCTTCTACAATGTTTGTATTACAGAAAAAGGTGCTAAGAACTAAAAAATCTCGTGGAAGTGAGAAAGATGTGGGGGAATATACAATTGGGCAGAAACAAAATTTTGAGCATTCAGGTCGAAAACCTATGTTGTTAGCACCTATATTACCTGTTTATTTTTATAATTCATTATGATTGTAAATATATAAATAAATAAATAAAATTTTGAGTACAATATTGTTTGGGAGAATTTTTTCAAGCATATAATATTTTTGGGTGCAAAATGCCTCCAAACATATTATATGTTCACATAATAACATATTGTTTTTTGGAAGACAACATTATTGAATTTGGATGCAAAAATACAAAATGTTTGGAACTTAGACTACCCAAACATATATTGTTTAGACCAATATGCTTTCAAACATATTATATATTGGAAGAGATCAAACATATAAATGTTTGGGCAATACCCAAAAATGTATATGCTTGAAGCAAAATATGTTTGGGAGTATATGTTACAGAAGCGATTTTTTGTGAGCGTGTATCATCCAGGTCTCAATCTGTAACATAGTCGTCGGCGCCAATTGGTCTGATCCATTGTGCCTATCTAGAGGTGTACCGCAGGGATCAGTACCCTTCATGTATTCGATATATTCCAATGACTTACCACTTCAAATTAAGTATTGTGATGTTCACATGTACACTGATGATGTTCAGGTATACATAAGCACCTCGAGGGAGGATGTTGACCATTGTGTTGAATAACTGAACAGCGACTTGAATCACATTTACATTTGGGAAAAGTCTAATAGGTTGAGCTTGAACCCCATAAAGTCTAAATGCATTATTATGTTTTTTTTTTGATTTTTTTGATTTATTTATTTATTATTGTAAAACTAGTACAACAAGATTTGATATCTTATAAATTACAGTACTAGCTGGTATTTGGTAATACAAATGATTTGAAATTATTATTAGAATTATACTTAGTATTAATATAAATTTCAATATAATTTTAAGATTTTAAATAATTGAACATAACAATATTGGTAAAAATGTTGTGCCTATTCCACGATTCATCGATCGCTGTCCACTCAGCCGACTGTCGATTGGACTCAGGAGTGTAGTGATGGAGCCATGTTTCATCCATTGTCACATATCGACGGAAAAACTCGGGTGTATTACGAGTTAACAGCTGCAAACACCGCTCAGAATCATCAAAACGTTGTTGTTTTGGGTCAAATGTGAGCTCGCGCGGCAACCTTCTTGTACAGAGCTTCCGCATATCCAAATATTGATGAATGATATGACCTTTAAGGCCTCTGCTACCTCGATCAACTTCATTTTACGGTCATTCAAAATCATCTTGTGGATTTTTTTGATGTTTTCGCCCCTCTTTCGGGCGTCCACTGCGTTCACCGTCCTCCGTGCTCATTTCACCACGCTTGAATTTTGCATACCAATCAATTATTGTTGATTTCCCTGGGGCAGAGTCCGGAAACTCATTATCAAGCCAAGTTTTTGCTTCCACCGTATTTTTTCCCTTCAGAAAACAGTATTTTATCAAAACACGAAATTCCTTTTTTTTCATTTTTTTCACAATAACAAAAGTTGATTCACAATGGACGCTCTATCTCACAAACTAATTGACTTACAGACGTCAAATTTTGACACGAATCATTTGAAGGTTGGTACTATATAAAAATAATATGCATTTAATACTAGCGACGCCATCTATGTGTCAGACCGGGGACTTATCAGCCAACCTGTTAGAAATTGTTGAGAGAAGTAAAAATCTTGGTGTAATCATAAATAATAGACTATCTTGGTCTGATCACATTAATGCTATAGTTGGGAGAACACATTCGACAATGAGGAATCTATACTTAAGCCAAAAATATACGCCAGTTAGCATAAGACTTCCTTTGACGAAATCTTTACTAATTCCTCAATTATTGTACGGGTGTGATCTATTTTCTAATTGCAACAGTGAATCGATGAGGAAAATGAATGTATGTTAGCTTTTAATAACATTGCACGCTACGTTTTTGGGATGAATAGGCGAGATAGCATAACCGAATATGCAAATAAAATTTTCGGTATTTCCTTTGTCAATTATTTGAAAATAAGAACCTTACTAAACTTACACAAAATCATACATAATAAGGAATCCGAGTAGTATTTATTTACATTTATACGGTTTGCCAGATCGCAAAGAGGAAAACAGATAATTCAGATAGGACATAATCGACATCTCTCAGAACATTTCTTTTTTATGTATGCCATTCGTCTTTGGAATAATTTTCCATTTGCAATTCAGCTAATTAAAAGCGAACGACAATTTAAAACTGAAATTTATAACTTTTTTAAATAAATAATATTATATATTTTTATTTTATTTTTATCTAACAATTAAATTCGAAACTATTCTTTATTATAATAATTCTTATTATTATAATAATTATATAAATTTTATTATTTTCATATGTGTCATTAATCCCCTATTATTTCAAATCTAAATTTAATTAAGAAAACTGTATCTCGTATTCTATATGTAACTGCGAAAATTTCTATAAACCATGCTTTATATAAGATGTGATTCTTGTGCATAGGTTAGTCAAATAAATAAATAAAAACAATATTTTCTGGCTAATTTCATTTTCCCTCACATCTTAGATTAGTTCTTAGCACCTTTTTCTGTAATACAATCAATGTAGAAGAAATTATTCGATTTTATAATTTTTTTAAATTTTACCTTTCGCCTGGACGGAGAATCGAACCTCGGACCATGCAATTTGTAAGTCAACAAACTATCCATATAGCTATGCAACTGTAATTGTCATCAATACACAAACAGTTATATTTATATAGCATAGCATGCAGCGCCAACGAGCCGATTAAACCAACTTTATTTAACAGAAACATACATTTAGTTGGGTACCATGGAGCAGTGATTGCTACGTCAGAGAGAAGTTCACCACTGTGGTATCACAATGGACTGAATAGTCTAAACGAGCCTGATACATCGGGCTGCCACATAACCTAACCTAACCTACGTCCGCCTTGCATACGAAGGGTCCTGGGTTCGGGCCCTGCTTCGACCGAACACCAAAAAGTTTTTTGTTTGTTTTGTTTTTACATATATTCCGGATATGTTCGGAAGATTCGGAAAAGGTTTTCAACATTACATACTACTACGAGGGCAGTTCGGAAACTTCTTAGCCTAGCACAAACAGCGCGGTATAAACAGAAAAAAGTTAAATGTTTTGGAAACTTCCATCTCTGTTATGAACACATGTTAAATTTTGTTTCGATCTGGCAACTCCTTCATATAGAAACAGGTGTTCAAAAAAGACGCATGCGCAATTTTTTTCCAATGAAAAAAAAAATTAGAAATGCTTGCTATAATGCTAATTCTACTCCCTGTGCAAAATTTCAACTAAATCGGAGTTAAAAATTGGCCTCTGTGTTCATATGAGTGTAAATCGGGCGAAAGCTATATATGGGAGATATATCGAAATCTGAACCGATTTCAACCAAATTTGGCACGCATAGCTACAATGCTAATTCTACTCCCTGTGCAAAATTTCAAAAAAATCGGAGTAAAATATTGGCCACTGTGGTTATATGAGTGTAAATCGGGCGAACGATATATATGGGAGCTATATCTAAATCTGAACTGATTTCAATAAAATTTGGCACACTTGAATACACTACTAATTGTACTCCTAGTGCAAAATTTCAAACAAATTGGGGTAAAATTCTGGATTCTGGAACCGTATTAGTCCATATCGGGCGAAAGATATATATGGGAGCTATATCTAAATCCGAACCGATTTCAATAAAATTTAGCACATTTGACTGTAGTACTAATTGTTCTTTTTGTGCAAAATTTTAAGCAAATTAGGGTAAAACTCTGGCTTCTGGGGCCATATAAGTCCATATCGGGCGAAATATATATTGGAGATGTATCTAAATCTGAACCGATTTCTTCCAAAATCAATAGGGATCTATTCTGAGCCAAATTTGAAGTCGATTGGACTAAAACTGCGACCTAGACTTTGATTACAAAAATGTGTTCACGGACTGACGGACATGGCTATATCGACTCAGGAGCCCACCCTGAGCATTTTTGCCAAAGACACCATGTGTCAATCTCGTCTCCTTCTGGATGTTGCAAACATATGCCCTAACTTATAATACCCTGTTCCATTGAAGATGAACCACGTAGTGGACGTCCAAAAACAGCAACAACAACAGAAATTGTAGCCAAAGTGCATGATATGGTATTAGGTTAGGTTAGGTTAGGTTAGGTTAGGTTAGGTTAGGTTATGTGGCAGCCCGATGTATCAGGTTCACGTAGACTATTCAGTCCATTGTGATACCACAATGGTGAACTTCTCTCTTATCACTGAGTGCTGGCCGATTCCATGTTAAGCTCAATAGCTTAACATGGAATCGGCCGAGTCCGAACGGCGTTCCACATTCCAGTGAAACCACTTAGAGAAGCTTTGAAACCCTCAGAAATGTCACCGGCATTACTGAAGTGGTATAATCCACCGCTGAAAAACTTTTTGGTGTTCGGTCGTAGCAGGAATCGAATCCACGACCTTGTGTATGCAAGGCGGGCATGCTAACCATTGCACCACGGTGGCTCCCCATGATATGGTATTAAATGATCGACGAATAAAAGTGCGTGAAATTGCTAATATCATGGGCATCTCAAATGATCGAGTCCATTTAATTTTGCATGAAGAACTACAGACGAAAAAGCTCTCTGCAAGATGGGTGCCGCATTTGTTAACAGTCGATCAAAAACGCATAAGAATGAACATTTCTCAAGCTTGTGTGGATAGTTTCAAGCGAAATAAAATGGATTTTAAGCGTCGTTTCATAACAACTACACTACAGAGACAAAAGAGGAAGTGCCCCAAAGAAGGCAAAAACAATTCAATCGGCTGGTACGGTTATGACAACGGTTTTGTTGGGACTTCAAAGGTATTTTATTGATTGACTAAGAGTAAAACAAAAAAGTTCAGAGTACTATTGCAACCTTTTGGATCAATTAAATGTACAAATTCGAGAAAAACGTCCTGGCTTACAACACAAAAAAAAAATATTTTTCATCAAGACAACGCACCATCGCACAAGAGTGTTTTAACAATGGCCAAAAATCAACGAATTAAAGTACGATCTGCTTGACCACCCACCTTATTCTCCTGATTTAGCTCCCAGTGACTTTTATTTGTTCCCAAATCTAACAAAAATTCCTTGCTGGCAAGCGTTTTACCTCAAATGAAGATGCAATTACAGTTGTAAACCACTATTTTGAAGACCTTGAGGAAAACTATTTTAATAAAGGGATAGAATTGCAAGAAAAGCGTTGGACCAAGTGTATTGAAGTTTCAGGAGATTATATTGAAAAATAAAAATATTTCTGAAAAACTAACTATTCTCTTTCAATGATAGGCTAAGAAGTTTCCGAACCGCCCTCGTATATAGGGTCTTATAAATCAGGTTTTTTGATGTATAATTTGGGTACTATGCCCATTGGACTTCAAACCTTCCCCAATTGGACTTTGTTTAAAATGTTATAAATGTAATGTAGAATTTCTTTGCTTTTGAACATACAAAAATATTCCCATTTGTACCGATCTACATCCATAGTTCAAAATCAATAACTTCATAGGGTCGGCTCTGACATATTTGATCAAAGTGCGTGTCATATCTCTATTATGAGAGTTAAATTCATATGGATTGGCTGTATGTCTGGTTGAAATCTCAAGTAGAGTAGACTCACAACGATACGATACCATACCACCCCACCCATGCCCGTATATTCGATTGAAAGACAAAAAATATTTGAAATATTTTCTGTAATGGAATTTCTACTTGAGAAGATACTCTCGATCATGTGTCCATCTGCCTTTACTGTGTAGATACGTCTGTCCGCTGGTCGTTATGTTTCTCCATTTCACGCTGCTGCTTCTCACCCGAATGCTTTCTTTGCCGTTTGCGGTAAGTGCTTCTCCAGTTCCCCCCATTTGGTTCAGTATCACTTGAGTTTCGACCGTGTGAGTTGGTTTTTGATTTCGTTTGTGCGTTTCGGTTTTCTTTTGCTTTTTTTGAAATAAATTTCATTGGAGTTTTGTTTTTTGTTTTTGTTTTGACGGCGAAAGTGGTTTCTTTTGAAGTGAAATGCTTTTTATAAGGCAAAAGTTAGTGTAGAAATAAAAACGAAAAAAAAGTAATTTGTAAAACTAATAAAAGAGAAAAAGTTTTGAAATTTGTAAAAATTAAATAAGAATTCATAGTCTACAAATATATAAAAATTTTTGGGTATTTTTATAAATTATATATTTTTTAATATATACAATAAATTAAAAATATTACGAAATTGAGAAAGAAGCTGTAGTGAATTTTTTTTACCAAAATTAAAAATAATTAAAAATATTAAGAAATTTGAATATATGTATGAGTTTAATAGGTGCAAATAATAATAAAAAAACAACAAACTGTATAATAAAAATTAAAATTGTGTTAATTGATTTTGATACGCAAATATATAAATTACAAAAAAAAAAAGAAATCACTAAATTAAAAAAAAAATTATATGTGCCAAAATTGAATAATTAAAAAGTGTTTAATAATTATCACCTTCCAATTTTACATAAATAATTCATACAAATATATTTAAATTTCACTTCATATTTGTCAATGCATTTTAATTGACTGAATGTTTGTGTTAGTGTCCATATGTACAAGAAAAAATTTTAAAGCAGTGTAATTTTCGAAATAGCAATCGCATAATATTTAATTCGATTAAAACACTAATATACAAGGATTACTATCAAACCGGATTTACTTTATTATCAGTTTATATAAAACAGGTAGATATTCTGTACTAAAAGTAATAAGAAGTATAATTTAAAAATTAAATAATAATTATTTAAATAAGCCTATAGCCTAACTTGCAAGTTGTATAACGACATTTATCATAATTTGGAATTAAACAATAGATTTTATAAATAAATAAAATTTATTTAAAATTAAAAATAAATTTTCATGTTAGCCTGATACCGAAACAGGCATTTAACGTCCAAATGCATTATATCTAATTTTACAATTATTAATCGAGCTTTATGGACAAATTTAGATTAAGGAACTTGATTAATAGAGTAATTGAAAAGAAAACGCCAGATACCAATCTATACACGCCTAGACTGTACAGGTTTCGGTTCGGGCGAATGAACCTTTCCACAGCCTTTAGTATAGATAAGGATTTAATTCTGAACTCCAATTTTTTCCTTCAAACTACAAAATTGTCTTTAACAAGTGACAAAAATTACTTATGTCTAAGATATTTTCTTGAATTTGTCGAAAAATATTTACTTATTTTTGTGATATCGGCGTGATGCCAGAGTTTGTAATACTGTTTAGTTAAAAATTTCTAAAAATATTTAAAAATTTCTAAAATTAACCAAAAGTTTTCTTCCTGATGGGTTCACTGTTTTTTCAGTGAACGTATTGTAGAAATCGTCCTAAAATTCGATGATGGTTTCTAACTCGGTTTCCAGGAGTTTCGGTTTCAATTTGTCATACACTGAAAAAAAGCATGTCCGGTTCCGGGAGCCACCGTGATGCAAGGGTTAGCATGCCCGCCTTGCATACACAAGGTCGTGGGTTCGATTCCTGCTTCGACCGAACACCAAAAAGTTTTTCAGCGGTGGATTATCCCACCTCAGTAATGCAATGTGGAACGTCGTTCGGACTCGGCTATAAAAAGGAGGTCCCTTGTCATTGAGCTTAACATGGAATCGGGCAGCACTCAGTGATAAGAGAGAAGTTCACCAATGTGGTATCACAATGGACTGAATAGTCTAAGTGAGCCTGATACATCGGCCTGCCACCTAACCTAACCATGTCCGGTTCCAAAGATTTTGTCTTTACTTTAAAAATTTTGGTATTGATTCCGAGACAAAGAAGCGGAGAATACAATTAAGGATACTTTTAAGACACAATTCTCTTTTAAATTTGGGTTTTGTGCACTTGCTTCTAGGAAGCACATTTAAATTTTCGGTTTTTTCAGCTTTTTTTCTTCATATGCTATTAAAGTCCTTTAAAAGCTAGTTAACGACAACTTTATTCTCCAAATTAAGACTCGATTTCCAGTAGAATTTATGCTATGTTTCAAGAAAAAAAACGTCTTTAAAATAAAGTGTTGAAAAAAATGGCCTATATTTGAACGATTTTTTGCCTTGTAGACAAGATGCAAAAATACAACAAATTTAAAGACAATTTCATGAATTTTAAAGAATTTTTCTGAATTATTAAAGTCAAGTTGACCTTAGCCCAATACGACTTCATTGAAAAGTTTATCGACTTTTGGACAAGGAAAAAACGTTATATTAGAGAAATGCGTCTTCTATGCTAGGCAAAATTTGCATTTTTGTTTAAAGACATGAAATCTTTGATCTCACGACAATATTTTTTTCAGTGTAGAGGACAATGAATTCTATCCTAATTGTGACCGGTTTTTGACTGGGCCAAAAGGTTATGAAGTTATCATTGAAAATATTTTGTCGTCAGATTTAAGCGATTCCAGTTTAAAATCTCGACATAAAATACATTTTTATCAATAAATAGAATCCACTTCGAAAGTAACAGGTTGGCTGATAAGTCCCCGGTCTAACAAAGAAAAACACATTTTTTTGTCAAAATTCGTTTTTATTATTCAACATAGTTCCCTTCAAGAGCGATACAACGATTATAACGGCCTTCCAATTTTTTATACCATTTTGGTAGTATTCCTTCGGTTTTGCCTAAAAATAGGCCTCAGTTTCGGCGATCACCTCTACATTGCAGCCAATTTTTTTCCCTGCGAGCATCCTTTTGAGGTCTGACAACAAGAAAAAGTCGCTGGGGCCAGATCTGGAGAATACGGTGGGTGGGGAAGCAATTCGAAGCCCAATTCATGAATTTTTGCCATTGTTCTCAATAACTTGTGGCACGGTGCTTTGTCTTGGTGGAACAACACTTTTTTCTTCTTCATATGGGGCCGTTTTGCCGCGATTTCGACCTTCAAACGCTCCAATAATGCCATATAATAGTCACTGTTGATGGTTTTTCCCTTCTCAAGATAATCAATAAAAATGATTCCATTCGCATCCCAAAAAACAGAGGTCATTACTTTGCCAGCGGACTTTTGAGTCTTTCCACGCTTCGAAGACGGTTCACCGGTCGCTGTCCACTCAGCCGACTGTCGATTGGACTCAGGAGTGTAATGATGGAGCCATAATTCATCCATTGTCACATATCGACGGAAAAACTCGGGTGTATTACGAGTTAACAGCTGCAAACACCGATCAGAATCATCAACACGTTGTTGTTTTTGGTCAAATGTGAGCTCGCGCGGCACCCATTTTGCACAGAGCTTCAGCATATCCAAATATTCATGAATGATATGACCAACACGTTCCTTTGATATCTTTAAGGTCTCTGCTATCTCGATCAACTTCATTTTACGGTCATTCAAAATCATTTTGTGGATTTTTTTGATGTTTTCGTCGGTAACCACCTCCTTCGGGCGTCCACTGCGTTCACCGTCCTCCGTGCTCATTTCACCACGCTTGAATTTTGCATACCAATCAATTATTGTTCATTTCCCTGGGGCAGAGTCCGGAAACTCATTATCAAGCCGTATTTTTTCCCTTCAGAAAATAGTATTTTATCAAAACACGAAATTCCTTTTTTTCCATTTTTTCACAACAACAAAAGTTGCTTCACAAAAGACACTCTATCTCACAAACTAATTGACTTACAGACGTCAAATTTTGATACGAATCATTTGAAGGTTGGTACTAAAGGGTGATTCTTTTGAGGTTAGGATTTTCATGCATTAGTATTTGACAGATCACGTGGGATTTCAGACATGGTGTCAAAGAGAAAGATGCTCAGTATGCTTTGACATTTCATCATGAATAGACTTACTAACGAGCAACGCTTGCAAATCATTGAATTTTATTACCAAAATCAGTGGCAGAAAATCCGCTTTTTTATCGACAAATTTTGTTCAGCGATGAGGCTCATTTCTGGTTGAATGGCTACGTAAATAAGCAAAATTGCCGCATTTGGAGTGAAGAGCAACCAGAAGCCGTTCAAGAACTGCCCATGCATCCCGAAAAATGCACTGTGTGGTGTGGTTTGTACGCTGGTGGAATCATTGGACCGTATTTTTTCAAAGATGCTGTTGGACGCAACGTTACGGTGAATGGCGATCGCTATCGTTCGATGCTAACAAACTTTTTGTTGCCAAAAATGGAAGAACTGAACTTGGTTGACATGTGGTTTCAACAAGATGGCGCTACATGCCACACAGCTCGCGAGTCTATGGCCATTTTGAGGGAAAACTTCGGAGAACAATTCATCTCAAGAAATGGACCGGTAAGTTGGCCACCAAGATCATGCGATTTGACGCCTTTAGACTATTTTTTGTGGGGCTACGTCAAGTCTAAAGTCTACAGAAATAAGCCAGCAACTATTCCAGCTTTGGAAGACAACATTTCCGAAGAAATTCGGGCTATTCCGGCCGAAATGCTCGAAAAAGTTGCCCAAAATTGGACTTTCCGAATGGACCACCTAAGACGCAGCCGCGGTCAACATTTAAATGAATTTTTCTTCAAAAAGTAAATGCCATGGACCAATCTAACGTTTCAAATAAAGAACCGATGAGATTTTGCAAATTTTATGCGTTTTTTTAAAAAAAAAAAGTTATCAAGCTCTTAACAAATCACCCTTTATATAAAAATAATATGCATGTAATACTAGCGACGCCATCTATGTGTCACACCGGGGACTTATCAGCCAACCTGTTATTTGCATCCAAAAACATTATATTTAAGAAAATTTCATGTCTCAAACATAATATTTTCTAACATATTAACATATACAAACAGACTTTTTCGTTCTTGTAGATCTAAATTTGAGTTCAGTACGTTTTGGTATCAAAACGTTATTTGCTTCCAAAAACATTATATTTAAGAAAATTTAATGTCTCAAACATAATATGTTCTAACATATTAACATATACAAATAGACTTTTTCGTTTTTGTAGATCTAAATTTGAGTTCAGTACGTTTTGGTATTTACACAAAAGAGTTGAAAGTTACCATCATACACTACAGCGATGTTTAATTTGAATGGTTTTTTTATTGGACTGACGAACGGACGGACACCAGGGCAATATTGAATCAGAGTTGATCGTTCTACATTTATACCTTTTATATCCTGAGTTATTATGAATTAAACCCATGTCACTTCACAGTTCCAATTACTTTATTTTGATATCCGTTCGGCTTGCAAGTTCAAACCCTTGCTTGACTTTTGTAAGCAAGGGTTTGAACACTTAGTTCTTATCGATAATTGGTAAAATATTTGTAGTACACACTTACATAAGGTACCACCCTCACTTCCTCTACCTATACCCTATACGAAAATCATCACAGTCCACAAGATCATATCCCATGTCATTTGTAAGTGACTAGACACGATTATGTTAGAATATCTCCCTATTCATAATGCTGTTTAACGCAAAATATGACCGCCTACAAAAAAAGAAATATATTTGAGCTGGGTACTTAAACAGTGGAGGGGAAGTGTGTACACAAGGCAATAAATCAATTAACCATGAACATGATGAGAGGGAGGAAAATTTCATTTTTGGTTTTACTTCGCAAGTGTCAATGACACGTGCAGTTAAAAAAAAAAAAATATGAGGAAATTACTGTAGTCGAAGGGGATATTCTCGTATTTTGCTTCTCTCAAGTGGACCCAAATGGATGATATCTAATTTAGAAACCACTATGCAAGGGGAAAAATCAATTAGTTGCCAAGACAAAAAAAAATGAAGCCTTGGATATCATCTTATATATCAGCAGAGTATTATAAAATCAAAATACGAGTAGTATGTGAATTAGAATTACAATTTATGTACTCACCAGTGCGAATACGCTCAACGATTTTGGAATGATGGAAACTTATAAAGAGATTGAAAAGACCTAAACGAAATCGGTTCCATTAAAATGAAATTTGCAATTAAAGTACAAAATATGTAATTTTATCACCCCCAATATGCATAGAAAAAACGTTTTAACCGCAGCCATTTAATGCTTATTAAGGAATAGTTTCTTGTCCGAAAAAAAATAATGATTACAATAAACATTTAAATGGTCCTCACGAACGGTAAATATGTTGTGTTATTTAAATTATATATAATGAGACCATTATATGGTAAGAAAAACTATTCTCACATGTTTACCGCAGTCATTTAATGCTTACTTGGAGCATTTAATTATCGTAAAAATCGTGTATTTTGTCTTTAGGAAAATTGTTTTCTGGCCAAGAAAAAATTATGTTAGCAATAAACATTCAAATGGTCCTCATGTACGACTGAATTTAAATGATAGAATTTGAGACCAAAATCATGTACCTGTTTCGCGTGACCATTCATATTGTTTGTCTTGTTTGTAAAGAAAATGAGTATTTTTAACATCTACATCTACACATATTATTTTTCTAACATATTAACATATGGGTCGCATACATTTTATGCTAATTTATGAACAATTTATTTTTGCATTTAAAAAAAGATTTCGTTTAAAAAATTCAACCCGTAACACATTTTTTTCTTAGACCTAAACATATCGAAAAACATACTTTTCTATTCGTGTACAAGAATTAGAATTTTATCCATAAATTATTGTAATACCATTTGTAAATAATATATACCTGATGTTATTAATAAATTTTAGTTTATTTTTAGATATGTTATTTTGTCAAGCATTAAATTACCAAAAATATTGAGACCAAAAAACATTTCATCCCATCTCCCTTGAGCACAATATCACTTACCATACAGATGTTATGAATAAAAATCATCCGTTCTATATATGCATACGTAGGTACTTATAACAAAACATTTTATCACTGTGTCACTGAAAAGTGAATCTTTTAGTGTGGGACAATCAAAGAAACTAGTCAGCGAAATGGGAAGCCGAGGGGGATGACATGTGACTTTTCTTTGGAAATGAAAATACGTCACGTTTTATTGTTAAAAATTGAAACTATTAAGTAGAATGATAGACGGTCCCGACAGACATTCCTCAAGGCACACGCTCAATTGTCGTACTTATATCATGGGATAGACAAGGTGAAATAGTGTATCTAGAAAAGAATAAAAAAAACCAACATAAAACTTTCTCAATTAGAATCATGATGTGTGATGCACTAATGGGAAAAAATAGTGGTGGATATTATCTCAGCATTCTAATATGAATTTATTAAGTTGGAAAAAAAGACTAGAAAATAAATAGATATTTTTTTATTTATTTTTGGCTTGAAATAAATGTAATTACTACTAATTAAATTTACTTTAATAATTTTAACTTTGCTTAGTTAAATTTTATTTAAGACTCATCTCTTGAGTCCATCTAGCTTTTAGCGTCCGTCCGTCTGTCCATGTATTGGTTGTTCGCAGGATTTCGGTTGCAATTATTAACCGATTTAGGCAATATGTCGTACGGTTTTTTTTGGCACAAAGCCGAACGCTATTGAATTTCGAAAAAAAAAAATAGATATAGCCCCAATACACTCAGAAAACAGTGAATCCACCAGGAAGGAAAATATATATTAATTTTTGGAAAATTTAAGTTAATTTTGGAAAATTTTAACTAAACTGTAGTATAATCGCCGATGTCACGCGGATTTCACAACAATTTGTAAATATTTTTCAACAAATTCAAGCAAAATTATTAGACATAATTATATTTTTTTCATTTGAAAATTTTAAAGTTTGAAAGAACAAATTGGAGTTAAAAATTGCAAAAATTACAAATTTTAAGAAATTCTGAACTATTTTGTGGGAAACACGAATTTAGTAAATCTTTATGCCTCATTAGTGTACTACATAATTCTTCCCCCTTTTATAGTTCATTTAACTAACGTACACAATAAATTATTAAAGTCAAGAATAATTTTTCAAAAAATAATAATTTCATGAACTAAAATGTAATTAAATTGGCTTCACGAAAATAATTGATCCTAATAATTTTTAATTGAAATATCTTCAATCATAGTAGATAGTATCAATCATCAAAGTTAATTAAACAATTAATTGATCCAATTAAAAAATTAATTGATGCTATTGATTTTTGTGATTGACTTTTATTTTAATTGAATTTGTTGAATCAATTAAATCTGTAATTGAATATTTTATTTATATTTTATTAATATTTAATGAAAATATTAATTGGAAATATATTGATGAAAATTGTTTCTGTGCATATAGGCATTTTGACAAAATTTTGCTATAGAAATAAAATTTTGCAAAAATTTTCTTTATAAAAAAATTTTGAAAAAATTTTCTATAGAAATAAAATTTTGACAAAAATTTTCTATGGAAATAAAATTTTGACAAAAATTTTCTATAGAAATAAAATTTTGACAAAATTTTCTATACAAATAAAATTTTGAGAAAATTTTCTATAGAAATAAAATTTTAACAAAATTTTCTATAGAAATAAAATTTTCAAAAATTTTCTATAAAAATAAAATTTTGCAAAAATTTTCTATATGTAAAGTTTCATCAATATATTTCCAGTTAATATTTTCATTGAATTTTCTAAAATATTCTATTACAAATTTAAGTGATACAACAAATTTTTCAATTAAAATAAAAGGTGGTTAAAATTTCAAATTTTAAATTTTCAAAAATTTTCTATAAAAATAAAATTTTGCAAACATTTTCTGTAGAAATAAAATCTGGACAAAATTTTGTATTGAAATAAAATTTTGCAAAAATTTTCTATAGAAATAAAATTTTGACAAAATATCCTATAGAAATAAAATGTTTACAAAAATAGAACGAAATTTCGAAAATGAGAGCCCAGATTTAAAGTTTTATAGCTTCCGAAAAACTGTGTTTATTTTAAAGAAGCAGCATCCTAATAATTTTTAATTGAAATATCTTCAATCATAGAAATGATAATATCAATCACCAAAGTCAATTAAAAAATTAATTGATGCTATTGATTTTTGTGATTGATTTTTATTTTAATTGAAAAATTTGTTGAATCAATTAAATGTTGAATTGAATATTTTTGAAAATTCAATTAAATCATAATTGGAAATATATTGATGAAAATTGTTTCTGTGCATATAGGCATTTTGTTAAGTGTATAAATATATCGCCCGATTTCAACAAATTGGGTCATATTACTTATCTACTAACTGATTGGTGTCAAATTTGTCACCATTAACCTAAATCGGTTCAGATTTAGATATAGCTTCCATATATACGTACACCCTCAAAAAAAATCGCTTCTCTAACATATGTTCCAAACATATTTTGCAGGAAGCACATATATTATTGGATACCGCCGAAACATTAATATGTTTGTTTTATGTGAGCATATTATATGTTTGGAAGCATTTTGAGTTCAAAAATAGTATATGCTTGGAAGAATTCCCCAAAGAAGAGAGTGTTCATTCCCTCACATATTTTTAACTTCCACTAAATTTTTGAGTTCTTGGCATCTTTTTCTGTAATACAAATATGCTGTTTTTTTTCAAATGTCTATTTTCTTGGTTCCGAATGTCTATTCTCTTTATTCCGAATACTCAATCTACTATTCAAATTAAATAATATTTAGACTTAAGCATACCAAATTTTTGGCCATATTATAAAACAGTTTTCCGAAACAACATACAAGCGGTTTCACAGAAATTGCTCTCATTTCATTCTCTCGCTGTGTTATGTTGATATCTTTTTATTCAACCCTCCCGGTTTCCATTTCTATTTCTTTCTCTATACTAACTCTCTCTCTCTCTCTCTGTCGCTCTCTGAATAAAGTATCACAACATATATATGTTTACTCGAAATTTGTAAATTTATATATGTTTACATTCACGCATATTATTTTTATGAAACATTCATGCCCCAAACATAATATATTCTAACATATTAACATATGTGTCCCAAACATTTTGTGTTAGTTATGAACATTATATGTTTGCACTTAAATATATTGTGTTTAAAAATTGTGCCCGAAACACATTTTGTTTATATCAGAACATATGAAAAACATATTTTTCTAACAGTGTATCACTCAATTTTCAAAAATTTTGCCATAATAGCCTTATGTATTAACTGATCATACTCAAAGTTGGCACAGTGTTATCATTTATAGCATAAATTAAGAATGCAAAAAATCATAGAAATCGGTTCATATTTAAATATATATCTCCCATATATACAGCCTCAAAAACTCGTGCAAACAAAATATTGTTTGTATTGTTCAAACATATTTTGTTTCACATTAAGGCATACTCTGGTAGTAAAAAAATTTGTTGAACTTTTCTTTGTGTGGATATATTTTTATGTTGCCAATTGGTTACTTCAATTATTTTACTTGCAGCATACTCTCTAGGTCTCTCTTTCTAAACACATATATGTTTATAGGCTATTTCCAAATTAATATATGTTTGCATCTACGCATATTATATTTACAAACATTTTATGTCCCAAACATAATATGTTCTAACATATTAACATATATGTCCCAAACATGTTATGCTAGTTTATGAACATTATATCTTTGCACATAAAAATATTGTGTTAAAAAATTTAAGTTCCAAACATATAATTTTTACAACCAAACATATGAAAAACAATCTTTTCCGTCCGTGTATGTATCGCCCCATTTTCCCAAATTTGGCCGTAATACTCTTACTTTCCTAGCCGATCTTGCTCAAAGCTGGTACAAACTAATCTTCTATAGTATCAGTTAAAGCTGCAAAATTTCTTTCAAATCTGTTCAGATTTAGATATAGCTCCCATATATAGTAGGTATCGCCCGATTTTTCCATATTTGGTCATAATACCAATGCTACTCAAATTTCAAATTTAGATATATTAGCCGATCTTATTTAGACTTACATATATTTTTTATATATATTATACTAACTCTCTTAGTGTAAAATCAAGTCAATATTAGTGGTCTACTAACTCTCTTAGTGTAAAATCAATTATAGTTCCTGTCCTGTTCTTTCTGTTCAGATTGAGATAAATATGATATAGTCGGCCCCGCCCGACTTTCTACTTTACTTACTTTTTTCATTTAATTTAATTTAGGATTTTATTTAACTGTAACGTTTTATTTCTCTTTCCTTTTTCTCTCTGATTATTGTGTAATTCCCATTACTAATACCATTCTTATCTTTCTTTCAGGTATGTTTATATTTCAATTGAATTTATTATGCAAATTTTGCCCATTGCATATCAAATTTTACAAATTTGTTTGAATGATGTAAGTAAGTGATGTTGTTGATAAGTGATTAAATTGTATTTTAATGACCCCCCATCAACTTTCTTTATTTGGATTATATGGTTATCCATATTGATTGCAATCACGTTTCCCATGTGTTCACTTTTTTCACTTGGTAAACCTTAAAGGTAAGCCTTATTTAATTTCTAATGCGAACCGATTTGTTTACCTATCTACCTGACTATAAACCCAGCCAATAATTCAATGAATGAATCAATGCTTGAGTTGTTATGCAAATGAATCAATCATGAAATATTTTCATTTGGATAGTAGCAAATAGACGACGCACAATCTCTGTGGTATAAAAGTGTCTAATGTTTCTCCTACTATAAATTCGAAACAGTTCTGTGAAAATTTCGATTGACATACTTTGGATTCAACAGATGAACATATATTAGTTTCAGCATATTTTTGATTTGATTGTCTGATAGAATAGACCATAATATTTATAGGTTAGGTTATAGAGGATGACACCAATCCGTAGCAAAAGGAATTGGCTTCCACTTAGACCATATTGGTCCAATGTGAGTCCTCATAGTTGTTTCTCTCTTCTTGATCATCTGTCTTCCTCCGTCAGGATTGATCCCATCACATTCGCGTTTCCAAACGAGTTTTCTAGATCGTCCATCCAGAAGCCTTAATGAAGACAAGTATATTCTTTAGTTTACAGTCTCGAACATCGGTAATATCTTGAAAGAAAAAAAAGAACCCAGTATCTTGTTTCTTCAAAATAATAATGCCGTAGACTGGCACAAAAATTGGTAAGAGTCTTTCTTTGCCTCCGCATCTAGACACCATCTAAAATATCATCAGCCATTAAGTCAAAACTTAATTAATAAATATGAACCGCTTTTAACCAATTTTTCATGGTATTTGGAGGGCCAATTTTCGACCGGATTAAATCTTTTTGCATGGTTATAAGAGGCCATAAACTTACACCACATACGGAATTTCAACCGGATTGAATCAAATTTGCTCCTCCAAGAGGACCGCAAATCAAATCTGTGGATCGGTTTATATGGGTGCTATTCCTGCTATTCCGACATGGCCCATTTGTAATACCATCCAACCTACATCAATAATATCTACTTGTGCCAAGTTTTACGCCGATAGCTTCGTGATTTCCACAGACATATGGATGGGCAGACATGGCTACATCGACTCACCACGACCCGGAAAATATATTCTTTATGAGGTCTGAGTGCAATATTTCCATGTGTTACAAACGGAATGTCAAATTTAGTATACCCCCCATCCGATGGTGGGGATAAATTCTACGGTTTCTTCAAGCCCATTACCCCAAATCGGGGGTCGGTTTCTATGGGGATTTTATATAAAAAACTTGGACCGATATAACCCAACTTCGAACTTGACCTGCCTGCAGACAGACGAAACTCTGTGATTACAACACACGAACAAACAGAGATGCGGACAGACGCATAATTAAAATTAATAAAATTTTCTAGGGAAATAAAATTGTGCAAAAATTTTCTATAGAAATAACATTTTGTATAGAAATAAAATTTTGCAAAAATTTTCTATAGAAATAAAATTTTAACAAAATTTTCTATAGAAATAAACTTTGGACAAAATTTTCTATAGAAATAAACTTTGGACAAAATTTTCTATAGAAATAAAATGTTTACAAAAATAGAACGAAATTTCGAAAATGAGAGCCTAGATTTAAAGTTTTATAGCTACCTTATTATACATGTTCCTTAATCTATATCTGTCCATAAAGCTCGAAAAATAATTGTATAATTAGATATAATGCATTTGGACGTCAATTGCCTTATTCGGTATCAGGCTAACATGAAATATAATAGTTTTATAGCTACCGTAAAACTGTTTTTATTTTAAAAAAGCACCATCTATGGCAAAAGTTTTCTATATAAATACATTTTTTGCAAACATTTTCTATTGAAATAAAATTTTGACAACATTTTCCGTAGAAATAAAATTTTTACAAAATTTTCTATAACAATAAAATTTTAAAAAAATTTTCTATATAAATAAACTTTTGACAAATTTTTCTATAGAAATAAAATTTTGACAAAATTTTCTATAGAAATAAAATTTTGACAAAATTTTCTATAGAAATAAAATTTTGACAAAATTTTCTATAGAAATAAAATTTTGACAAAATTTTCTATAGAAATAAAATTATGACAAAATTTTCTGTAGAAATAAAATGTTGACAAAATTTTCTATAGAAATAAAATCAGTACAAAATTTTCTATAGCAATAAAATTTTGAAAAAATTTTCTATAGAATTAAAAACCTTTACAAAATTATCTGTGGAATTAAAATTTTGACAAAATTTGCTATAGAAATAAAATTTTTACAAAATTTTCTATAGAAATAAAATTATGACAAAATTTTCTATAGAAATAAAATTTTCACAAAATTTTCTATAGAAATAAAATTATGACAAAATTTTCTGTAGAAATAAAATTTTGACAAAATTTTTTATAGAAATAAAATTTTGCAAAATTTTTCTATAGAAATAATATTTTGACAAAATTTTCCATAGAAATAAAATTTGTACAAAATTTTCTATAGCAATAAAATTTTGAAAAAATGTTCTATAGAAAGAAAAACCTTTACAAAATTATCTGTGGAATTAAAATTTTGACAAAATTTTCTATAGAAATAAAATTTTAACAAAATTTTCTATAGAAATAAAATTATGACAAAATTTTCTATAGAAATAAAATTTTCACAAAATTTTCTATAGAAATAAAATTATGACAAAATTTTCTGTAGAAATAAAATTTTGACAAAATTTTCTATAGAAATAAAATTTTGCAAAATTTTTCTATAGAAATAATATTTTGACAAAATTTTGCATAGAAATAAAATTTGTACAAAATTTTCTATAGCAATAAAATTTTGAAAAAATTTTCTATAGAAAGGAAAACCTTTACAAAATTATCTGTGGAATTAAAATTTTGACAAAATTTTCTATAGAAATAAAATTTTAACAAAATTTTCTATAGAAATAAAATTTTGACAAAATTTTCTATAGAAATAAAATTTTGACAAAATTTTCTATAGAAATAAAATTTTGAGAAAATTTTCTAAAGAAATAAAAATTTGATAAATTTTTCTATAGAAATAAAATTTTGACAAAATTTTCTATAGCAATAAAATTTTGAAAAAATTTCTATAGAAATAAAATTTTGCAAAATTTTTGTATAGAAATAATATTTGAACAAAATTTTCTATAGAAATAAAATTTTGCAAAATGTTTCTATAGAAATAAAATTTTAATAAAATTTTCTATAGAAATAAAATTTTGCAAAAATTTTCGATAGAACTAAAATTTTGCAAAATTTTTCTATAGAAATAATATTTTGACAAAATTTTCCATAGAAATAAAATTTGTACAAAATTTTCTATAGCAATAAAATTTTGAAAAAATTTTCTATAGAAAGAAAAACCTTTACAAAATTATCTGTGGAATTAAAATTTTGAGAAAATTTTCTAAAGAAATAAAAATTTGATAAATTTTTCTATAGAAATAAAATTTTGACAAAATTTTCTATAGCAATAAAATTTTGAAAAAATTTCTATAGAAATAAAATTTTGCAAAATTTTTGTATAGAAATAATATTTGAACAAAATTTTCTATAGAAATAAAATTTTGCAATATGTTGCTATAGAAATAAAATTTTAATAAAATTTTCTATAGAAATAAAATTTTGCAAAAATTTTCGATAGAACTAAAATTTTGCAAAATTTTTCTATAGAAATAAAATTTTGACAAAAATTTCTATAGTAATAAAATTTTGCAAAATTTTTCTATAGAAATAAAATTTTGACAAAAATTTCTATAGTAATAAAATTTTGACAAAATTTTCTATAGAAATAAAATTTTGAAAAAATTTTCTATAGAAATAAAATTTTGACAAAATTTTCTATAGAAATAAAATTTTGACAAAATTTGCTATGGAAATAAAATTTTGACAAAATTTTCTATAGAAATTAAATTTTGATAAAATATTCTGTAGAAATAAAATTTTCGATAGGAATACAATTTTAACGAAATTTCGTTCTATTTTTGTAAACATTTTATTTCTATAGGACATAAAATGTTTACAAAAATAGAACGAAATTTCGAAAATGAGAGCCTAGATTTAAAGTTTTATAGCTACCGAAAAACTGTTTTTATTCTAAAAAACCAGCATCTATGCCAAAAATTTTCTATATAAATAAATTTTTGGCAAACATTTTCTAAAGAAATAAAATTTTGCAAAATTTTGCTATAGAAATAATATTTTGACAAAATTGTCTATAGAAATAAAATTTTGACAAAATTTTTCTATAGAAATAAAAATCTTTACAAAATTATCTGTAGAATTAAAGTTTTAACAGAATTTTCTTTAGAAATAAAATTTTGACAAAATTTTTCAATAGGAATAAAAACCTTTACACAATTATCTGTAGAATTAAAGTTTTGACAAAATTTTCTATAGAAATAAAATTTTGACAAAATTTTCTATAGAAATAAAATTTGGACAAAATTTTCTATAGAAATACCATTTTGCAAAAATTTGCTATAGAAATAAAATTTTGACAAAATGTCCTATAGAAATAAAATGTTTACAAAAATAGAACGACTTTTCGAAAATGAAAGCATAGATTTAAAGTTTTATAGCTACCGAAAAACTGTTTTTATTTTAAAAAAGCAACATCTGTGGCAAAAATTTTCGATATTAATAAATTTTTTGCAAAAAATTTCTATAGAAATAAAATTTTGCAAAATTTTTTTTATAGAAATAATAATTTTCAAAATTTTCTATAGAAATAAATGTGTGCAAAAATTTTCTATAGAAATAAAATTTTGCAAAAATTTTTCATAGAAATAAAATTTTGCAAAAATTTTTCATAGAAATAAAATTTTGCAAAAATTTTCTATAGATATAAAATTTTGCAAAAATTTTCTATAGAAATAAAATTTTGCAAAAATTTTCTGTAGAAATAAAATTTTGCAAAAATTTTCTATAGAAACACAATTTTGCAAAAATTTGCTATAGAAATAACATTTTGACAAAATGTCCTATAGAAATAAAATTTTGACAAAATGTCCTATAGAAATAAAATGTTTACAAAAATAGAGTGCCTAGATTTAAAGTTTTATAGCTTCCGAAAAACTGTTTTTATTTTAAAAAAGCAGCATCTATGGCTCGGAATCCATACAGAAATCCTTAAGGGTAGGTCAAAATCTTTGAATTCAAGTCTTTGTAAATTTTAAATTATTATTTTGTCAATCTTTTTATTATTTTTCTTTTAACCCTAGTCTGTTTAAATACATTCTAGTACAAGATTTAGTTGTAGAAATTCATCTCAATTTCATTTATCCTCCTATGGTAAATATTTTGCTTCTAATAAATTGCATCAAATCCATGGGCATTCCAATTACACAATTTCGGTCAACTACATGCATCAATGAATAATGATTGAACACCTTGGGTAATATTCAAATATGGCCCCACATAGAATTTTAAATACTCCAACATTATTCGATGCAATCCCCACCTTCATCCGCTAAACTAGAATACACATTGTAACGCATTCACGGTGGTGCAGGCAAATGGCGCCCGCTGGTTGTTATGGCTTAAAGTGACTTTATTTATGGTTGTTTTGGGTTTTTGGTTGCACTAAAAACAAAAAATGGCTAAAACCAAAAACAATCGAATCGAATATCCACCAACTTTAGCTGTGGCAGATTAGACCATCCGACCATCCATTTGAATGAGTTGAGTTCATTGTTTTCATTCACTTTAGCTTCACAACCTCATTGTTGTGTTATTCCATTGTTTTGGAATTTTAGTTTTCTTGCTTTTTTGCTATTAGATTGTTGGTGATGTTGATTTTTGCGAATTTTTCGCAAAATACTTTTCTATTGTGCAACTAAATTATATTAGATGTATTTTATTGTTCACAACCTAAGAAGTGGTAATTTTTTATTTGTGGATCATGGTTTTAACCACAAAGGAGAAGCCAGCAGTATTTATGGAAAGATTCAATTTAGCGGCATTTTTTTCCTATTCACGTTACACACAATTAATTTCACCTGAAAGCTTTTTTGGGAGTTTATGCACTGTGATTTATATAGCACTGAAATTGTTGAGAATTGATTTGGTTAAATGTAATGAACAAAAAATAAACATAATAACTGTCTCACAGGTCATTGTATATTTTTCATCAAAATATTTAAAAATATAAACATAAAGAATAAAAACTGAGAAAAAATGGTTTGAAAATCTAAAACGTATTCAAAAGAAGTATACTTGAATTCAAAAATGTTTATATTTCCATGCACAAAAATTTCAACGGATTGAGATCAAGAGATTTTAATGGCCATTGTGTAGTACAAATGAAACGAAAAAGCTTCTTTTTAAGCCATTATTGGTTGACGCGTGCTGAATGCGATGACGCCGAGTACATGGTTTGCCGTCGAAAGTTTTGTCTGCCCAGGGCTTCAATATGTTAGGCTCACTTAAATTATACAGTTCATTGTGATACCACAGGTGGTGAACTTCTCTCTTGTCAGTGAGTGCTGCCCGATTCGATTGTAGGCTTATTAACAAGGGACTTACCGTGAAACCACATAATGTCACCAGCATTACTGAGTGGGGATAATCCACCGCCGAAAAATTATTTGGTGTTCGGTCGAAATTGGGATTGAACCTATGACCCTTTGTAGTGTATTGCAATACAATTCATGACATCCAGTTAATGGAAGTTTAGTCTTTGATAGACCTCAACGCGATTCTGAGTGATTTTCGAACCAATCGTGATTTCATGCAGTGTTGCCAGTATTTTTTTGGCTCTTGTCCCCAAATTATGATGTTTTCGTCCCCAAAAATCCCCAATTTAAACTTAAATTCCTCACAAAAAATACCCAATACATTTTTGACAAGTTTTTTTTTTGAAAAAAAAAAAAACAAATAAAGCAAACGGCTCTGCTGTAGAAAATCAGTAATACTTTAAACATTAAAATTTTGTCAAATCCAGTAATAAGATCACGATTTCGAATGACAACACCAAGAGACTGATGATTGTCTTCCAAATGCTGGAGATATGAAAATGGGAGTTCGGTCACATTGTATTTATGAACGAAAATTTACTTCTAAATATTCAAGTGGTAAAATTCGGTGGTAACACGTTGCCAAAGTTGGTAGAATTCTACATGAAATGGTAGATTTTTTATTGTTTGATAGATTTGTAGAATTTTTGTTGTTTTGGTAGATTTTTCAAAGATGTATTTCATAAATTTTCTATAGAAATATATAAAAATACAATTTTGAGAAAATTTTCTACATAGTAAACAAATGTTGACAAAATTTTCTATGGAAATAAAATTTTGATAAAATTTTCTATAGAAGTAAATTTTTGGCAAAATTTTCTAAAGAAATAAATTTTTTAGAAAATTTTCTATAGAAATAACATGTTATGTAAATGTTCTATAGAAATAAAATTTTTACAAATTTTTCTATAGAAATAAAATTTTGAGAAAATTTTCTATAGAAATAAAATTTTGAGAAAATTTTCTATAGAAATAAAATTTTGACAAAATTTTCTATAGAAATAAAATTTTGAGAAAATTTTCTATAGAAATAAAATTTTGACAAAAATGTCCACATAGGAATACAATTTTGACAAAAATTTCCACATAGGAATACAATTGTGACAAAATATTCAGATAGGAATAACATTTTGAGAAAATTTTCTATAGAAATAAAAATTTTGTTAAAAAAAGATTAAATCGATTTCTCGAAAAAATATCCACAAAAATCTCAAAATTTATGAAAATTCCCCAACAAATCCCCTAGCCCCCAACTCAGAAATTTCGTCCCCATTCACGAAAAAATATCCCCAATTTGGGGAAAAATCCCCAATACTGGCAACACAGATTTCACGTTTCTTAGGCATAAATAATATTTTAAAATTGGGCCCACAAAACAATCAAAAAATAACATCTAAAAATGTTTCGATATGTCTCATTTGAATTATTGTAATAAACCAATATATAGATGGTTGCTCTCAAAAATTTCACGGATGTAAACCAATTTAGAATTATATAATGGTCAATAATTTATTCCGTTTCGATTTCTGTTGAAAATACCTACACAGAAAAAAATATCACCAAAATATTTCCAATTAAAAAGTTAATTGAAGTTGAAAATTTTTTCAATTAATAAATTAATTGATACAATTAACTTTTTAATCATGATAGAAACATTAAGTTAATTCAAGTCAATGATGGAAAATTTTACAATTTTTAATTAAAAAAATAATTGATACAATTAACTTTTTAATCAAATTCGGAAGACTAATTCAGTTAAAAAAAAGTGCTGTTTTTTTTAAATTTTTAATTAAAAATGTATTTCAAACAATCATTTGTTAATCCAAATAAAAACTCTAAGCCAATTCAGAAAGTAATTAAAAATTGTTACCTTTTTTAATTGATAAATTAATTGAGTTTTGCAATCAACATCAATTAAATTTTTAATTGAATCAATTAAAAAATTAATTGAAATTTGCTGAAAAAATCAATTAATTTTTTAATCAAGAATTTTTTCTACGCCCAATTAAAACTGTGATTGATACTATCATTTTCGTGATTGAAGACATTTCAATTAAAACATTAATTGGATCAATTAATTTGGTGATTGAATCAGAATTTTTTTTTTTTTTTTGTGTATAAGTTGATGTTAATAAAAATGTTGTTTCATGGCTTCTGCTGAATGACGATATTTGATTTACTTGTTATAGATAGTTCGTGGAAACTTGTGACTAATATTCGATTCTTCAAAGCGTTAGTTTTCATTGATGCAAAAATTAAATAGCATCCAATTATTTGATATTCAACTGTACTATATATGCCATGATTGAGATTTGATTCATATCCTCTTGAATAGAATGTGCGCGTTTCAAGTGCTTCTTAATTGACCAACTGTTGGCTATGAATATCCAAGAATAATTGAATAAATCTATCGAAATCAAAGGAATGGAATAAAAGCAAAATGTTTCCGAAATTAGAAAATATGTATATGGAATACATTTTTCTATGTGTTATTCATACTGAAACAAAAATATCACTATGTTTAAATCAATATGTTAAATAAAATTAAAAAACTCAGTCGCCCCCAGGGTGTCCATATGGACCCACTAGGTTAGGTTAAGTGGTAGTCCGATGTATCAGGCTCACTTAGACTTTTCAGTCCAGTGTGATACCACGTTGGTGAACTTCTCTCTTATCACTGAGTGCTGAGTGCTTCCTTGTTAAGCTCAATGACAAGGGACCTCCTTTTAATAGCCGAACCCGAACGGCGTTCCACATTGCAATGAAACCACTTAGAAAAGCTTTGAAACCCTCAGAAATGTCACCAGCATTACTGAGGTGGAATAATACACCGCTGAAAAACGATTAGCATCTATATGTATACGGTAAGATGCTATTATTGTCCAATGTCTCATTCAGTCGCCTATCCGAACCTGTCGTTGGTTGCCAAAGATCAATAATATAAACCAGCCATGCGATGGACTAACTGAGAATTATCTCCTCTTACATGAATTAAATATGCCAACCAATATCACATTCATGTAGCAGCACACATCTACTAATCAGTTCTCTTTAATGCTAGTGGTAGTTCGTGTGTGTATTTGCTTGTTTGTTGACTGTTTGTTAACGTAGGACTAGGAATGTACGGTAAAATTATCTAAAATAATTTTGTCACCTTGCAGTGGGTCATATTTTTTAAAATTTTACCGTCCTTGGGATCCACCGTGGTGCAGTGGATAACATGCCCACCTTGCATACGAAAATTTTCAGCGGTGATTTCCCCCGAAATGTGAAACTCCGTTCGGTAGCGGCTATAAAAAATTATTCCCTTGTCATTGAGTTTGAATCGGGCATCACTCATTGATGAAGGGGAAGATCAACGCCTGTGATATCAAAATAGACTGAAAGTCTAAATGAGCCTCAAATAACATGCTGTGCTACTATGCTTAACCTAACCTAATAGTTTTTGTCGGCGGCAGATTATTCCCTAAATGGGAAACACCATTCGGACTCGGCTATAAAAAGGAGGTCCCTTGTCATTGAGCTTAACGTGTGAGAAGATCACAATGGACTGAATAGTCTAAGGGAGCCTGAAATAACGAGCTGTGCCACTAAATCTAACCTAATAATTTTCACTATTACAGGGAGCCACCGTGGTGCAATGGTTAGCATGCCCGCCTTGCATACACAAGGTCGTGGGTTCGATTCCTGCTTCGACCGAACACCAAAAAGTTTTTCAGCGGTGGATTATCCCACCTCAGTAATGTTGGTGACATTTCTGAGGATTTCAAAGCTTCTCTAAGTGGTTTCACTGCAATGTGGAACGCCGTTCGGAATCGGCTATAGAAAGGAGGTCCCTTGTCATTGAGCTTAACATGGTATCGGGCAGCACTCAGCGATAAGATAGAAGTTCACCAATGTGGTATCACAATGGACTGAATAGTCTAAGGGAGCCTGAAATAACGATCTGTACCACTAAATCTAACCTAATAATTTTCACTATTACAACATTGTCGATTAAAAATTAATTGATTCAATTAAATTAATTGTACACAAAAATGATTTTTAGTGTTTTAATTGACAAGACAACATAATATTATTCAGCTAATTCAAATCATAATATCAATATTTATAGATTCAATGAAAATTACAAAGTGTTTTTTTTTTGTAATATCTGCTATTGTTACATATTTGCTACTTGGAATTTATTTGCAAATTTTTAGTCATAAATTACAAGTAAATCGAGTTTATTTGCTTTACTAATTATGGATGTCTGTGATTTGTTTTTCGTTTGTTTTTTTTTTTGCGATTTGCTTTACATCAAGACCATCCATCCGTTAATCTGAGAATTTTCTCATTTGCATGTTTTCAATATTCTAGCTTGTATTGGAAACTGTAAACAAATGTTCGTTCGTATTTGCCTTTTGGCCAGTTTTGTTTTTCTAATGGCTATGTAGTTGGGGTTTTTTTTCCAGATTCTTGGTGAGGGCAAATGAACATTCCTTAAATGTAGATTACTTTGAATTCAAAGCTACATTCATGTATTGCTTTTATCTCAACCAAGCAATCTGCATATAAAAACATATATGTCTGTTGGATTTATTCAGTTTTTTTTTTGTTTCGTTTCGTTGATTTCTCATAAGATTCGAGATGAAGATGAATGAACTCCATCTAGTCATCCATCCATCCATCCATGCATTCCGTGGAATCTATGGCATAGAGGAGCCATGCATTTATCCAACAATCAAATAATCAACTATCGAACCACATGCATGCATCCATTGAGAGTCAAAACCACACCACAGATCATCACTTGAACCATATTCTACAGTCACATGTTGCAGCATTCGATTTTTGTTAGGGCACAGTGGATTTTTCAGAATGAATTTATGACTAAGACTGGGTTAAGATTCAATAAGGAATAACCCTTTACTCAGTGGTAATGAAGTCTGCAACTTCATGTCAGCCTTGCATACAAAGGGTCATTCGATTTCTGTTAGGGCACAGTGGATTTTGCAGAATAAATTTATGGCTAAGAGTGGATTAAGATTCAATAAAGAATAACCCTTTACTCAGTGATAATGAAGTCTGCAACTTCATGTCAGCCTTGCATACAAAGGGTCATGGGTTCAACCCCAGTTTCGACAGAACACCAACAAGTTTTTCAGCGGTGTAATGCTGGTGACATTTCTAATGGCGTTTTCGTTTCGCAAAAAATATGTTGCCTTGGTGTTACACTACTTTTTCCCTCATTGTATTTTCGCCCAAATGATAGTGTCATTCCAAAGTTATTATTAATTCATAACATTTTGAGGGATACAGGATCCAAAATCTATGACAGTGTCCTTCATATGTGGCAATCAATTTCGAGAATGTTGCACCTTTTTCCCAATCGAAATCGCCATAAGTGTTTCAAAGCTTTTCTCAGTGGTTTGACCGCAATGTGGAACGCCGTTCCGACTCGGCTATAAAAAGTAGGTCCCTTGTCATTGAGCAAAACATAGAATCGAAAAGCACTCACTGATAAGATAGAATTTCGCCACTGTGATAACACAATGGACTGAATAGCCTACGTGAGCCTGAAATATCGGCCTAGCCTAATATAGTGACGTTTTTATACCAGATCAGTTTACGGGGCTGGGCTCGTTAAATAATTAGTCTGATGTAAAAGTATCACAAAAGCAATTTACTATCGTATAAACGGTTTCAATCGAAATCTTAGCCAGAATGGCCTTATTTAGGTGGTAGGCAGTAGCGAGGAATTTAAGTTACAGTTTTTTTTCTATGTTTTCTGGGTAAGGCTTCTCATGCTCACAACCACATGTTATCCTGGATAGTTAATAAGGCTATCTTTCTATAATTACATCAGGCAACATGAGATTGTTGAGATTAACATAGACTTCTTTGCCGAAAGACATTTTTCATGTTCTTCCTTCAAGTCTACAGCAGTCTTTTCCTCAAAGGATGAGAACCAGCAGCATAACATCAACATACAGGGCTCACGACAACTTGTTCTTAGGTTAGGTTGGGAGCCACCGCGGTGCAATGGTTAGCATGCCCGCCTTGCATACACAAGGTCGTGGGTTCGATTCCTGCTACGACCGAACACCAAAAAGTTTTTCAGCGGTGGATTATCCCACCTCAGTAATGCTGGTGACCATTATGAGGGTTTCAAAGCTTCTGTAAGTGGTTTCACTGGAATGTGGAACGCCGTTCGGACTCTGCTATAAAAAGGAGGTCCCTTGTCATTGAGCTTAACATGGAATCGGGCAGCACTCAGTGATAAAAGAAAAGTTCACCACTGTGGTATCACTATGGACTGAATAGTCTAAGTGAGCCTGATACATCGGGCTGCCACATAACCTAACCTAGCCTAGGTTAGGATAGGTTGTAGACGATAACAACAATTCTTCAATTGAATTGATGTGCATTTAGCCCACTATAGGTTCCCTGTGATTCCTTAATGTAGCATTATCAACTTCTTCCGAGAATTTCCATTTATTCGTCTTCCTTAAAGTTGTTTAAAACATCCAGCCAGAGACCCTGATGAAGGCGAGTATGTTCCTTAAGCTACAGGAAAAAGCAGCCCAGCATCTTGTTTCTTCTAAAGGATATTGCTGGATACTGGCACATGAAGTGGTAAGAGTCTAACGGGCCCTGAGACCATCTGCAGATGTCATCATCTTTAAGGTCTTTTTTACCATATGGTTTCCAAGTATGTTACACTTATAATGCCAATTTAACGCCGCAACTCTTGTCTGTTCATCACCATCAGAATTCCGTAACTCCTATGGTTATTTTCGTCGCATATCAACTTTGTTTGCTCGCAACCTTCCAAAGAGACCCAATGTTCTCGCCATAGTTCCTCATATTTGACATGCATTCTGTAAAGATATGAAGAAATCCTGTCTGTTCATCGTCCCATCAATTTGGTTTGTTCGCATCCTTCCGAAGAGCTCATAAATCCTGCAAAAATATGAAGACAGTGGAGGAAAACGTACGCAAGGACATTATTCGTTCCAAGAGCCCCCTCATTAGCCACCATATCTGCTTCTTCTTTTCCCATTACTCCACTGTGCCCAGGTACCCAGCAAATTATACTGAGAACACTAAATTCTCTATGAAAGCGGCTGACTGCTTTAGACCTTATATCAGAATTGCTCAGACCATTTACAGCTGCTTGACTGTCGATAAAAAACTGATATTGCTTTTGAATAACGCCGACTCAGCAGATGATAGATACTGCAATCGCTTACCAACGTGTACGATTCTCCTATTCCTAGTTCACTGCTATAAATTCCGATACCAGTTCCTTTGTCAATTTCGATCCGTCTGTATACATTTTCAGGCTTCACAGAAAAAATATCACCAAAATATTTCCAATTAAAAAGTTAATTGAAGTTGGCATTTTTTTCAATTAATATATTAATTGGTACAATTAACTTTTTAATCAAGTAGAAACATTAAGTTAATTAAGTCAATGATTGAAAATTTTAAAATTTTTAATTAAAAAGTTATTTGATACAATTAACTTTTAATCAAATTCGGAAGACTAAGTCAGTTAAAAAAGTGATGAACACTTTTTTTTTTAAATTTTAAATTAAAATTTCTTTTCAAACAATCAATTGTTCATCCAAATAAAAATTCTAAGCCAAATCAGAATGTAATTGAAAATAGTTACCTTTTTTTTAATTAATAAATTAATTGAGTTTTGCAATCAACATCAATTAAATTTTTAATTGAATCAATTAAAAAATTAATTGAAATTTGGTAATGAAATCAATTAATTTTTTAATCAAGAATTTTTTCTATGCCCAATTAAAACTGTGATTGATACTATCATTTTCGTGATTGAAGACATTTCAATTAAAAAATTAATTGGATCAATTAATTTCGTGATTGAATCAGAAAAATTTTTTTTGTGTGTTCCGAAAGGTTTCCTACTTTCATCCTACTATTCCATACTTGGTATAATATATCTCGGCTTATAGTGATAAATATGCTCAGGCGCTATATAGTCAGTCTCTCTATAACGCTCGGCAAGAAGTTCCCTATGTCTGTAAACAGTTGCCTCCAGTGTATCTAAGCTTTTAAATCTCATAAGTGTCAAATCTGCTGTTTTCATTATGTTCAAATCGAGTGGGCATACTCCCATCGGCAATGGCTATGGTCCTCACAGAGCTTGTTATATAAAAAAAGGCCTTTCTATTCCCGTTGAAGGAACACTCTATCTTCGTGAACCCTCAGCTTGAGATATACATCCGAACCTCTCCAGCTGAGTAACACATTCTAACCATGTCAGGGATCTTCAGTCATTTTCACAGTCATTCGTTTTATAATCCAGCAATACACGATGAATGCCGGATTTGTAGCTCCACTCCTCACGATGAGGAGGAACCCTACGGGTATACTAAAATTTCTAGGTAATATGTTCATGATCATTTTTCTGCTGCGTGTGTTCAAACGGCCGACAAAGCCATCTAAAATATTCCACGTGCAAAAGTCCAACGGATTGAGATCTTGGGGCGACCATGAGGTAAATCGTTTCTATCCCAGCTTATGATCCTGCATATTTTCTAAAGAGGAAAATGCTGTTACCTTGACTTCAGAAGATAGATAAGTAACGAAGAGTGAAGATCCGAGATGTGCCTTATCTCAGCTCCGTTTTGAGATCTTCAAAGGTTGGAACAGCAACTTTCACATGCGTAACCAGACTGTAATGTGGCCAAATTGTCTGTTTTTCTGCTGTTTACAATTATGGCCTTCAAACTGCCGACAAAGTCATCCAAAATAATCAAAGCGCAAAAGTTCAACGGATTGAGATATGGGAGCGACCATGGGGTGAATGACTCACAAAATCCTTTCTATTCCGGCTTATGATCCCGCATGTTTACTAAAGAGGAAAATGTTCTTAAATATCACACCTATAAGCTTGGGATCCTTGACTTCAGAAGACGATATTGTCTTTTTAGTGATCCATATCACTGGAGATAAGTGACGATGAGAGAAGATCCGAGATTTGTCCTCTCTCGGCTCCGTATTAAGATCGTCAAGTTTTTGAACAGCAACTTTTCACTTCCGAATCCGCACTGTAATGCGGTCAAACTGTCTACCTCTGGGAGCACTTCGTCGTGTGCTGTGCCAGCTTGCGGGGAAACTTACCAACCACAGTTGACAGATATCATCTGTAGGTTAGGTTATATATATCGGGCTGTATAGTGACAGCCCGATATTTCAGGCTCACTTAGACTATTCAGTGAACTTCTCTTATAAATGAGTGCTGACCGATTGATAATGACAAGGGCCTCCTTTTTATAGCCGATTCCTCACATTGCAGTGAAACCATTTAGAAAAACTATCAGTAATGTCACTAGCATTACTGAGAGGAGATAATCTACCGCTGAAAAAATTTTGCGTTTTCGATCGAAGCAGGAATTGATCTCACGACGTTTTGTATGCAAGGCGGACATGCTAACCATTGCAATGTTACAGATATCATCTGTAATATTTTATGCCCTTTGGAATATATTCCCGAACAAATACAATCGATGCTCTGGGGGAGTTAAAAAAAAAATACTATCCTCCTAAAACCACTGTTCACTGATGCTATCAAGAGCACTTCTTTTCCAGAGAGCAACATGTGGCATTTTGATGCAATTGTAAATGTGACATGTTAAAGACATTTGCTTATGTGTCTGCATCTTGGTAATGAATGCAGCATCAACATGTGTCTTTTAATGATGGTTTAGAAACGACCAGGGCTAAGTTCTTTACACGTTGGTGCTTGCATCATCAAAAGTGTCCACATTTTATCATTAAACTTTGGAAACATAGCAATCATGGAGAATCAGTCTGTCAGTCAAGCATCCATCCCAAACAACAGCAGCTATAAATGTCAGGTTATGTGGCCGATCGTTCTTTGCTGCTTCTCTCCTCTCCAATGCTAATGTACAAATATGGTTATATTTTTGTGCGGAGGATCAATGCTTCACCCTTTTGCTGCTCGGCGTTTTGTTTAAAGTGTATAGTCTGCTCTTAAATTATCATTATGTAAAGTGATCCAGGCGACAGATGATGACCATGATGACATACAGAAATGATCATGGGGATTTATGTTAATGAGAATGAGGACGAAGACGACGATGGAACGATGAAAATGATAATCATCTCATTAATGCGGGGTGGTGATTATTGTTGACGCCTTTATAGAGAACCAGATTGATTTTGATGATTTCGTTGGATAGTTTATCATCATCACCGTTGTACTCAACATCCCATATGGGTTTTTGTATTTTTACTCTGTCACTCACATGTAAAATATTTATGACATCAATTGTTTTCCGGCTCATCATCACAATTATCTTTGAAACAAATCTCAATATTACAGTTCATCATCTTGTTCATGAATTATTCCATTCCATTGCTCAACTAGCAAACATAATGAACTGTTTAACTGCTTCCTCTGTTATTAGAATTGGTTATTTTCAAATTGAAATTCAAAATTTATTCCGGTGAATATTGCACTGATTTTAATAACGGATATTAACTCTAGCATATGTAGAAGAGATTTGCAAAATTCAGTTGATATAAACTATTGTTTTTGGGTCCATTTTATATCAATTAAAGAAAATCATCAGACGACATGTATCCACAATGATGTGATCAAGTGAAGTGCAACGCTTTAAAACCACGCTTTAGAAGTTTGAACTCAGTTTCGTGAAGGACCAATCTTATAGCCTTAGCAGTATGTATATATCCATTAGAAGAAGATGAATATAGGTTAGGTTATCGAGGATGACAGCAATCCGCAAAAAAGGAAATAGTTTCCAATTATGGTAGACCATATTGGTCCATTGTGATTACTCATAGTTTTTCTCTCCATCATCTATCTTTTTCTGTTAGGATTGATTCTATCATATTTGCGTTTCCCTACGAGTTTTCTAGGTCTTCCATCCAGAAGCCTTGATGAAGACAAGTATATTCTTCAGATTACAGTCCTGTACATTAGTAGTATCCTAAAAGAAAAGGAGCCCAGTATCTTATTTATAATGGCACAGAAAATAGTAGGAGTCCTCTGTTGCTTTCAGGTCCAGGCATCATCTATAATTAAGCCAAGCCAAGTGTGATATGTCCAGTTATGATACCTTGTAATGGTCTCAAATACTTTCTATGTGTCGCCATTAAAACTCCCTAGTTCTACTACCCTTGTCGTCCCATATCAAATTCCTATGACATTCATAAGAAAAAGAACTCTCAGAATTCCATTTTTATAAGACTGAGTCCAATTTAATTTTGATATGTCAAACTTCCTCACTCAGCATTTTTAAATTTAAGGAAATTTAAGTTGATGTCGAATACCGGGAGAACCACTAAGAACCACAAAGAGATGAGATCTTTATGGATACAAGGTTTGGGACCCGCCTTTATAGGCACGGCCAGAGAACAGCAGCATTGAGAGTAGCTTGTGTCTACTGAGCTATGCTAGTTCCTGCGATGGAGGAAATCTCAATAGATCTTCAAATAGATAACCTTAGGCGAATATATTCAATCAAAGAATCGGGGAGAGAAGACTCGCTTCACGAAGGAGGAAACGATGTGCAAATGGAACAGATAGTGAAATCTTTGAATAACAATTTAACTCAACGCAGATGCCATTCGGAAAAAAATATCTCTATAGGATGAAGAAAAGTGACTCGATGCACGGTATTATGAAGGAAACGATATTGAAAATGACGCTTAACACAAGTTCTTGCACTGCATCAAATGGAGAAATGGAAGGTACACCTATGCACAGGAGATAGGAACATCATCAAATATAATTGAAAAAATACGTTGTTCTGTTTCAGCAACGTAACTTCCGATGATAAAAACACTTTGTCTAGATGGAATAACAAACTTAAGTTGACATCTATTACTTCTGCTTCAAGCGATTAATCTCTTTGAGGTTTGTGATATCTTCGCCGACTTCGTCTTATTCTCTTCTTGTTTTCCTACGTTGTCTCCTCCAGCTCATCGTGATCTCCCAGAAGATTAGGTTAGGTTAGGTGGCAGCCCGATTTATCAGGCTCACTTAGACTATTCAGTCCATTGTGATACCACATTGGTGAACTTCTCTCTTATCACTGAGTGCTGCCCGATTCCATGTTAAGCTCAATGACAAGGGACCTCCTTTTTATAGCCGAGTCCGAACGGCGTTCCACATTGCAGTGAAACCACTTAGAGAAGGTTTGAAACCCTCAGAAATGTCACCAGCATTACTGAGGTGGGATAATCCACCGCTGCAAAACTTTTTGGTGTTCGGTCGAAGCAGGAATCGAACCCACGACCTTGTGTATGCAAGGCGGGCATGCTAATCATTGCACCACGGTGATCTCCAAGAAAACAGCATTCGATATTTCGAACATTTAATTTAGATAAAGTGCACACGAATACTTGATTCAGGCTTCTTTGCGAAAAATCGTCCATTTCCTAAAGTCCTCTACTTCATTCTGAACTCCAACATGTGTCTGAATCTATTACGTCTGGAATTTGTGAGGCGTCTTCAAACGCCAGCACCATTATGCTGTCTCATTCTTATTGTTTCAATCGAAGCCCAAGGTCCATTTGTAAATACGTATTTGCATTATATTGTATCTATGAGCACCTAAATTGCGAAGCATTCTCTGCAGAAATTACTCCGGCGGGATTACAAGCAGTGACTAACAGAATTATCCCGTGGTTGATGGGCCTTTATATATTAAAGGCTGTATCAACTTAAGATATATTTCAGGAAAGTTAAAGGGGAAAGAAGTCGAGAAAAGTCACGGTAGCCTTGTCCTGGTGTAAAAAGGTAATAGGAAATCCGTGGGGGCTACAACCGAAAATTGTCCATTGGTTGTACACGGCAGTGCTTAGACCTATAATGTTATGTGTGTTGTGTTCAGGTGGCCGGTACTTTAGCAAACTGCTTTTTGCCAAATTGGTTTGAAACACCAATTCCCAACAATCAGGCTGAAATATTAGCAATAAAAGATGTGACAAATTGGCTGATATGTAATATGATGTTGACATTAATGTATACTCAGACCGTCAACCTGCAATAGAACCCTTAGACTCAGTGTTCCTCAACTCAAAACGGTACTGCTCAGAATCTCTCAACTAGATGATTGAGCAGACCAATATTCACCTAATATGGGTGAGTGGCCACAAGAACAAACTAGACATTTGTGAAGCGTATATTCTAGGGGAACTAGAATCTGGTATGCCTCTGGCTACCTGGTAGCTTATACTGCATCAGGGATGGAAAATAGAATTTTTAAGAAAGTACAAAAAAGGTATTTTTTTGAGCGAAAAGGTAAATAAAATTTTGACAAAATTGTCTATAGAAATAAAATGTTGATAAAATTTTCTATGAAAATAAAATTTTGACAAATTTTTTCAAAATTTTCTATAGAAACAAAATGTTGACAAAAATTAAAAAAAAAATACATTTTTGACAAAATTTTCCAAAACAAAGCATTTTGACAATATTTTCTGTAGAAATAAAACTTTGACAAAACTTTCTGATACTTTTTGGTAAGATTTTCTCCAAATGTTGGTAGTTTTTTTTCTCTCAAGTTTCGACCGTGACTGTAATGGCTTTTATAAAAATCGAGATTTTCTTCCCGCATGAACTTGTCTGCTTTGCCAAATTTGAAAAAGACTACTAGCAAATAAGTTTGTTAAAGACTGTCTCAAAATATTAAAATATTATATCAAAATCATTGTACCATACATTTGATATCGGCTCAAAAATGTCTACACAAAGGTACTATCATTCGCGGAGGTACTACGGTACTGACCAAGGTGAAAAAGTATTGAAAAAAGTACTGTAGTACTGCATTTTCCATCCCTGTACTGCGTGAGAAGGTTGTTATGATACCAGGGCTGCAACGACGCCAAGCAAACAAGGGCCCATTTAAACTTATACTGCACACTAGATATGCTAGTGTTCTCAAGACGTCAGATATCACTCCTGATATCTGCTATATCGGGTCGCTGCCTGATAGGCCAGATTGCAAAAACTTTCGATTCTTTTCATCTTTTCCAATATACAGTTGCTCTGAAACATCTATCGTAAACATAGCTCTCTTAAGAAATGTTTAAAACTGACTATCAGCACTTCTTCCAGGAGGTCATTACTTCCAAGCTAGAAATAATACATTACTTAATTTGGTACAGGGTGTCTTAAGCATGCACATGCTATGCCACACTAGATCTTTTTGTGAATAGTTTAAGATTCCATACCAAATTGAGACACTCTCAAATCCTAAGTCAAATATCACCAAATATTCATAATATTATCTTTATCTGCATTTCCAGATCCAAATTGAATAATCATGTTTTTAAGCTTTGGTCTAGTTTGCAAACAAATTAAGAACAACATTGAGAACAAAGAAAGTAGACATAAGCCAAGAATTAATGACATAAACGTTGTTCTTAAAGCCCACAGGCGGTAACTGATAATCAACAGCTAACATGGAGGGGATTATTTATTGCCACAAATGATTGAAAACTACTCTAAATCAATGAACTGCTTGCTTGGTATTTTCATTTCCGTACTCAATAATTTAACAATTAATGCTGTCGTTGTCATTAAATCATATTTATTTATAAATTATTACACAGTATTAATAATTAATACATACTACGGCCCATAAAAGTGCAAAATGCTGCAAAAGATAAAAAAAAAAATACAAACGAAACCAAAGAGAAATTAATCCAGATTGCAAATCGACCGTAACGGAGACAGACAACCAATACAAATAGTACATTATTGCTATATATTTTATTTTTTATTTTTTTGCTTACATTGATTTCAAATTTTCAATTGAATTCCAACTGGCCCCACTTCATCCTTCTCTTCCTCGTCGTGATATAACTCCTACCTTTATTAATTATGTACATTGCTCATTTTGTTGTTGTTGTTGAATTATTGCAATTGTAACAGAAAATAATTGTCACATAACTCAGTGGCTATTCAATTTATTGATTGTTACTAATTTATTAAAAAAAAAGAAACAAAAACTATTGTAGCAAAAAAAAAAATGGAAATATAAAATTTTTTTTCTGCTTGAAAAGGCGTTACTAAAACATGACACCACCATGATAAAATGACAAACTAAAGTCAATTTAAATCATCAAACTTTAGTGTAACCAATTTGAAATGGATAACGTTTTACCTTAACTGAACTGACTGCAAAGTGGTTTGGGGATTACGATATCTATATAGGGATAATCGTCTGACATCATTTTCGAATGACACAGATTGATTCGAAACTGTATTATAAACTATTTAAGTTGTGTAAGTTAAGTGATAGAAATAATTATTTCGTAATTATTCATCTTCGAGAAGAGGCGATGATTCCTAGTAAGATAGAGGCACTGAACTCGAAAACAGCTGAACTTTCTCAAAGGAGTTGCAAACATCGTTTTAGTGCAAGAAGAAATCAGTATCGAGAAATCCGATCACTCCGTTGGAAATCGGAATTAGTGTCGGATGAAAAATCAGCACTTAGACGGAAAATGATGATATGCCCACGAAAGAGTTTCATAGTGCGTGAAAAACGAGCATTTCTATTTTCCCTGTTCGGGCGCCAGTTTTGAAACACAATGTTTGTTTTTCTAAGATTAGTATTATAGTGTAAGCAATACATTTGCGTAGTTGCAAAAAAGCGGGCACTATATTTGGTTTTGATTTTTTGTTCGTGAGAGGGGCGTATTTCAAATTGTATCAAATAGGCCAACTGGACTTTTGAGAAGTGGAATCTATTAACCCTCTAATGCCCCAATTTTTTTTTGCCAGCTGATTAAATTTTTAATGTTAACGACACAAATGCAAGAAAACTAAATAATAAAAATTTATACGGTAAAATTCAGTATATGCTGCAAAGTCTCTTGAACAGTTTAAACTAAGTTTTCTTTTCATTTTACCCATTTTTGTTGTCTTAAGGTGTGTTTTACTAAAAGCTTCCTTATTAAATGAAGGCCGCCTAAAGGCGGGATTGGGAATTAGAGGGTTAAATTTAGTTCCACTGTACGAGCTTTTACTCCCACGAGTGTAGCGCAAAATACTAATCGTATATTTAATATTCAATCCTATAATGAAAAGTTGTATAATCTCCAATTAATTGTATGTGGGATCGTCATAAGGCGGAAGCACTTCGTTTTCGGATCCTTTGCATTGCTTTAAAAGTTGCGCCTTAGAATTTAATTTGAATGACGAATTAAAAAAAACTGTTATATTACAATTATCAATTTTTTACAATTTGAAAAACTTTTTCGCTCGGGTTGAAGCTTTTTTATTATAGATTTTCTACTTTTTTGTGACATTTAATTGTCCAAAATTGAATTTTTGACTTTAAACGACCAAATAGCGTATTTTGTAAGAACTTAGTCGGAAGTGAAGGACCCCGGGATGCTCTTAAACAAAAATGTTTCCAATTTTTGTTTTTGAAGAGATGCCGAATGAATGTCGGTCTGTTGCAGCTAAAGAAAAAGCTCGCGTATCCAGCAAAAAAAGTTGAAAGTTGTTCCACAAGAGCGTCCCGGGATCCTCCATCAATTTTTTTTCGCATCCACCCAGGTAAAAATATTTCAGCAGTAAGAGTTTAGTTGCGCTTTTTGGTATACAATAAAGTAGGCATGCATACACACTGCATGAATCGGTGGCAATAACGCAAACGATTAACCAAACTAGTTTATAATCATTCGTTTACGTTTTTGCCATCAATTTATGCAGTATAGATGCATGAAAGGTAGTGCTGTTTTCCTTCACGCCAACAATGCTATACTCAAGATTTTATATAACTTCTAAGCAATATTTCTATAAAAATGTGCAATTACATCAGCGCTATGTAGAAGCTGCTCTAAATCGGGACATCGCCTACAAAAATCAGCGCTGATTCGGTTGTTTGGTAAGCACTTGGTAGTGCCTCTCTTCCTTACAATCCTGCTGAAATAGTGCTCCATTTTTTGCTGGGCAATGAATCTCTTTTAGATCAGTCTTAGAAAGCGCGCTATTTGGCTGTTCAAAGTGAAAATTTAAATTTTGTACAATTAAATGTCGCAAAAAAGAATAGAAAATCAAAAAAAATGTAAAAAAATAAATTCAAATTTGATTATAGGTTAGAATTGTTCCTTAGACTTGAGTCAAAATTTAATGAATCAATGAATAGTACGAAACTATTTTCAAATATTCAGTAAATGGAATAATTAATACTTAAATAAAAATTTTCTCATTTACTTAATTTATTTTTTTAATTTGATTTCAATTTCAATCAGATTTTTAATTCGAAATATTTTAATGATATGTTTTTCTGTGCAATTATTTTAAATTAAAAAAAAAAATATATATATAAAATTTTGTCAAAATTTTATTTTGTATAGAAATTTTTGTCAAAATTTTATTTCTATAGCAAATTTTGTCTAAATTTCATTTCTATACTATATATTTTAAAAATTTTGATTTCTATTGAAAATTTTGTCAAAATTTTATTTCTATAGAAAATTTTGTCAAAATTTTATTTCTATAGAAAATTTTGTCAAAATTTTATTTCTATAGAAAATTTTGTCAAAATTTTATTTCTATAGAAAATTTTGTCAAAATTTTATTTCTATAGAAAATTTTGTCAAAATTTTATTTCTATAGAAAATTTTATCAAAATTTTATTTCTATAGAAAATTTTGTGAAAATTTTATTTCTATAGAAAATTTTGTGAAAATTTTATTTCTATAGAAAAATTTTTAAAAATTTTATTTCTATAGAAAAATTTGTCAAAATTTTATTTCTATAGCATATTTTGTCAAAGTTTTATTTCTATAGCATATTTTGTCACAATTTTGATTTCTATTGAACATTTTGTCACAATTTTGATTTCTATTGAACATTTTGTTACAATTTTGATTTCTATTGAAAATTTTGTCAAAATTGTGATTTCTATAAAAAATTATGTTAAAATTCGATTTTTTTACCCAGCAAACAATGCGTTGCCAAAAAGTTCTGAAAATGTTCTCTTTGAATCCGGAAGTGGTGCAAAATTGGCGCAGAAGTCAATGAATTTCTGGAATAGATTTAGCATTTTTTGTCAAAATTTTATTTCTATAGAAAAATTGGTCAAAATTTTATTTCTATAGAAAAAGTTGTCAAAATTTTATTTCTAAGAAAATTGTTAACAAAAATTGTCACAGTGTTATTTCTACAGAAAATTTTGTCAAAATTTTATTTCTATAGAAAATTTTGTCAAATTTTTTTTTCGATAGAAAATTTTGTAAAAATGTTATTTCTATAGAAAAATTTGTCAACATTTTATTTCTATAGAAAATTTTGTCAAAATTTTATTTCTATAGAAAATATTGTCAAAATTTTATTTCTATAGAAAATTTTGTCAAAATTTTATTTCTATATAAAAATTTTTTCAAATTTTTTTCTATAGAAAATATTGTAAAAATGTTATTTCTATAGAAAAATTTGTCAACATTTTATTTCTATAGAAAATTTTGTCAAAATTTTATTTCTATAGAAAATTTTGTCACAATTTTATTTCTATAGAAAATTTTGTCAAAATTTTATTTCTATACGATCCATATGAACTATCTTCATCATTTCTATATTTATGGAATATATTGTCCAACTCAGCGATGAACACTGATGAGGGGGCAAAATTTAGGCCCGAGCCCTCACAAAAAGATTTCGCAATTGTAAAAATATATCTTAGTAAAGCTGAGTAAAATTACAAATTAGCGGACCCGTTTCTAGTCCAAAACCTCACCTCACCACCCTATTGTATACCAGAGGATCTATTTTAAAAATCCGCTGTGATTCTTCTTTAATAATGTATATAGAAATAAAAAGAATTTAATGTAAACCCAATGTATTATACTGAACTGTTTTCCATTGAAAAAATCCCCATAAAACTCCCCAAATTTATGAAAATTTCCCACCAAATCCCCAAGTCCCCTCAACTCAAAAATTTCGTCCCTAATCACGAAAAATATCCCCAATTTGGGGAAAAATCCCCAATACTGACAACACTGATGTGACCTATCGTGAGATTGAGACAACCTTAGGCATTAGTGGGGCCATTCAATATTGCATAAATATTTGACCGTCAAAAAATATTTTTAGCGTTGAATCCCACACAATTTTGTCAATCGCTCAAACAAGGCTCGTGTCGATTGGTCGAAAGAAATGCTCCACAAAATACAACCACGGTACTTGGAAACACGTCTATGACATCGTGACAGGAGATTAATCGTGGATTTACGCATATGAGCCCGAAGGTTAGGTTAGGTATAGTGGCAGCTCAATATTTCAGGCTCACTTAGAGAGAACAATACAGAACCGCCAATTATTAATGGAACATAACCATTTGTTTGTTAGTTGTCTTTCAAGAAATCACAAAAACCAATCGTTGGATACGGATGATCACTCTTCCTTCACACCAAAAAAAAAGTGTCGCCAAAAAAGTAGTGAAAATGTTATTTTTGGATCCAGTAGATGTGCAAAATTTGCGCAGAAACAATGAATTTAACATGGGCTTGGTATAGGACGAATGTCCACCGTTTCAACAGCCGTTGCACTGAATTTGCACCACTTTTTAAGGTGTCATCCGTGCTATGGATGTGAATCAAAAATTTTGGGATACTTTGCCAAATAAATTTTTTTTTTTATGATTTGACCTCAGATATTTTCAAAAATTTCATCATAACTAAAATTCATTTTTGCACATCAGCTGATAGTTTTACTTTACAATGATCATTGGGCCATTGATCTCAGCGTCGTCGCTAGTTTGATAATTTTGGAAGGTTTTACTGTCCTTGTATAGATATCCACATTTTTCCCCGCGTCAAATTTAATATTTTTTCTGGATTTCAGACTTAGAATTGCTTTAGAAATAAACATATTTTAAACCGAAAAAATTCAAATATTTTTTTTTTTCACATCATCTGATTGTTTGTTAATGATATAGGCCATTTGTTAGCGAGTATTGTAATTGGTACAAAAAGTAATCATCGTCGTCGCCTCTCTACAGGAATACCAAATTGGTGGCGAGGCGGCGAAAAAGCGACAAACGTCAAAAAGCGAGGGCAAAAGCGAAGGCGACAAAAGGAATAAGGGTGAATAAGAGAATAAAAGTGTAACACAAAATATTGATAAAACCAGTAAGGAAAGTGTAAAGTCGGGCGGGGCCGACTATATTATACCCTGCACCACTTTGTAGATCTAAATTTTCGATATCATATCTCATCCGTCAAATGTATTGGGTGATATATATAAAGGTTTATCCCAAATACATACATTTAAATATCACTCGATTTGGACAGAATTTGATAGACTTTTACAAAATCTATAGACTCAAAATTTTAGTTGGCTAATGCACTAGGGTGGAACACGATTTTAGTAAAAAAATAAGGGAAACATTTAAATCTGAAGCAATTTTAAGGAAACTTCGCAAAAGTTTATTTATGATTTATCGCTCGATATATATGTATTAGAAGTTTAGGAAAATTAGAGTCATTTTTACAACTTTTCGACTAAGCAGTGACGATTTTACAAGGAAAATGTTGGTATTTTGACCATTTTTGTCGAAATCGGAAAAACATATATATGGAAGCTATATCTAAATCTGAGCCGATGTCAACCAAATTTGGCACGCATAGCTACAATGCTAATTCTAGGCCCTGTGCAAAATTTCAACTAAATCGGAGTTAAAAATTGGCCTCTGTGGTCATATGAGTGTAAATCGGGCGAAAGCTATATATGGTAGATATATCCAAATCTGAACCGATTTCAACCAAATTTGGCACGCATAGCTACAATGCTAATTCTACTCCCTGTGCAAAATTTCAACTAAATCGGAGCAAAAAATTTGCCCCTGTGGGCAAATGAGTGTAAATCGGGCGAAAGCTATATATGGGAGCTATATCTAAATCTGAACCGATTTGGCTGATATTTTGCAAGTTTTTCGAGACTCATAAGATATTCGGATGTACGGAATTTGAGGAAGATCGGTTGATATACACGCCAATTATGACCAGATCGGTGAAAAATATATATGGCAGCTATATCTAAATCTGAACCGATCAATAGGGATCGTCTTTGAGCCGAAACAGGACCCCATACCAAATTTTAGAACAATCGGACTAAAACTGCGAGCTGTACTTTGCACACAAAAATACATCAACAGACAGACGGACATCTCTAAATCGACTCAGAATTTAATTCTAAGCCGATCCGTATACTAAAATGTTGGTTTATGATTACTCCTTCTTGGGGTTACATACAAATGCACAAACTTATTATACCCTGTACCATAGTAGTGGTAAAGGCTATAAAAATATCGAAATTGGAGAACAAAAATTTGTTTTTAAATTTCTTAATTCAAATGAACTTCCAAGGCACAACTTCATGAAGTATCCAAAAATGGAGTACCTCCGTCCTATGACAAGTCCGTGTAAAATTCATTAGAGATGATCCAAGTTTGCACTACTTCCGCATAACAAATTGGAGATCCGAAATTACTTTTTTGAAACGCCTTGTTTTTGCTGGCAAATAAATAATTTTTTTTTTCATGTAAAGATACACATTTTGAAGTCGAATCTCTTAACTATAAGAACAAAATGGCATTCATATATTATTTTCAGTGTAGACTAAAGTTTTATAGTGTTTTTTTCTTCTGTAATATTCATCAGTATAGTTTTATTATAATTCCATCAATTTTTTTCAGCTTTGATTGATTTCAGATCACGGCATTTAAAGCCAAGCGCTATACAAACAGCCAAAAGCTTCACATGAAATGACTTGAGTTATGGCAAAAAATAACAAAACAAAAGAAAATAAATAAATGCAGCATTCGATTCAACAAAAATATGAAAATAAACAATTTCTCTAGGCTACCTCAAACTATCACGAAAACTGATGAAAAAAATTAACTCAATAGCAAAAATATACCACTGATGCAAATCACATTCCAAATTATGGAGATGGTGGAGGCGAAGAAAAAGTGTTGAAAAAATCATTTAATTTTAAAATTAAATTGCTATTGAAAATCATCAAACGATTTACCACTGGCTACATTAGAAATTTGAAGTAAAATAAGTAATTGAAACAAAAAAAAAAACATATTTTTTTCGATTGCTTATTTGGAATCACAAATTATTATGTTTCTCCTGAAACACGCAAATCAATTGAATTAAAGCATTCGTAAACTATGTTTTTTTTAGCTTTGTTATTATTTTTTTTTTTCGTTTTTAATTTATAAGCGAAAAGTCTTTCTCTATTTTTATTATTAAAATATCAAATTTCTAATATCAATATAACCATATCAATTTAAAATGCATTTTATTTTCGTCAAAATTGACGATGATGAGTTGCAGTAATTAGCTGAACTACAATTCAATAAATTGAATAATTTATTTACTTTTATTTGTTGGTAATTATTATTTATAGTTCACATTCATTATGGGATATTACACCTCTTAATGTGAAATTGTTTTTTTTTTTGTTGTTAGTCGAAGATATTCCATTTAAATGAAAAATGACTTACAAATTGTTTAATTGATATTAATTGATGTTTCAGAGTTCTATTCGATCATGCAATAATCTGAACTAGAGGTGTGCGCGTGACTGAAATATCACTCACACTCACGCACGTTCACGAACCAAAATATTTATTCACGCACGCTCACGCACGATACGTGTGGTAGCCAATCCCACTCACGCACATTCACGAAATGAAAACCAGTACTCACGCACGCTCACGCACGAACTACTTTTTAAGACTCACACTCACGCACGATTCACGACAATTCACGTGATTCACGACAAATTCATGGGACTCACTATATTTTCCAAACGGAAATCAGCAAAGGTAACAAAATTCAAAAATATAATATAGTTCGAGAGCTAAATTAATTTCAGTTTACATACGAGTATGAATTAAATATTGATTTTTTTCGTGAGCGTGATTTTGCAGAAATTTTATTCACGCACACTCACGAACCGATTTTATTTCTCACGCACGCTCACGCACGACATATTCATTTTAGTCCCATTCACGCACATTCACGAGAGTTCCTTCAAAATTTGTTCACGACTCACGTGATTCACGCGTGAATCACGCGTGTCACGAAAATTTCGTGTCACGCGCACACCTCTAATCTGAACGCTCTGGAGGATTTGAAAGGGTGAATCATGCCAATATTGCATGATTGATGCTTTGATTTGATTGTAATTTCAAGTTTATAACACTGATAATTACTGTACTACAGATTTTATTTAATAATAATGGTCATATTCAAATTTAAAATTAAAGAGATAAAAATGGTTCAGTAGTCTTAATAGAAAAGATTCAATTATCGAAATAGAGAAGGGAGTTGCAAAGACTGGTGCTGGTTCACATGAAAATATCAGGGATTTGAAAAGTGGTCAAGAGAATAGGGTGGCAGAAGTTCCAACCCATGTAACCTATTTGGGTTAAGAGAGGCAGGATACCGCCCTGCGTACAAAGAGTCTTGGTCCCAACTCAAATTTTGGCCGAATATCAAAAAGCGTTTCAGTGTTTAGAAATGTTCTTAACTTTCTGTATACACGGTTTCCATAGTTGTTAGAATTCTATCAAAAATGGTAATAAAAATTTTGACAAAATTTCTATAGAAATGAAATTTTGACAAAATTTCTATAGAAATAAAATTTTGACAAAATTTCTATAGAAATAAAATTTTGACAAAATTTCCTATAAAAATAAATTTTGACAAAATTTTCTATACAAATAAAATTTTGTAATATTTTTATAGTAATAAAATGTTGACAAAATTTTGTATAAAAATAAAATATTTTCAAAATAAGATTTTTTGTTAGCAATTTGTTGATAAAATTTTCCCAAATTTTGGTATATTATTTTTGGGTCGAGTGGTAACCGTGGCTACATACCACTCGGCTATAAAAAAGTGAAACTTGGCATTACAGTTGTTTTACGGGATGTATTCCATTCCCGCTTAAAGGAAAACTTCCTTTGATATTGCATGTATATTTGACTTTAGAACAAATTAGCAATAGCCTAAACCTAACAAGGTATTTCATTAAACAAAACAACTTTTTAAAAGAAATAGTGACAATGGTTAGGATAGTCTTTTCCGATAGAGTTTTTAAAGTTAAAATAATTTCACAGAAAATATATCCTCAAAATATGTCCAATTAAAAAGCTGATTGAATTTGAAATCAAATTAAAACAATAAATTAAGAAAATTAGACAATTTTTACATATTTAATTTAAATAAACAAAAAATAAAAAATAATATTTGAAAATAGTTTCGTACTATTCATTGACATTTCTACCCAGCAAACAAATTTGGATTGTTCTACAAGCACAACTTTAAAAGAACTTCTAAAAATCACCTCCCAAAGATGTGCTTATTTTAACTACACAGGAAGTTCTTTTAAGTCAATTTTTTATAAATTGCTTTTTTCATAATTTAACGGGTTATTTTAACTTTTTTTGTTTCATATAGGTTAAAAACAGAGTAAGAATTAATAAAATGGTAAAAATTCTTTTAATTTTGTCGAAAAAAATGCCAAATCTATTCTAGAAATTCATTCACTTCTGCGTCAATTTTGCACCACTTCCCAATTCAAAAAGAACATTTTCAGAACGCTTCGTTTGTTGGGTAAAAAATCTAATTTTAACAAAATTGTTTATAGAAATCACAATTTTTACAAAAAATTCAATAGAAATCAAAATTGTGACAAAATGTTCAATAGAAATAAAATGTTGACAAAATTTGCTGTAGAAATAAAATTTTGACAAAATTTTCTATTGAAGTAAAATTTTGGCAAAATTTTCTATAGAAATAAAATCTTGGTAAAATTTTCTATAGAAATAAAAATTTGACACAATTTTCTATAGAAATAAAATTGTGACAAAATTTTCTATAGAAATAAAATTTTGACAAAATTTTCTGTAAAAATAACATTTTGACAAAAGTTTCTATAGAAATAAAATGTTGGCGCAATTTTCTATAGAAATAACATTTTGACAAAATTTTCAATAGAAATCAAAATTTTGACAAGAAATAAAATTTTGTTGTATTTTTGATATCAGCTTAAAACCATGCATTCCCTAAACTACAAGTGTAGCTTAACCAACAGAGGAAAAGAATGTTTGTCAAATTTATTTGTGAAAAGCCCTATAGACTGAAGATGGTTGGATGGACGCACGTTTCGGAATTACCACATTCCTCATCAGCATCTCTACTTGCAGCAAAACTATCAACCAGTTATCAGAATAAATTCGGGCAGTTCACTAAACCCAAACTGCACCTTTTTTCGGAAGGTTCTAGTTCCGAAAAAAGGTTTATGATAGTCGGCTTTTGATGAAATAAATCTTTGTACAAACATCTCTCTTTTCCTTTGCCACTGTCAAATCATCGATTTGAGTGCAGTTTGGGTTTAGTGAACTGCCCGAATTCATTCTGATAATTGGTTGATAGTTTTGCTGCAAGTAAATAGTTTCGTACTATTCATTGGCATTTCTACACAGCAAACAAATTTGGGTTGTTCTACTAGCACAACTTTAAAAGAACTTCTAAAAATGACCTCCAAAAAATGTACTCTATTTTAACTACACAGGAGGTTGTTTTAATTAAATTTTATATAAATTGCTTTTTTCATATTTTAACGGGTAATTTTAACGTTGTTTGTTTCAAATAGAGTAAGAATTAATTAATTTATTTATTGATATATTTACAATCATAATGAATTATGAAAATAAACAGGTAATATAGGTGCTAACAACATACACCCTCACAAAAACTCGCCTCTGTAACATATACTCCCAAACATATTTTGCTTCAAGCATATACATTTTTGGGTATTGCCCAAACATTTATATGTTTGATCTCTTCCAATATATAATATGTTTGAAAGCATATTGGTGTAAACAATATATGTTTGGGTAGTCTAAGTTCCAAACATTTTGTATTTTTGCATCCAAATTCAATAATGTTGTCTTCCAAAAAACAATATGTTATTATGTGAACATATAATATGTTTGGAAGCATTTTGCACCCAAAAATATTATATGCTTAAAAAAATCTCCCAAACAATATTGTGCTCAAAATTTTATGTATTTATTTATATATTTACAATCATAATGAATTATGAAAATAAACAGGTAATATAGGTGCTAACAACATAGGTTTTCCACACAGTTTGTAAGGATCAAAGAAGTAGCTGATCAATTGCCCAAGGAAAAATAAAATGTTAATTTTGTAATAACAAGCAACAACCACCAACTTAATTCAATATCGCTCCCTGTTAAATAGCGCTCCAAGCTACTAAACACATATATGTTTATAGGCTATTTCTAAATTAATATATGTTTGCATTCAAGCATATTATATTTACAAACATTTTATGTCCCAAACATAATATGTTCTAACATATTAACATATATGTCCCAAACATGTTATGCTAGTTTATGAACATTATATGCTTGCACTCAAAAATATTGTGTTTAAAAATTTGTGTTCCAAACATATAATGTTTATAGCCAAACATATGAAAAACAGTCTTTTTCATCCGTGTAGGTTTTCGACCTGTAAGAATTAATAAAATGGTACAAATCATTTAAATTTTGTCGAAAAAAAATGTTAAATCTATTCCAGAAATTCATTCACTTCTGCGCCAATTTTGCACCACTTCCGGATTCAAAGACGCTTTGTTTGCTGGGTAAAAAATCTAATTTTAACACAATTCTTTATAGAAATCACAATTTTGACAACATTTTCTATAGAAATAAAATTTTGACAAAATTTTCTATAGAAATAAAATTTTGACAAAATTTTCTATAGAAATAAAATTTTGACAAAATTTTCTATAGAAATAAAATTTTGCCAAACTTTTCTATAGAAATAAAATTTTTTTTTCAAAATTTTATTTTTATAGGTAATTTGGTCAAATTATTTCTACAGAACAGAACATATTGCCAAAGTTGTATTTCTACAGAAAATTTTGTCAAAATTGTATATCTATAAAAAATTGAAGTATCTCTTAGTTATAGAGGAATAATTTGCAAAATCTACAAAAACACCAAGAATTCTACCAATCTACCAAACAGTAACAGTATAATCTACCTTTGTTTGGTAGAATTCTACCAACTGTACCAACTACTTGAGTAGTGAATTTTCGCCCATAGGTGGTGACTGAACGGCAAATTTCATCAGTTCAACAATTGATAGACGATCACCGGTCTCCTGGTTTTGTGTTTCGAAATCTTGATCTTATCGGAGCTCGCAAGCTGGTATGAATTATAAATTGTGACTGATTTTCTACAGCAGAGCCATTTCCATTATTTTTGTTTTTGTGATAAAAGCTTGTCAGAAAATTATTGGGGGTTTTTGAGGGGAGTTTTAATACTTAAATATGAATTTTGGGGACAAAAGCGTACCAATTTGGAGACAAAAGCCAGAAAAATACTGGGAACACTGGGTCACATGACGATCTTGCAATATAAGTTTCTGCACAGCATTAATGATTTCCGGAACAACAACTAATTTTAGAAGACCTTCAGGAAATTCGTCTTGGAGTGAACTACGACTTAGGTTGAATTCACAATTCCATCGATAAACGGAGTTTCTTCGCAAAAAAATTCAACTAAATTCATCAATTTGCTGTTGTTGAGTTAACTCACACGGACGAAAAATACTGTTTTTCAGATGCTGCGGTGTAAAAATTATATGTTGGGAATTCAAATTTTCAGAATATTATTTTTATGTGCAAGTATGTAATGTTCATAAACTAGTATAATATGTTTGAGACATATATGTTAATATGTTAGAACATATTATGTGCGGGTCATTACATTTTCTTAAATGTAACGTTTCTGTATGCAAACATATATTACATTAGAAATTTCGTATAAAGATATATATGTTTACATTTGAACACTTGAACACATTCTATATATGTTTGCAGCAGAATAGGTTTGGGAGTATATGTTACTGAGGCGCTTTTTTTTAAGGGTGTAGAAAGTTGTAACAAATAATCGCATGGAAATGTTCACGATTTAATTAAATTTTTGAACGAGATGAATTTTTTGAAAAATACATCTTTAGAAGATTTTTTTTTGAATTTTAGCTGGCTGGAGTTAGAAGTGATAATATATTTTTGGTGTTGCATTTTATAAGTTGCTGCACGCAGAGAAGGAATTCATCACTTCAAACATGCTTCAAGAGCAAGATGTTATTATTGATTGGTAACCATTTAACATGCACGCTCACAAAAAATCGTTTCTGTAACATATACTCCCAAACATATTTTGCTTCAAGCATATACATTTTTGGGTATTGCCCAAACATTTATATGTTTGATCTCTACCAATATATAATATGTTTGAAAGCATATTGGTCTAAACAATATATGTTTGGGTAGTCTAAGTCCCAAACATTTTGTATTTTTGCATCCAAATTCAATAATGTTGTCTTCCAAAAAACAATATGTTATTATGTGACCATATAATTTGTTTGGAAGCATTTTGCACCCAAAAATATTATATGCTTAAAAAAAATTCTCTCAAACAATATTGTGCTTAAAATTTTATTTATTTATTTATATATTTACAATCATAATGAATTATGAAAATAAACAGGTAATATAGGTGCTAACAACATAGGTTTTCGACCTGAATGCTCAAAATTTTGTTTCTGCCCAATTGTATATTCCCCGACATCTTTCTCACTTCCACGAGATTTTTTAGTTCTTAGCACCTTTTTCTGTAATACAAACATTGTAGAAGAAATTATTCAATTTTATGATTTTTTTTATTTTAATTTTACCTTTTGCCGGACGGGGATTCGAACAGCGGACCACACAGTTTGTAAGGATCAAAGAAGTAGCTGATCAATTGCCCAAGGAAAAATAAAATTTTAATTTTGTAATAACAAGCAACAACCACCAACTTAATTCAATATCGCTCCCTGTTAAATAGCGCTCCAAGCTACTAAACACATATATGTTTATAGGCTATTTCTAAATTAATATATGTTTGCATCCAAGCATATTATATTTACAAACATTTTATGTCCCAAACATAATATGTTCTAACATATTAACATATATTTCCCAAACATGTTATGCTAGTTTATGAACATTATATGCTTGCACTCAAAAATATTGTGTTTAAAAATGTGTGTTCCAAACATATAATGTTTATAGCCAAACATATGAAAAACAGTCTTTTTCATCCGTGTGTAAAATACATCTTTAGACGATTTTTTGTTTGTAGTACATTGAATTTTAGCTGGCTGGAGTGTATGTTAGAAATTATAATATATTTTTGGTGCTTTTTTCCCTTCGGAAGTTGGTATCACTGGATAGAGCTGTAGTTTGGCAGATTGCAATATTAAGGTCACCCAATTCCGAAATATAAAAGGCAAGCCTCGTAACTTAAATATCGACGATAGAGTTCTATTATTATATCTTCCATCTAAGGGAGATCTGTAATACTTAGTGCCTCAACAATAACCATTATATGAATTCAGCTGGATCACCGATTGGCGTTTCCGAAATAAATACATTAGGCCTAACCGCAATTTCTTAATATTTGTTCTTTAGACGCTTCATTTCATATTAATTGTATGATTCGCTTGAAAGGTAACTGATTAGGCAAAAACAACACCATTACATATGTTATTGGTTTCATTGGTTTTTATGACTAACTATAGCAATATACCATACCATTCAATGACTCCCTCGATTGCCAATAAAATTTTGCAATTTTGGTGCTTTTTTTGCTTTTCGGTTTGCTTACCCAACCCTTACAATGGTTCTGTAATAATGCCTGTTGTAGTTAAATGTACAATAGCCGTATCACAGCCAAGGTTATTTGCTAATTTTGTTGCATCCATAAAATTCCACCAAAAATATTACCCTTCCTCTGAACAGGCGGAAACAATTGGGCCCAGAGGCTCCTAGAGGAAGAATAGTTTGCGTGGGTTTTGGGATGTTTAGTTCAAGTACTTTTAGGTTTTACATTCGTACCGTGGCAAACATGCAAACTTATAAATTTTTAAATTTTTTTTGGCACAATTTCGGTTGCTGCAACATGTGGCCACAATGTTATGTAGTGACTTCATGAACACAAGTTCATTGAATTTTTCGGAGATTATTACATTATATTAATAGCAATACTATTATGGACGTTTCGCTAGTTTTTTCTTTGGCACAGCTATCAGACATGATAGCTGAAATGCAAAATTTTAATTTTTATGTTGTTACAGTGGATGTTTTCAGGCTAAATAAAGTTCATTGGCAAAAACGTGGCCACAATTACCATAAATCAATATTGATATAGCTTTTAAAGGGTCTACTTTAGAATTTTTTGAAATTGTACAGTGGTATATCTGTCAACCTAGAAAGGAAAAGTAATTGATTGCAAGCACATTATGTTATATTGTTTATAAGCTACTAAAAGTATTTTCGTCTGAGTTCATTTAAAAAAAAATATTTTTGATGGAGTTTTACCATAAAATTGGTATTGAGCTGGAAAATCACAACTGGTTCCTTAAAGTGAACAAAATATTTGTGTATCGCACCATAAATCGCTATTTCCATACAAAAATTTATATCTATAGAAAATTTTATCAAATTTTTATTTCTATAGAAGATTTTGTCAAAATATTATTTCTATAGAAAATTTTGTCAAAAATTTCTTTCTATAGAAATTTTGTCACAATTTTATTTCTATAGAAAATTTTGTCAAAATTGTAGTTCTATAGAAAATTTTGTCAAAATTGTAGTTCTATAGAAAATTTTGTCAATATTTTATTTCTATAGAAAATTTTGTCAAAATTGTAGTTCTATAGAAAATTTTGTCAATATTTTATTTCTATAGAAAATTTCGTCAAAATTTGATTTCTATCGAAAATTTTGTCAATATTTTATTTCTATAGAAAATTACGTCAAAATTTTATTTCTTTTGAAAATTTTGTCAATATTTTATTTCTATAGAAAATTTTGTCAAAATTTTATTTTTGAAGAATATTTTGCCAAAATTTTATTTCTATCAAAAATTCTGTCAAAATTTTATTTCTTTTGAAAATTTTGTCAAAGTTTTATTTCTTATGAAAATTTTGTCAAAATTTTATTTCTTTTGAAAATTTTGTCTACATTTTATTTTCAAAGAAAATTTTGTCAAAATGTTATTTCTATAGAAAATTTTGTCAAAATTTTATTTTCAAAGCAAATTTTTTCAAAATTTTATTTCTTTTGAAAATTTTGTAAAAAATTTATTTCTATATATATATATATAATTTTGCTATATATATAATTTTGTCAAAAATTTATTTCTATAGATAATTTTGTCAAACTTTTATTTATATAGAAAGTTTTGTAAAAGTTTTATTTTTGAAGAATATTTTGTCAAAATTTTATTTCTATCGAAAAGTTTGTCAATATTTTATTTCTATAAAAAATGTGGTCAATATTTTATTTCTATAGAAAATGTTATCAAAATTTTATTTCTAAAGAAAATTTTGTGAACATTTTACTTTCAAAGAAAATTTTGTCAAAATTTTATTTCTTTTGAAAATTTTGTCAACATTTTATTTCTTTTGAAAATTTTCTCAAAATTTTATTTCTTTTAAAAATTTTGTCGAAATTTTATTTCTATAGAAAATTTTGTTAAAATATTATTTCTATAGAAAATTTTGTAATAATTTGTTAATATGTTTGTTTCGAATTTATTTCGGCATAAGCCGGCTATCAATGTAAAACCTTTTTTCGGAGGTTTCAAGTGTGGTTTTTGTTGGGTTTAATAAACTGTCTGAATTTATTCTGATAATTGGTTGATAGTTTTGCTGCAAGTAAAGGATGCTGATGAGGAATGTGGTATTTCCGAAACGTGCGTCTATCCAACCATCTTGCAGTCTATAGGGCTTTGCCCAAATAAATTTGACAAACATTCTTTTCCTCTGTTGGTTAAGCTACACTTGTAGTTTAGTCAATGTATGGTTTTAACTGCAATAAAAAACAACAACAATAATTTTATTTCTATAGAAAATTTTGTAAAAATTTTATTTCTATAGAAAATTTTGTCAAAATTTTATTTCTATAGAAAATTTTGTCAAAAATTTATTTCTATAGAAAATTTTGTCAAAATTTTGTTTCTGTAGAAAATTTTGTAAAAATTTTGTTTCTATAGAAAATTTTGTCTACATTTTATTTTCAAAGACAATTTTGTCAACATTTTATTTTCAAAGACAATTTTGTCAACATTTGATTTCTATAGAAAATTTTGTCAAAATTTATTTTCTATAGAAAATTTTGTCAAAATTTCATTTTTGAAGAATATTTTATCAAAATTTTATTTCTATAGAAAATTTTGTCAAAATTTTATTTCTTTTGAACATTTTGTCAAAATTCTATTTATATAGAAAATTTTGTCAAAATTTTATTTCTATAGAAAATGTTGTCAAAAATTTATTTCTATAGATAATTTTGTCAAACTTTTATTTCTATAGAAAATGTTGTCAACATTTTATTTCTAAAGAAAATTGTGTCTACTTTTTATTTTCGAAGAAAATTTTGTAATAATTTTATTTCTATGGAAAATTTTGTCAAAAATTTATTTCTATAGAAAATTTTGTCAAAATTTTATTTCTATACAAAATTTTGTCAAAATTTTATTTCTATTGAAAATTTTGTCAAAATTTTATTTCTATAGAAAATTTCGTCAAAATTTGATTTCTATCGAAAATTTTATCAATATTTTATTTCTATAGAAAATTACGTCAAAATTTTATTTATTTTGAAAATTTTGAATATATTGTATTTCTATAGAAAATTGCGTCAACATTTTATTTCTTTTGAAAATTTTGTCAAAATTTTATTTCTTTTGAAAATTTTGTCAAAATTTTATTTCTATAGAAGATTTTGTAAAAATTTTATTTCTATAGAAAATTTTATCAAAAATTTATTTCTATAGAAAATTTTGTCAAAATTTTATTTCTATAGGAAATTTTGTCAAAATTTTATTTCTATAGGAAATTTTGTCAAAGTTTTATTTCTATAGAAAATGTTGTCAAAATTTTATTTCTATCGAAAATTTTGTCAATATTTTATTTCTATAGAAAATTTTATGAAAGTTGTATTTCTATTTATGAATTACCTCTTAGTTGGAGAGGAATATTTTGAAAAATCTACCAAAAGTCAAAACCGTGATTTTGACCCATTCCTGCTAAACACTGTCGTGAAGAGATCGACACTTTGGTATATTTTAGTACCAACCATATTCTACAAAATGTCCCACGCGTATTGTGCGGCCGTTACACGCTAGAAATGGTGGGGGAAACCACCATTTTAGGTCATTCTTCGTTGATGCGTTTGAATGCGAGGTGCTGACTCCAGTGGGAATGTCCATGGTCTATGGCGGAAATATTTTTGTCTGCCTAGGACAGTTTGTCGGTAATATTCGGCGGTTATTTTGACCCCAATGTGGATGAATACGAGAGGGGAGCCGTTATGGCTGGCGACCTTTGCAAGTAAACCCGATCAGTTTGTTTGTTCACAAACTGCTATGTCTTCTCATCGGAGAGCATCAAATTCGGTAACTGGCCACGTTCGTGAAAATGAAGCAACTCCTTGGCTCCAGTCTAACTTGTTTGTGCATCGGTAAACACTTGCACTTTTGGAAATTCAATGACTTTAGTTCAATCTCATGTTTCTATATGTGTTGCATCCGTTCTGGCGTGCTCACAAGCAATGTTTCTTCCATTGCGCAAAGGCTATGTATGAAATTTCGGCCCCGATTGTTCCATTTAATTTTGCAATGCAACACTGTCAGTATCACGGTAATGAGCAATGGTACGAGAAATACAGAATGCTGGAGGGTTTTCCAGCCCAATATATGCAGTAGAATGCAGTAGATCAATATACTTTTGTCAGTTTGAAAACAATAAAATTATTTGTCAAATCTGTCAGCTGATCGGTTCAGTAATCATAGCCACACCCTATTCTCCTAATATGAGTAATATGATAAACGTATAATGTTTAGCATACCCGCCTTGCAAAAAAGGGGTGTTTAGGCGATGGTTTATCCCTTATCAGTAATGATGTTGACATATCTGTGTGTATGAACACTTCTCCATGGGGTTTCAACGTAAAGTTTTGAATTCGGTTATAAAAAATATGTATTTTGCCATTTAGCTAAAAATGGAATCGGGCAGCACTCAGAAAAGTTAACTACTATGGTAGAAAGGATTGACTATGCCTAACCTAACCTTGTATCATACAAGGGTACTGCAATGAGGATGAATTAGCAAAGTTATAAGTTACATTATATATTTAAGTAATTGCAATTTTGATTGGGGAAAAGGTGCAACATTCTCGAAATTGATTGTCAAATATGAAGGACACTGTCATAGATTTTGGATCATGTATCCCTCACAACATTATGAATTAACAATAAGTTTGGAATGACACTATTATTTTAGCGAAAATACAATAAGGCAAAAAGTAGTGTAACACCAGGGCAACATATTTTTTGGCGAAACGAAAACGCCTTAAGTTAATTTAAATTTAATTCCAAATAAATGTTATTTTCAAATCTTATATTGAATCTTGTATTGAATTTCCCATTGACTTCCCTTAGACATACATTTGATCAATTATTTTAGCAATTACTTTTCTTCAATATTGAATATTCAGTTCATTGTTTATTTAGAGCTTTACTCATTGGCTACTCTATTTTGCCATAGTCATAGTTATACAATATCGTATTGTCATAATACTATAATGCATTATTTTCGATAGACAACAATAGGTTTTATGCTCCATATGTTCAAACGGGAAGTTGTTGAATAAAAGATTTGTTTCATTCCATAGTTGGACATTGGGTTTGCAAATTTGTTATCATTAAAATTGCAACGTTTGTAATTGGATGAAAATATTTTATTTAAACTCGTGACAACCGGTCATAACCATTTTTAAGTAGATCAAACGAAATAAGCTGCTTAAAAAAATTTGTAAATAGTACAAAATGTGATGGCATTGCCAAACATTCACTCTGTTTTGGAGATAGTATTTAGTTTTTTTTCTGTCAATTTACTATTTCATTTTATTTTTCCTAATAAAGATGGTACTTCACACATAATCCCCACTGGGGGTAGAGTTGTCAATTTATATGGTAAATATGTCCAATTTAAATTATATTTAAAAAAAGGAAATTTTTTCATAAGTTATTACATATAAGGTCAATTATTTCTATGGAAAATGTTGTCAAAATTCCATTGGGAAAATCGTTTGGAATTTCTCATCAAAACTCACATCAGTTTTATTTATGCATTACGAACTTTATTGAACTAATTATGGATAATAATTTTGGATAATCACACAGAAAAATGTAAACTGTTTAATGGGAAAGTTAAACTAAAGGGGATTTCATATTGGTAAAAAAATGTAACCTGAGGGTTACCCTACTTCTTCCCTAGTTATCTCACGTCAGAATTATAATGTCATTCTAAAGATGGTGCCGTTTCATAACGCTGTTGGGGATTCTGAATATTAAAGCTAATACATTGTTGTTTGTATTTTGCAAGTAATTTCATAAATGTTGTACTTTTTACTACAATCGAAATGGCCATAAAATGTACTCCATCTTTTTGGACTACCACAATGTAATTTTAAAACAAACCACAAATGTAATGACATGTACAACTATTTTAACCACACACAAAAAAATTTTCTGATTCAATCACGAAATTAATTGATCCAATTAATTTTTAATTGAAATATCTTCAATCACAGATATGATAGTATCAATTAAAAAATTAATTGATTCAATTAAAAAATTAATTGATTCAATTAAAAAATTAATTGAAGGTCAATTAAAAAATTAATTGATTCAATTAAAAAATTAATTGATACTATTAATTTTCGTGATTGATTTTTGCTTCAATTAAAAAATTTGTTGACTCAATTAAATTTTTAATGGAATATTTTTTAAAACTCAATTAAAATTTTAATTGGAAAAATGTTCGTGAAATTTTTTTCTGTGCAGGGTTTATAAATAGCATACTTGACTATGTATTAAACCGGCTTGCTTTACTTGTATTAAACGTAAAAGTACTTTTCTAAGTCCAAACGGAACCATATCTGCTTTGTGAAAGCAATGCCCGCTCAAAGTCTTAAAAGGGCACATATTTTTCCCTTTCCTAAAAAAAATATTATTATTCAAAATCAGTCCTTAAAATTCATCCACCCTTTATAAATACAAGGTACAATGAAGAGGCCGAGATAACTGGTCATTCTGACCAGGATCGTACAATGTAAGAGTGATATTCTGAACATTTTTCTGGGGTCGGACTCCAGCAAATATGTCTCGATACCACAGCACTAATTCTACATCGACGGTCAGCCGTGTATAATTTAATTTAAGAACTTAAAGAACGTTGAGAAAAGTATTTAATGCGTTGCAGGGGACCACGAGTTTTTGTCAACACAATTTTAACTAACAGGTTGGCTGATAAGTCCCCGGTCTAACAAAGAAAAACACATTTTTTGTCAAAATTCGTTTTTAAAGGGTGATACGGTCAAAAATTGGTCATGGGAAAACGCGTGTAAATCGGTGAAATCGTTTATTTAAAAAATCAAATTAAATTTCTTTTTCAAGTTCAATTAGTTTAAAATTCAGAATAAATATTCAGTTAGGCTTTCGCTTTTCCAAATCCGAATTGCCGGGCCTCACGCTTGACACCTGCCATCAGATTTTGTACAGCCACCTTGTCCACCTTCTTCGCCGCAAAAAGCCAGTTTGCCTTGAACTGCTGCTCGTCCTTAGCAGTTTTTTTGGTCTTCTTTAGGTTCCGCTTCATAATAGCCCAGTATTTCTCAATTGGGCGGAGCTCTGGCGTGTTGGGAGGGTTCTTGTCCTTGGGAACCACCTGCACGTTGTTGGCGGCGTACCACTCCATGGCCTTTTTACCGTAATGGCAAGATGCCAAATCCGGCCAAAACAGTACGGAACAACCGTGTTTCTTCAGGAAAGGCAGCATACGTTTATTCAAACACTCTTTCACGTAAATTTCTTGGTTGACAGTCCCGGAAGCTATGAAAATGCTGCTTTTCAAGCCACAGGTACAGATGGCTTGCCAAACCAGATATTTCTTTGCGAACTTTGACTGTTTTATGTGCTTGAAAATATCTGCTACCTTTCCTCTTCCTTTTGTCGTATAAAACTCCTGTCCCGGAAGCTGCTTGTAGTCGGCTTTGACGTAGGTTTCGTCGTCCATTACCACGCAGTCAAACTTCGTCAGCATCGTCGTGTACAGCCTCCAGGATCGCGCTTTGGCCGTCGTATTTTGTTTATCATCGCGATTTCGAGTCACTACCTTCTTGTAAGTCTATAGCCCGGCTCGTTTTTTGGCTCTATGTACGGTTGTAGACGATACTCCCAGCTTATTTGCGGCATCTCGGAGAGAGAGGTTAGGGTTTCGCTTGAAACTACCGGCAACTCTCTTTGTCGTCTCAGCGACTTCCGGTTTTCGATTTCCCCCCGATCCAGACTTTCTGGCTGTCGACAAACGTTCCCCAAACACTTTAATTACATTTGTAACGGTTGATTTGGCAACTTTTAGCGATTTTGCCAGCTTTGCGTGCGAGTAGCTCGGATTTTCGCGATGCGCGAGCAAAATTTTGATACGCTGCTCTTCTTGCTTGGACGGCATTTTGACAACTGAAGAGTGAATTCCAAAATCAAAATAGGAGCAACATTCTACACACACACACACACACCTTCAAAATGAGGGGTGTTCAGGTTTTGTAAATGCAAAATTGAAAGAAATAAGTCAAGTTTATATTGACCAAATTTTGACCGTATCACCCTGTATTATTCAACATAGTTCCCTTCAAGAGCGATACAACGATTATAACGACCTTCCAATTTTTTGATACCATTTTGGTAGTACTCCTTCGGTTTTGCCTCAAAATAGGCCTCAGTTTCCGCGATCACCTCTTCATTGCAGTCAAATTTTTTCCCTGCGAGCATCTTTTTGAGGTCTGAGAGCAAGAAAAAGTCGCTGGGGCCAGATCTGGAGAATACGGTGGGTGGGGAAGCAATTCGAAGCCCAATTCATGAATTTTTGCCATCGTTCTCAATGACTTGTGGCACGGTGCGTTGTCTTGGTGGAACAACACTTTTTTCTTCTTCATATGGGGCCGTTTTGCCGCGATTTCGACCTTCAAACGCTCCAATAACGCCATATAATAGTCACTGTTGATGATTTTTCCCTTCTGAAGATAATCTATAAAAATTATTCCATGGGCATCCCAAAAAAACAGAGGCCATTACTTTGCCAGCGGACTTTTGAGTCTTTCCACGCTTCGTAGGCGGTTCACCGGTCGCTGTCCACTCAGCCGACTGTCGATTGGACTCAGGAGTGTAGTGATGGAGCCATGTTTCATCCATTGTCACATATCGACGGAAAAACTCGGGTGTAGTACGAGTTAACAGCTGCAAACACCGCTCAGAATAATCAACACGTTGTTATTTTTGGTCAAATGTGAGCTCGCGCGGCACCCATTTTGCACAGAGCTTCCGCATATCCAAATATTGATGAATGATATGACCAACACGTTCCTTTGATATCTTTAAGGCCTCTGCTATCTCGATCAACTTCATTTTACGGTCATTCAAAATCATTTTGTGGATTTTGTGGATTTTGTTGATGTTAACAAAAGTTGCGTCACAAAAGACGCTCTATCTCACAAACTAATTGACTTACAGACGTCAAAATTGTGATTCCAATTTCAACGCCAAATGTTCTTTTTCCGAATTCAATCATATAGCTGAGCTCGCCTCATAATAAGATATAAGTTAGGTTAGATATTTTTATAAAAAATAAATGTTCATAAAGGCTTTTTTTTCCTCCATTCAAATCTATCCTAAATACACATATCGCAGATAGTGTACGTTTAGAAATCTTAACATTCTGCGGGCGGCCACATGATACATTTATACCAAATATGATTACCTATCAAAACTATGGCTCCTATTCTAAACCGAATATACAATTTTTAAAAACGAATACTTTACGCTAAATTCTTATAGCGTAACACAGCAAAACATCTGACCGGCCCGGCTCTTTTGGACTTTCAGAGACCAAATCTTCTTCCTGTAAAGAAAAAAACAGAAACATTAAGAGATTCTCCCAGACTCTCAGATGATTTTGACGCCTTTTTGTGGTTCATCAATGTCTTCTTCAGTTGCGGCTGGACCAGACTCCTCAGCATCGGCTGCTCTTTCGGCTTGTGCAGCAACAGTAATATTAGTTGCGATGGGAGAAGTACCATCAACTTCAGTTTTTGTAAGCATCTGCTTCTCATTTGATGGCTCTTTGGATCTATTCCTATAGAATAGGAATCTATTCCGGTAATCCCAAATAGTAGGAGCGAGGTCGGAGCTCCTTCCATTGGAGCATGATTCCTGCACCCAATGGCTTCATTCTTGGCCATTCCTTATTTATGACCTATTGTCGATTAATATAGATCGACTTCACATTAGCATTCTGTCCACTAGAGGTTGCCTCAATTTGCTTCCGCCTTTCTCTAGCCCTCCTTATAGCCTCCATTGATTTACATCCCCTAAGCATGTGTGCACTCAAATCGTCGTACAGATCCTCCATAAGTTCAAAGAGTCCAAGCACTTCCTTAGAATCCAAATCAGCAACCACCATCGCACCATAGCAGATAGTGCATGTTTAGAAATCTGAACAGGTGATAACAAATCATTGATGCCAAATCATGACCATTTTTATCGTGCAGTAGGGAGACACCCTGGTGCAATGGTTAGCATGCCCGCCTTGCATACACAAGGTCATGGGTTCGATTCCTGCTTCGACCGAACATCAAAAAGTTTTTCAGCGGTGGATTATTCCACCTCAGTAATGCTGGTGACATTTCTGAGGGTTTCAAAGCTTCTCTAAGTGGTTTCACTGCAATGTGGAACGCCGTTCGGACTCGGCTATAAAAAGGAGGTCCCTTGTCATTGAGCTTAACATGGAATCGGGCAGCACTCAGCGATAAGAGAGAAGTTCACCAATGTGGTATCACAATGGACTGAATAGTCTAAGTGAGCCTGATACATCGGGCTACCACATAACCTAACCTAACCTAAGGTAGAGAGGCAGTACCAACTGCTTACAAAACAACCGAATCAGCGGTGATTTTTATGTGCGATGTCCCGATTTAGAGCAGTTTCTACACAGCGCTCATATAATTGCTCATTTCAAGAGCAATATTGCTCAGAAGTGATATATAATCTTGAGTATAGCATTGTTGGCGTGAAGGAAAACAGCACTACCTTTCATGCATCTATACTGTATGAATTGGTTGCAATAACGTAAACGAATTATCATAAACTAGTTTGATTACTCGTTTAAGTTATTGTCACCGATTATCCACACTGCATGAATCGGTGACAATAACTTAAACGAGTAATCAAACTAGTTTATGATAATTCGTTTACGTTATTGCAACCAATTCATACAGTATAGATGCATGAAAGGTAGTGCTGTTTTCCTTCACGCCAACAATGCTATACTCAAGATTATATAACTTCTGAGCAATATTGCTCTTGAAATGAGCAATTATATGAGCGCTGTGTAGAAACTGCTCTAAATCGGGACATCGCACACAAAAATCACCGCTGATTCGGTTGTTTTGTAAGCAGTTGGTACTGCCTCTCTCCCTTACAATCCTGCTGAAATAGGTAATACATGTTTGGTAATATCCCAGCAAAAAATACTTCAGCAGTGCCTACTTTTTTGTATACCAAAAAGCGGAACTAAACACTTACTGCTGAAGTATTTTTTGCTGGGATATTACCAAACATATATTACCTGTTTCAGCAGGATTGTAAGGGAGAGAGGTAGTACCAACTGCTTACAAAACAACCGAATCAGCGCTGATTTTTTTGGGCGATGTCCCGATTTATAGCAGCTTGTGATTTTGCGAATCAGCGGTGATTTTTGTGGGCGATGTCCCGATTTAGAGCAGTTTCTATACAACGCTGATATAATTGCTCATTTCAATAGCAATATTGCTCAGAAGTGATGTATAATCTTGAGTTTCCTATTTTATAGCATTGTTGGTATGAAGAAAAACATCACTACCTTTCATGCATTTATACTGCAAGAATTGATTGCAGTAACGTAAACGAATGATCATAAACTAGTTCGATTACTCGTTTACTTTATTTCCACCGATATATGCAATGTGGATGAACTGCCTACGTTATTGTATACCAAAAAGCGCAACTAAACTCTTACTGCTGAAGTATTTTTTGCAGGGATATATGTCCCAAACATATTATACTAGTTTGTGATCATTTTGAATTCGAAACATATAGTTTTAGCACCCAAACATCTTTCAACTCGACTTTAAAAATCCCGTTTTTTCACTCTAATTATCATATTGTATAAAATAATATGGTAGCATTTGAGCTACACAATTCCTAGATATCAAAGGATGTTCTATTCACATTTTTTTCTGCCAAATATTTCCATAGAAACTTTTATGCAAAATTTGGAACAAAATTATTTTTAAATTGTTTTAAATTCATTACATAATTTTTTAATGGTAACTTATATTTCTTTTCAGGTATTTTCATTGTTGCATATAAAACTAGAACCAGCAAATTATCATTCATCAGTAAGTAATGCCAAATAATATCTTCAAACTTATTTTGTATAGTTTTTTTTAATATACTGAAAATTAACTAAAATTTAAGTTTAAAATGCATAGTGATGTCCATTAAATGACAGCCTAACCCGGAAGGAAGTTCAAACATCCATTAGCATTCCAATGTAATTTCCTTAAAACTTCAAACAAACATAATCAAAAATAAAGGAAAATAATTACACTTCCATCAATTACATGTGCAAGTGTGCCAATGTTCGTCTGTCGGTTATTTTTCCTATGCAAATCAGTTGTCATGAGAATGAATTTGCAAATCTCAATCAACAGTAGCCATCATCAGATGTTACCATGAAAATCGTTGGCTTGTCCAATCATTTAACCACAACAATTTTGGTTATGTTTTTTATGTTCATGGAGGTTCATGGGGTTCCCCACACGGAATTTTTTGCATTGTTTTTCTTCATAATGGAATTGTTTATTTGTTTTTCTTTATGCTATTTGATCAATGTGAAAAATATTTTTGAATGGTGATTAACTATTTTTGGAAGATTTCCTCTCATGGCATTTGACTTTATCGAAGAAATATATTCAAGATCATGGTATTTTGGGTTAACTTGTGGTTGTTAATGGCTAGGTTCAAAAATGGATATAAATGAACGAGCAGGCACTATTATTTGGCTTGAAATGTAGGTGGCAAAATTGTTGATTAAAATGGCAAAAATTGCAAATTAGCTGTTTTTTGTAAACCGCATCGAATGATGTACACCCACAGAAATGTTTGGACAACATATCTAAGGTCTGCCAATAGTTACGGAAATGCAACAAATTAGACCCATTTGTGAAGTGGTTCATGACTGGCGCTTAATAAGAGATTGGTTACATCTAGAGAAAACGATCGTCAATGAAACGCCTTTATAGAAGACAAACTGTAAAATATATCATAAGTTTTATTTGCTAGTATCCATCTCTGTCCAACTAACAATAATTTCTCTAGTTCCAGTTTCTTTGGTCTATATCTCAGTAAGACACACTCAATATGTTTTGGGCTGCTGGACTTGTATTTATGACGAGTATTAATACATCAGTTTCGCCAGTATTTTTCTGATTCTTGTCTCTATGTTAGTACCATAACCTTCCCAAAAATCCCCAATTCAAATTAAAATTCATCATAAAAATTCCCAATATATTTTTGAAGAAAACTTATAAAAAAATGGCTCTGCTATAATAAATCATTAATAACACTAGTTTACACTCAAAATGTACACTTGATGAAAATCAACTTTTCTTATGTATTTTGAGCTGCTGAAATGTTTAAAAATTTTTTATGGAACCGTTTTTGAGATATCCCGTTATTTTTAAATTTTCGCTCTTTTTTCACTACACACAATATATCTATCCGATTATAACGTTCTTAAATGAAAGGTAATAAGATGACGAATAATCGTGTGTAATCGTATTTTACAATGGACCTTTTCCGCCAGAAAAATTTTAAATTTTTTTTCGAATTCAGCAGCTCATAATACATAAGAAAAGTTGATTTTCATCAAGTGTACGAAAAACAACACCAGGAGACCGGTGATCGTCTACCAAATGCTCGAGAAATGGAAACGCCTATAGAAATAAAATTTTAAAATTTTCAGAAAATGGAAATAAAATGTTCTATTACAATCAAAGTTTGAGAAATTTTTCTATAGAAATAAAATTTTGCCAAAAAAATTTTTGGAGAAAATTTTCTATAGAAATAAAATTTCTATAAAAATAAAATTTTGACAAAATTTTCTATAGAAATAAAATTTTGACAAAATTTTCTATAGAAATAAAATTTTGACAAAATTTTCTATAAACATAAAATGTTGACAAAATTTTCTATAGAAATAAAATTTTGACAAAATATAAATAAAATTTTGACGAACTTTTTATAGAAATAAAATGTTGAGAACATTTTTTATAGAAATAAAATTTTGACAAAATTTTCTATAGAAATAAAATTTTGCACCAAAAAAAAAAACAATTTTTTTGAGAAAATTTTCTATAAAAATAAAATTTTAAGAAAATTTTCTACAGAAATAAAATTTTCAGAAAATGGAAATAAAATTTTCTATTACAATGAAAGTCTGAGAAATTTTTCTATAGAAATACAATTTTGCAAAAATAAATTTTGGAGAAAAATTTCTATAGAAATAAAATTTTGACAAAAATTTTCTATAGAAACAAAATTTCTATAAAAATAAAATTATGACAAAATTTTCTATAGAAATAAAATTTTGACAAAATTTTCTATAGAAATAAAATTTTGACGAAATTTTCTATAGAAATAAAATTTTGATAAAATTTTCTATAGAAATAAAATGTTGACAAAATTTTCTATAGAAATAAAATTTGAGAACATTTGCTATAGAAATAAAAATTGAGAAAATTGTCTGTAGAAATAAAATTTTGAAAAAAATTTTAATAGAAATAAAATTTTGACAAAATTTTCTATAGAAATAAAATTTTGACAAAATTTTCTATAGAAATAACATTTTGACAAACTTTTCTATAGAAATAAAATATTGAGAAAATTTTTTATAGAAATAAAATTTTGACAAAAACAATTTTTGTTGAAAAAAATTTTCTATAAAAATAAAATTTTAAGAAAATTGTCTATAGAAATAAAATTTTCAGAAAATGTAAATAAAATTTTCTATTAAAATAAAAGTTTGAAAAAATTTTCTATAGAAATAAAATTTTGACCAAATTTTCTATAGAACTAAAATGTTGACAAAATTTTCTATAGAAATAAAATTTGAGAACATTTTATATAGAAATAACGTTTGAGAACATTTTCTATAGAAATAAAATTTTGACAAAATTTTGTATAGAAATAAAGTTTGGACAAAAATTTCTATAAAAATAAAATTTTGACAAAAATTTCTATAAAAATAAATTTTTGACAAAATTTTCTATAGAAATAAAATTTTTACAAAATTTTCTATAGAAAAAAAATTGACAAAATTTTCGATAGACATAAGAATTGTGCACAAAAACAATTTTTTTCAAAAAATTTTCTATAAAAATACAATTTTAAGAAAATTTTCTATAGGAATAAAATTTTCAGAAAATGGAAATAAAATTTTCTATTAAAATAAAAGTTTGAAAAATTTTTCTATAGAAATAAAATTTTGACAAAATTTTATATAGAAATAAAATTTGACCAAATTTTCTATAGAAATATAATTTTGACAAAATTTTCTATAGAAATAAAATTTTGACAAACATTTCTATAGAAGTAAAATGTTGACAAAATTTTCTATAGAAATAAAATTTTGACAAAATTTTCGATAGACATAAGAAGTTTGCACAAAAAACTATTTTTTTGAGAAAATTTTCTATAAAAATACAATTTTAAGAAAAATGTCTATAGAAATAAAATTTTCAGAAAATGTAAATTAAATTTTCTATTAAAATAAAAGTTTGAAAAATTTTTCTATAGAAATAAAATTTTGACAACATTTTCTATAGAAATAAAATTATAGAAAATGTTATTGCTATAGATAATTGTTATTTTAAAATTTTATTGCTATAGCAAATTTTCTTAAAAATTTTTTGAAAAAAAATTCTCAAAATTTTATTTGATAGAAAATTATCTCAAGTTTTTATTTATATCGAAAATTTGGTCAACAAATTTTTTTCTATATAAAATTGAAGTATTTACCTCACATCAAGAATTCTATCAATCTATCAAACAGTAAACAATTTATCATTTTTGGTATAATTCTACCAACTGTGGCAACCTAGATTACATTATGAGGCGAGCAGTTTGTTGGAAAACATAAAGTACAAAAATATCAAGTTTATCAGCCCTGCCGATCAGATTTATACAACCCATCGTTTGCATTTCATTTAAACGCAACTATCTGTCAATTCTGCGACCCCAAAGTTAATTTATTTTTTATGAACTGTTCATTAAATATGTTTGAATAGTTTTATGAAACATTCATATTGTTTTCTTTATAAAATCCATGAAATTACTTTGTTCTAAAACGACTTCCTAAAAATATTCTGAATGTAATAGAAATCCTATAACATCAAGAGTCTTCCATCGATTTGAAACTTTGTTTTGTTTCCGTTTGTAAAACATTTGCTACATTGTTGTTCGATCCTAGAAACATGTGCATACCTTAAATCATTGAAAAATGTAATCTTTAAAAATCACAAAAGAAATCGAAAACAAAAATGCATCCGAAGACCTTTTGGGGGCCATGCAACGGTTAAATGCAGTTCGTTTTGCTGCACTGCATTTGAATGCATTTGGGGGTCTAGCTAGCGTGTGTATGTAGTTGGGGGATTATTGCATTGGTCCACCATTGCTGGTCTATTGTTGTCCACGATAATCATCTGTATGCTTTTCCCCCTGCTGCTTGTGAGCTTCTTTTAGTGCATGTTCATCATCTTAATATAAATTTCATCTTCGTTTGTCTATTGTGGTCTTTTGTTGAATTTATGTAAATACCAAAGTAGTAGATGGTCCAATAGTTTGATGTCAAGGAAACAAATGTTCACTGGCATTTACTAGATGGCCCTTGGGTGTAGCTATACTTTTGTTATCGACTGTTGGCCGCGAGCACTGGCCATTGTGGTAGTGGTCTTTACTTCTTTAGTGGTTTGAGGGTTTTAATGTTTTTTTTTTTATATTATTTTACTTTTAAGATTTGTATGCATTGAGGTAGTGATATTTTAGCTATGTGTAGACAAGAGTTTTGTCGTAAATTTTTTTTTTTTTTTTATATAAAAGCTTTTAAAACCCTTGAAAATATTCCCATGAGTAGAATTTATTGTGTCAAATAAAGGGAAAATGTGTTTTATTTTTGTTTTCAACATTCACTTCCGTTTATTTCATTTGGAAATTTTTTCGTCTCGCAGATGTTTCCTAGGAAATTTGAAAGTTATTTAGGATTTAACAAATTTCTATTTAAAACAAAGATTTATGATTTAAAATCTTATTTGAAGTGTGGCATACTGGAGGTATTATGGGGGTAATTTATAGTGTGTTTACAAACAGATTTATTTAGTGGGTATTAAACGTTGATTTGTAGTGACCCAGTTGGTACAAGAAATTCAAATCCAAAAATTTACCAATAGGCAAAATTTTTTAGAAATATAAAATTAAAAAAAAAAGACTTAACAGTGGTGGCATCTAAGGCAATTTAACTTTATTTTATTTCATGAACAATATTTAAAATGTCCCCAATATTAAAAGATTCCTTCATTTTAAAAATTTTTAGTTTAGTTTTGGTACATAAGCTAAAAACAAAAAAAAAAACAAAAATTATACACACATTTACTAAATACGAATTTCGCACAATAAAAAAATTTGAAAATTGTACCATCTTTACGTAGTTTCGCAATAAATTAAAATTCTCTGAATATTATATTTCAGTAATAATTGTTGACTATAAAAAAAAAAATTAAAGCTATTAAATTTTTGGTTTTTTGAAAAGAATTTGTAATCTTTTTCAAATTACCAAACAAAATCAAGATGTAATAAATTAAATTTGAATAAATTAAAAAATAAAATAATCGTTTCCAAGAAATATTTGAATTTGCAATAAAAAGTTTGCTAGGATTATTCAAAGTATCTTTGTGCAGAGATAAAAGTCGAAAAAATTAAGAATTTTTTTTTAATAAAATCCAAAAATTTAGACATCTGAAAAATTAATGGGAAATACATTAGTTATGGATGCACACAAACTATGACTTCAGTCCTATGAAAAGCTCATGTAAAACTAATTTCTTCTGACCCATTTTTGCACCACTTTCGGATCCACAAAGAACATTTTCATTCCATTTTTGGCTACGTTTTTTTTGCTGGGTAGTAAAACAAAAGCATCCACAAAAGTTGCAAAAAAAATTGTAAACATCGATATAAAATTTTGCAAATATGTTCTATAGGGATAAATAACATTTTGGAAAAATTTTCATTAGAAATAAAATTTTGCGAAAATTTTCTAGAGAAATAAAATTTTCCAAAATTCTCTATAGAGATAAAACCTTGCAAAAATTTTCTATAAAAATAAAATTTAGCAAAAATGTCTATAGAAAAAAAAACTTGAAGGGTTTTCTATAGAAATGAAATTTTGACAAAATTTTCTATAGAAATAAAATTTTGACAAAATTTTCTATAGATATAAAATTTTGACAAAATTGTCTATAGAAATAAAATTTTGACAAAATGTTCTATAGAAATTAAATTTTAACAAAAGTTTCTATAAAAATAAAATTTTGACAAAATTTTCTATAGAAATAAAATTTTGACGAAATCATAGAAATAAAAATTTGACAAAATTTTCTATAGAAATAAAATTTTGACAAAATTTTTTATAGAAATAAAATTTTGACAAAATTTTCTATAGAAATAAAATTTTGACGAAATTTTCTATAGAAATAAAATTTTGACAGAATTTTCTATAGATATACAATTTTGACAAAATTTTCTATAGAAATAAAATTTTGACAAAATTTTCCATAGAAACAAAAGTTTGACGAAATTCTCTATATAAATAAAATTTTGACAAAATTTTCTATAGAAATAAAATTTTGGCAAAATTTTCTATAAAAATAAAATTTTGACAAAATTTTCTATAGAAATAAAATTTTAACAAAATTTTCTATAGAAATAAAATTTTGACAAAATTTTCTATAGAAATAAAATTTTGACAAAATTTTCTATAGAAATAAAATTTTGACGAAATTTTCTATAGAAATAAATTTTTGACAGAATTTTTTATAGATATACAATTTTGACAAAATTTTCTATAGAAAAAAATTTTGACAAAATTTTTATAGAAATTAAATTTTAACAAAATTTTCTATAGAAATAAAAGTTTGACAAAATTTCCTATAGACATAGAAATAAAATTTTAAAAAAATTTTCTATAGAAATAAAATTTTGACAATATTTTCTATAGAAATAAAATTTTTACAATATGTATTTCTAAGAAATAAAATTTTGACAAAATTTTCTATAGAAATAAAATTTTGCAAAAATTTTCTATAAAAATAAAATTTTGACAAATTTTTCTATAGAAATAAAATTTTGACAAAATTTTCTGTAGTAAAAAATTTTGACAACATTTTTCCATAGAAATACAATTTTGACAAAATGTTTGACAAAGAAATAAAATGTTGCAAAAATTTTCTATGGAAATAAAAATTTGACAACATTTTTCTATAGAAATAAAATGTTGACAAAATTTTCTATAGAAATTTAATTTTTCCATAATTTGCCAAAAAATAAAGTTATGCAAAAATTTTCTATATAAAAAAAATTTGCACAAATTTTCTATAGAAATAATATTTTGCAAAAATTTTATACAGAAATAAAATTTTTATTGTTGTTTTGAAGAGTACCTTAATGAATAGAGTATGTTGCCCACTTTATTTGGATAAAGCCCTTTAGACTGCAAGATGGTTGGATGGACGGCGGTTTCGAAATTACCACATTCAGCATCCTCTGCTTACAATGAAATTATAAACCAGTTATCAGAATAAATTCGTATAACTCACTAATCCCAAAGTGAACAACACTTGAATTTCCTGAAAAAAGGTTTTCGAAAGTCGACTGTGCTGTTATGCATTTTTGTATAAACATATCACTTTTCCGTTGTCAGATCATTGATTTGAGTGCAGTTGGCTGGGTTTATTTTTGTAAAAATTTTCTATAGGAATAAAATATTGCGAAAACTTTTTATAGAAATAAAATTTTGCAAATATGTTCTATAGAAATAATTTTTTGAAAAATTCTCGATAGAAATAACATTTTCTATAGAAATTAAATTTTACAAAAATTTTCTATCAAATAAAATTATCTATAGTAATAAAATGTTGACCAAGTTTGCAATAGAAATAAAATTTTGACAAAATTTTCTGTAGAAATAAAATTTTGACAAAAGTTTTTAATTAAATAAAATTTTGAAAAAAATTGCAATAGAAATAAAATTGTGCAAATATGTTCTATAGAAATAACATTTTAAAACATTTTTCCATAAAAATAAAATTTGACTAAATTCTCTATAGAAATAATATTTTCTATAGAAATTAAATTTTACAAAAATTTTCTACCAAAATAAAATTTCCACAAAAAAAAATACGAAATATTCTAAAGAAATACAATTTTGATAAAATTTTCTATATATATATAAATTTTGACAAAATTTCCAATAGAAATAAAATTTTTAAAACATTTTCTATGGAAATTACATTTTGACAAAATTTTCTTTAGAAATAAAATTTTCTATAGAAGGTTAGGTTAGACTATTCAGTCCACTGTGATATCAAATTTTTCTATAGAAATAAAATTTTCACAAAATTTTCTATAGAAATAAAAATTTCACAAAATTTTCTATAGAAATTAAATTTTCACCAAATTTTCTATAGGAATTAAATCTTGACAATATTTTCAATAGAAATAAAATTTTGACAATTTTTTTATAGAAATAAAATTTTGACAACATTTCCAATAGAAATAAAATTTTTAGAAAATTTTCTATGGAAATTAAATTTTGACAAAATTTTCTATAGAAATAAAATTTTGACAAAATTTTCTATAGAAATAAAATTTTCACAAAATTTTCTATAGAAGGTTAGGTTAGGTGGCAGCCCGATGTATCAGGCTCACTTAGACTATTCAGTCCATTATCATACCAATTTTTTTTATAGAAATAAAATTTTCACAAAATTTTGTATAGAAATTAATTTTGAGAAAATTTTCTATAGAAATTAATTTTTGACAAATTTTTTTATAGAAATTAATTTTTGACAAAATTTTTTATAGTAATAAAGTTTTGACAAAAATTTCTAAAGAAATAAATTTTTGATAAATTTTTCTATAGAAATAAAATTTGGACAAAATTTTTTTATAGGAAAAAGAATTTTAACAAAAAATTTTTATAGGAAAAACATTTTGCATAATTTTTCTATATAAATAAAATTTTGCAAACATTTTCAATAAAAAATTTTGCAAAAATAGAAATAAAATTTCTATCAAAAAAAAAAAAATTCAATAGACATACAATTTTATTGGCAACAAATTTAAATGTTTTCCTGTAGAAAAAATTTTTTTTGGCCAATTTCAGTAATAAATTTTTGACTATATACGAGTATTAATAGATTTTAAATAGATTTAATAGATTTTTTTTATAAAAAAATAAAGCTATTAAATTTTTGGTTTTTTGAAAAAAAATGTGAACTCTTTTCAAATTACAAAACAAAATCAAGGTGTAAAGCTTTCATCATGTTCTTTTTTTTTGTTAATATTGCTTCAAAACTAATTCCGAAATAAACACATTTGGAAATATCTCACATGTAATCAGAGTAATAAATTAAATTTGAATAAATTAAACAATCTCCAGCCACTTAAAACCAAAAACACTTGTCTGAATCGCCTCCATAAACATTGCGAATGTGGTAAAATAGTGTCTAGAAAAAAATCGTGCGTGTTTCTAAATTCTTTTTTTACGCTTTTCTTGCCTATTTTCGTGTTGGCCTACAATTTTCCCATAACCTACCCGCTGTTTCCACGTTTGTTTAGGTTATCGCTTAAATACCTTAAATGTATGTAATTAAATTATAACAACTCATATGTTCATATGAGAAGAGGACGATTGTCTACCATCATCTGTATCTGAATATGGAACGAGGAGTAAATATGAATGAATTATTCATTCATTTCTCTCTCTCTCTCTCTCTCTCTCTCTCTAACTAGGCATCCACATCTGTTTTTCGTGAAAACAGACGAGAAATAAATAAACTCAATTGAATATGTAGCACGAATAGAGTTTAGTTGAAGTACGAGAAATGGTTGCTGTTTGGCCAGCAAGTCCCGGTAGTTGGGGTCAATTAATTGCACGTTATTCCATATTTCGAGAGCTATTCAAACATATAAAAATTAAATCAAATTTTTTAATCATATACTTTTTCTTACTTTTCGTATTTTTTATTGTCTATTTAAGAAAGTGTAAAAATCGTCATTTGCTATCCCATTCTCAGGGAAATGAAATCAAAATAGCAATAAAACTTCAAACAAAAAATATGTAATGTGTTCATATTATATTTATATTTCTATATAAAATGTTTGCTTTAATTTTTATAAGATTTACAAAATTGTATTTCTACAGAAATTTTTGCAAAATTTTATTTATTACAGAAGAATTTGCCAAAATTGTTTTTCTGTAGAAAAATTTTATCAAAATTTAATTTATACATTTTTGTGAAATTAATAATTTTTATTTCTATAGAAAGTTTTTGCAAAATTTTGTTTCTATAGAAAATTTGTGCAAAATTTTATTTCTATAGAAAATGTTTGTAAAATTTTTTAGAAAATTTTGTCAAAATTTTATTTCTTTAAAAATTTTGTCAAAATTTTATTTCTTTAGAAAATTTTGTCAAAATTTTATTTCTATAGAAATCTTTTCCAAATGTTATTTCTATAGAAAATTTTGTCAAAATTTTATGTCCATTGAAAATTTTGTGTCTCTGGAAAACTTTGTCAACATTTTATGTCTATAGAAAATTTTTTCAAAATTTTATTTCTATAGAAAATTTTTGTAAAATTTGGTTTCTATGGAAAATTTTGTCAAATGTTATTTCTTTAAAAATTTTGTCAAAATTTTATTTCTTTAAAAATTTTGTCAAAATTTTATTTCTTTAGAAAATTTTGTCAAAATTTTATTCCTATAGAAAATGTTTGCAAAATTTTATTTCGAAATAAAATTTCGTCAATTTTTGTCAAAATTTTTTTAGAAAATTTTGTCAAAATTTCATTTCTATAGAAAATTTTGTCAAAATTTTATTTCTATCGAAAATTTTGTCAAAAGTTTACTTCTATAGAACATTTTTGTAAAATTTTATTTCGAAAGAAAATTTCGCCAAGAATTTTTTCCAAATTTCGTTTCTACAGAAAATTTTTGTAAAAGTTGGTTTCTGTTGAAAATTTTGTCAAAATTTTATTTCGAAAGAAAATTTCGTCAAAATTTTTTCCAAATTTTATTTCTATAGAAATTTTTTGTAAAATTTGGTTTCTATGGAAAATTTTGTCAAAATTTTATTTATATTTCTAATTGTCAAAATTTTATTTCTATAGAAAATTTTTTTTCAAAATTTTATTTCTATAGAAAATTTTTTTTCAAAATTTTATTTCTATAGAAATTTTTTCCAAAATTCCATTTCTGTAGAAAATTTTGCAAAATTTTATTTATATAGAAAATTGTTGTAAAATTTGGTTTCTATGGAAAATTTTGTCAAAATTTTTTTCCTATAGAAAATTTTTGTAAAATTTTATTTCGAAATAAAATTTCGTCAATTTTTGTCAAAATTTTATTTAAAAAATTTTGTCAAAATTTTATTTCTATAGAAAATTTTGTCAAAATTTTATTTCTATAGAAAATTTTGTTAAAAGTTTACTTCTATAGAAAATTTTTGTAAAATTTTATTTCGAAAGAAAATTTCGTCAAATTTTTTTCCAAATTTTATTTCTATAGAAAATTTTTGTAAAATTTGGTTTCTATGGAAAATTTTGTCAAAATTTGATTTCTATTTCTAATTGTCAAAATGTTATTTCTATAGAAAATTTTTTCAAAATTTTATTTCTATAGAATTTTTTTCCAAAATTCCATTTCTGTAGAAAATTTTGCAAAATTTTATTTATATAGGAAATTGTTGTAAAATTAATTTTTTTTTTCTATAGGAAATTTTTGCAAAATTTTATTTCGAAAGAAAATTTCGTCAAAATTTTGTCAAAATTTTATTTCTATAGAAAATTTTGTCAAAAGTTTATTTCTATAGAAAATTTTTGTAAAATTTGGTTTCTATGGAAAATTTTGTCAAAATTTGATTTTTATTTCTAATTGTCAAAATTTTATTTCTATAGAAAATTTTTTCAAAATATTATTTCTGTAGAAAATTGTGCAAAATTTTATTTACATAGAAAATTATTGTAAAATTTGGTTTCTATGCAAAATTTTGTTAAAATTTTATTTCTACAGGAATTTTTTGCAAAATTTTGTCAAAATTTTTTCTAAATTTTATTTCTATAGAAAATTTTTGCCAAATTTTGTTTCTATGGAAAAATTTGTCATAATTTTATTTCTATAGAAAATTTTGTCATAATTTTATTTATATTGAAAATTTTGTCGAAATTTTATTTCTATTGAAAATTTTTTCGAAATTTTATTTCTATTGAAAATTTTTTCAAAATTTTATTTCGATAGAAAATTTTCTAAATTTTATTTCGATAGAAAATTGTCAAAATTTTATTTCTTTATAAAATTTTTGAAAAATTTTATTTCTATAGAAAATTGTGTTAAAATTCGTTTTTCCAAAGAAAACCTTATCAACATTTCATATCTGTGGAAAATATATTTTTATTATTTCTAATGAATTTTTGTTTTCCTCTAAATAATTACACTTCATTATTTCTTCCTGCCCAGAGATTTCCTGAAAATATGAGCTATATATTTATTAATTATCTTAAATTGACTTAATGAATACCTCATTGGAATTGGAACCATTTCCTTTTGTTTCAATTGTAAAACCTCAAAGTCTTGGCGATACACTCAGCATTGTGACTGCAAAACATTTAGCTTCATTGACTTTCAATGGCAATTGTATTTCATTTCTTGTAATCGAATGTTAACAACAGACCATTCGAAAGAAGTGGAAGCGAAAAAACGGAAAAAAGAAAATCCAAAAATAGGAGCAAAAGGGGAAAAAGGAATTGAATCAGAAGGCAAGAGTTTTCTGCTTCAATGGAGCATACAATTGAGAGTTTCGTCGTAGCATTCAATTTAATTTTTTGAAACAACTATTTTCCGTTCCTTCCTTCCTTCGTATCATTTTCTAGCAAACGCAGTTTTCATACCCTAGCCAGTGGTTGCCTTTCAATTTGTTACATATCGAAGAAAATTCAATGGGATACTTGCAATAGCCTTTCAATAATGGAGATATCACAACGATCGCACTCTAAGAAATGGTATGAGGGAAGGATGGATCAACACTATAGTGTATGTCCTAGGATTTCCCTACTAGTTGGACGATTTTTGGGATTGCTATGTATAAAAGTGTAATTAGGTGCAGGTTTCCATCGTCTTCCAAAAAATTAAATTTCCAATTTTTGTCGCAAGACTACCAAAAAAATGGTTTTTGCTTGTAAAAAGAAAAAAATACTTTCCTCTGGAAGGATATTTTAGACAAACGAAATTCGTTGGGTTGTTTTCAAACAAAAATATTAGCGTCAAAAGAAAACTTTGTATGTCTAAAATTTCCTTCTTCAGAAAAGGAAACTCTTCTTTCAGTGTAGCCTACGGCCTGACCTATTTTAGTCGATTACTATGGTTTCAGGTTCTTTTAGTTATGTTTCCTTTTGGGTAACTGGGATGTTGACTGGGAAATGCCTTTTTTCACTAAGTGAAGCGTAAAACAAGACCTTTTTTTGGCTTCAGTTGAAATTAAACTTTGCTGTTCATGAAAGCTTGAAGCATTTATCATTAAATCAATGAGAAACATTTGCGTGTTGTACGGTTTAAAGTTGTTAGGAGAATATCTTAGAATTTTTAGAATTTAATAATTTTTTTATTAAACAATTTCATTCAATTAATTAATTTTTCTAATTCAATTAGGATTTACATTTAAACAATTGTTGTTTGATATTTTTCCTGTGAGATTACTTTGTAAGAATTTAAGACCATGGGTAAAATGGGAGGTGAGCCATAGGAGGAATTGGCAAGCAACTAATGAAGTATTTAAAAAATGTTTCTAAATGCTTAAAAAATACGGGGGTTGCGTTTTATATTTCGGGATTAGAGAACAAAAACAAATATTAATCATCGAAAATCGCTTTATTGCTTTTTTTAAATATTGCCCATTAAGATCTATAAAATTTTGCATTCGTTTGAAACAATGTTCGAATCCCCTTTGCCACTCTGATTGGGGTATCTCCAAAACGTGAATTCTGAACGGATCAACCGCTTCTTTAGATGTCGAAAAACGTTGACCTACCATTTTAAGACTATACGGAGAATGACCCATCAAATCGATGTTTTGAGTGCTCAAAAATGCAAATGTTTGAGCCGATGTGTCAGAGCTCGCATTGTCGCCGTAAAGAGTGTCACGTTTGCCACTCGAGTTAAAAATTAATCTACCAAAATTTGAAGAAAATTTTACCAAATAAAAAATCTTATTTTGCAGCTTTTGATCAAATTTCTGTGTTCAGTATGAAAAACATGTTTCTTTGAACGATATGATTTATTATTTTAGGAGTTTATTTCTTATTTTATGATCTCTCCTAATAGTGACAATTTATTTGGGAGTATAAAGCTGAATTAAAAATATGTAGAAATTTTAAATATTTTTAGCTTGCAACAACCAGAGAGAACTTACCCACAATGGTATAGTATGACCCAAAATGTGAATAAAATTGTTTGGCTTTATAGAAAATTTAGTCAAAATTTTATTTTTAGAGAAAAATTTGTCAATATAAAATTTTCTATAAGGAATTTTATCAACATTTTTTAATTTTAGAAGAATTTTTTTCAAAATTTTATTTCTATTAGAATTTTTATAAAAATTGTGTTTCTAGAGAAAATTTTGTCAAAATTTTATTTCTAGAGAAAATTTTCGCAAAAAATTGTATTCTAGAGAAAATTTTCGCAAAACTATATTTCTTTAGAAAATTTTGTCAAAATTTTATTTCTAGAGAAAATTTTCGCAAAAAATTGTATTCTAGAGAAAATTTTCGCAAAATTTTATTTTTTGACAAAATTTTCGCAAAATTTTATTCTAGAGAAAAAGTTTTTTTTTTATAGAAAATTTTATTTTTATAGAAAATATTGTAAAAATTTTATTTTATTTTTTTATTTTTATGGAAAATTTGTGCAATTTTCTATAGAAATTTTTGTCAAAATTTTATTTCTATAAAAATTTTCGAAAAATTTTATTTCTATAAAAATTTTCGCAAAATTTTATTTCTATAAAAATTTTCGCAAAATTTTATTTCTAGAGAAAATTTTCGAAAATTTTTATTTCTATAGAAAATTTTCGCAAAAATTTTTTTTATAGAAAATTTTCCCAAAATTTTATTTCTGTAGAAAATGTTCGTAAAATGTTATTTCTATAGAAAATTTTGCCCAAATTTTACTTGTATAAAAAATTTTGGCAAAATGTTATTTTTTATCGAAAAAATTTTCAATATATTTTTTCATAGAAAATTTTGTCAAATTTTATTTCTACGGAAATTGTTTTGTAAAATTTTACTTTATATATTTTGTCAAAATTTTATTTTTTTTTTATTTTTATGGAAAACTGCAAAATTTTATTTCTATAGAAATTTTTGTTAAAATTTTATTTCTTTAGGAAATTTTGTCAAAATTTTATTTCTATAAAAATTTTGTCACAATTTTATTTTTAGGGCAAATTTTCGCAACATTTTATTCTAGAGAAAATTTTTTCAAAATTTTATTTCTATATAAAATTTTCGCAAAATTCTAATTCTAGAGAAAATGTTGACAAAATTTTAATTTTTATCGAACATTTTGTCAAATTTTATTTCTACGGAAATTTTTTGTAAAGTTTTATTTCTATAGAAAATTTTTGCAAAATTTTGTTTCTATAGAAAATTTTGGCAAAATTTTATTTCTATAGAAATCTTTTCCAAATTTTATTTCTATAGAAAATTTTGTCAAAATTTATGTCTATTGAAAATTTTGTGTCTCTGGAAAACTTTGTTAAAATTTTATGTCTACAGAAAATTTTTTCAAAATTTTTTTTCTACAGATAATTTTTTCAAAATTGTATTTCTTTTTTTAGAAAATTTTGTCAAAATTATATTTCTTTAGAAAATTTTGCCAAAAGTTTATTTATATAGAAAGTTTTTGTAAAATTTGATTTCTATGAAAAATTTTGTCAAAATTTTATTTCTATTTCTTATTTTCAAAATTTTATTTCTATAGAACAGTTATTCAACATTTTATTTCTATAGAAAATTTTTGCAAAATTTTGTTTCTATAGAAAATGTTTGCAAAATTTTATTTCTATAGAAATCTTTTCCAAATTTTATTTCTATAGAAAATTTTGTCGAAATTTTAAGTCTATTGAAAATTTTGTGTCTCTGGAAAACTTTGTCAAAATTTTATGTCTACAGAATTTTTTTTTCTATAGAAAATTTTGTCAAAACATTATTTCTATAGAAAATTTTTTCAAAAGTTTATTTCTATAGAAAATTTTGTCAAAATGTTATGTCTATTGAAAATTTTGTGTCTCTGGAGAACTTTGTCAAAATTTTATGTCTACAGAAAATTTTTACAAAATTTTATTTCTATAGAAAATTTTGTAAAAATTTTATTTCTATAGAAAATTTTGTCAAAATTTTATTTTTATAGAAAATTTTGTCAAAATTTTATTTTTATAGAAAATGTTCGCAAAATTTAATTTCGATAGAAAATTTTGATAAAATTTTATTTTTATCGAAAATTTGGTCAAAACTTTATTTTTATAGAAAATTTGGTCAACATTTTAATTTTATAGAAAATTTTGTCAAAATTTTATTTCTATAGAAAATTGTGTCAAAATTTTATGCCTATAGAAAATTTTGTCAAAAATTTTAAGGCTATAGAAAATTTTGTCAAAATTTTATTTCTATAGAACATTTTGTCAAAAATTTTTTTTCTATAGAAAATTTTAGCAAAATTTTATTTTTATAGAAAATTTTGTCAAAATTTTATTTTGATAGAAAATTTTCGAAAATTTTATTTTTATCGAAAATTTGGTCAAAATTTTAATTTTATAGAATATTTTGTCGAAATTTTATTTCTATAGAAAATTTTGTCAAAATTTTATTTCTATAAAAAATTTTGTCAAATTTTATTTCAACGGAAATTTTTTTGTAAAATTTTATTGCTGTAGAAAATTTTGTCAAAATTTTATTTTTTTTTAATTTTTATGGAAATTTTTTTGCAAAATTTTATTTCTATAGAAATTTTTGTCAAAATTTTATTTCTATAGAAAATTTTGTCGAAATTTTATTTCTATACAATTTTTGTCACAATTTTATTTCTAGGAAAAATTTTCGCAAAATTTTATTGCAGAGAAAAATTTGTTAAAATTTTATTTCTATAGAAAATTTTCGCAAAATTTCATTTCTACACACAAAACAATTTTTTTCTGATTCAATCACGAAATTAATTGATCCAATTAATTTTTTGATTGAAATGTCTTCAATCACAGAAATGATACTATCAATTAAAAAATTAATTGAAGGCCAATTAAAATATTAATTGATCCAATTAAAAAATTAATTAATACCAATAATTTTTGTGATTGATTTTTGTTTCAATTAAAAAAATTGTTGAATCAATTAATTTTTTAATTAAATATTTTTTAAAACTCAATTAAAATTTTAATTGGAAAAATTTTCGTGAAATTTTTGTGTGTGTAGAGAAAATTTTCGCAATATTTTATTTCTTTAGAAAATTTTATTTGTATAAAAAATTCTGACAAAGTTTTATTTTTATCGAAATTTTTGTCAACATTTTTTTTTATAGAAAATTTTATCAAATTTTATTTCTACGGAAATTTTTTTTGTAAAATTTTATTTCTATAGAAAATTTTGTCAAAATTTTATTTCTATAGAAAATTTTGTCTAAATTTTATTTCGATAGAAAATTTTGTCTAAATTTTATTTCGATAGAAAATTTTCGCAAAATTTTATTTTTATCGAAAATTTGGTCAACATTTTAGTTCTAGAGAAAATTTTGTCAAAATTGTATTCTTAAAGAAAATTTTGTAAAAGTGTTATTCCTATTATTTGTAAAGTACCTCTTAGTTGGAGAGTAATATTTTACAAAATCTACCAAAAAATCAAGAATTCTACCAATCTATCAAACAGTAAAAAATCTACAATTTTCGGTAGAATTCTACCTACTGTGGCAACCGTGCTGCGAATTCCCTTAGACAGTCGTGCAATTGGGAGAATCTTGGCATGGCCAAATTTTTGCAACATTCCTGAGAACCAAGATAAAATAAATGGTTATAACCAATTCAAAACGGCCGATTTATTTAAATCGGTTAATAATTTTGACCTACATTTTCCGTACAACAAATACATGAGTAGATGGACGGACAGATACCCCGATATAGATCGACTCACGAGTTGTGTCAGAATCGATCGGTAAATATATTATGGAACCGTACAACAAATACATGAGTAGATGGACGGACAGATACCCAGATATAGATCGACTCACGAGATGTGTCAGAATCGATCGGTAAATATATTATGGAACCTAAAATAAATATTTGTGATCAGCACATTTTAATGCAGGTCAAAGTTATGGTTTAGGGTATAAAAAATGAGTTAAAGTTTGATTAGAAATACCAAAGAGCTTTTCGATCACCCCATTTTAAATATTTATGAAAAATAGTTACAATACAAATACATTTAATTTAATTATATTAATTTTTGTTGGCACTTGCCTACTAGAATATAGTCACTAAAATATACTCGCTCACCTCATCTACAATGTTGGAAATGCTAATCCAACGCATGACCGACGTCAGTGAAGACGACGGGCGGGCATTTGTTTTTCAAGCACAAATTCCTGCAAAACTCATACCATGGCGATGACATCTTGTCAAGTGGAAGCGTGAACGAGTTTAATTCAACCATTACCAGTTACAAGGAAAATGTTATATAAGCATTATTTACGCTTGTTTAACAAAACAAAAAGCAACAGAATGGAAAAATCTAAGAAACAAGACCAACTCAAATAAAGAACTCAAGAAGAAGAACAACAACAACAAAAATCGAAATAACCGCTTTTTAAGATTAAAATGCGTTACTTGCTTAGCAGAAAAAAAAAAACAAAATAACCTGGAAGAGGAAATTCAGAAAGAGGACACAACTCAACTCAAATCTTCTCCATACTTGGAAAACGTATTTCTAACGTTACATAGAACCATTGTGACAGGTTTCGGAATAACCCGTCTATTTCGTTTTATTATTTGTTTGTTAATAAGTCGTGCTGTAACTAGCTGTCTTATTTGTTTAGGCCATTATTGTCAATCTTTCAGTCATTCTTTGAAACGGCACTGCTCAGTGATTGCGTTCTTTTGCAGTCAATGACACAATTTTCTAAATGCAGTCACATGTGCGATAAGTTGATTTGTGGTACTAAAGCTTGGAATGAAGTTTCCAGTTCTATGCAGGCAGGTTACCATGAAAATTGGAATTTAGTATTCTCCGAATCGGGAAGATTTAAATTTGGATGAAACAATGATTTTCGAGAGAAAACAAGATAAGTTAAAAGAAAGGTTTTGTTCTAAAGCAAGCCGAGAAGGAATATGATCACCTCCTAGAGCAATATGTTATTTTTGGATTGGGAACATGGAACATAATGGATGCTCTTATGTATCGCGCAAAAAAACGGTATCAACACCAGAAATGATCCGAAAAATGATGGCCAGATTTGATCGAAATCACAAGACCACAACTGCACCACATATTGAGAAATGAGCTTAGACTACAGTCATTAAAATTCCAAAAAATGCAAGAGCTCATCGCCAAAGAGACAAGGAGTTGCTTGGACGAAAGTAGCAATCTAACCAATTTGGATTTCTCCGATGAAAAGCCATTACAAATTTAGCAATTTGTGAAAAAAAGAAGAGGTCAGCTAAAAATTTACACCTTGGATTGGCCACTAAAACCCAAGCGCCGACCATGGTAGTGGTGTGAGTTTCCGTGACGGCTGATAGTCACTCTCCGCTCGAATTCATCCATCATGAGGTCAACATAAATGCTGAATATTATCGGGAAAATGTCCTAAAGACAGTATTGATGCCCTGAACAAGCAAACATTTCGGCCGCAGACAATGAACATTCCAACGGGACTCAGAACCATCGCACTTAACATGCGTCGACCAAAAATGACTCAAGAAGGAGGTTTCTTGCTTCATTTCTAACTCACCATGACCATGATTTCAATCCGTTAAACGTTTGCGCCTGATGCAGTTTGGAGAGTAAGGTTGGCACTAAAAGAAAAATACACCAAAGTGTCAATAGTCTCAAGTCGGCGGGAATGGGCCAAAATACCTACGACTCACTGTCGCACAGCGTGTGATGACTTTGTCGGCCGTTTGAAGGCCATAATTCGGGCCAAAGGTTAACAATTCGAGCAAATCTAAAATGTAAAATAATTCTAAAATTCGGTGATATTTCCGGCATTTTTGCCTTTGAACAATAAAACTAAAAAAATAAAAATATATAGCGCTTTGTTGTATCACATATAAGCCACCCTTTACCCCCAACCTAATCTAATACTTGGGAGCCACCGTGGTGCAAAGGTTAGCATGCCCGCCTTGCATACACAAGGTCGTGGGTTCGATTCCTGCTACCACCGAACACCAAAAAGTTTTTCAGCGGTGGATTATCCCACCTCAGTAATGCTGCACAGAAAAAAATTTCACGAAAATTTTTCCAATTAAAATCTTAATTGAGTTTTAAAAAATATTCAATTAAAAATTTAATTGATTCAACAAATTTTTTAATTGAAATAAAAATCAATCACACAAATTAATAGTATCAATTAAATATTTAATTGGATCAATTAATTTTTTAATTGACTGTCAATTAATTTTTTAATTGATACTATCATTTCTGTGATTGAAGACATTTCAATTAAAAAATTAATTGGATCAATTAATTTCTTGATTGAATCAGAAAAAATTTTTTTTGTGTGTGGTGACATTTCTGAGGGTTTCAAAGCTTCTCTAAGTGGTTTCACTGCAATGTGGAACGCCGTTCGGACTCGGCTATAAAAAGGAGGTCCCTTATCATTGAGCTTAACATGGAATCGGGCAGCACTCAGTAATAAGAGAGAAGTTCACCAATGTGGTATCACAATGGACTGAATAGTCTAAGTGAGCCTGATACATCGGGCTGCCACTTAACCTAACCTAATCTAATACTTATGAAGTACAGAGCAATACCGAACATCCTTTCAAAATCTTGCAAACTTTTTTGAATATATCCATTACTAGAAAAGGTTACCCTCCAAAATCATGAATGGTAAGGTTAGGTTAGGTGGCAGCCCCATATTTGAAACCCTCAGAAATGTCATCAGCATTACTGAGGTGGGATAATCCACCCTGAAAAATTGTTGGTGTTCGGTCGATGCAAGAATCGAACCCACGACCCTGTGTATGCAAGGCGGGCATGCTAACCATTGCACCACGGTGGCTCCCCCCATGAATGGTAAAAAAATGAAACGGAAATGTTCACAAAAAATCAAAACAAAATTTTCTCGGTTTCGTCCACGGTTCGAGTCACAGTAGCGGAAAAATTCTAGATGAATAAATATATTACTATGTAAATATTATTAATTTAGTGCAAAAATGATAAATTAGTAAATTAGTATTCATAGCAATGTTACTGTGCAGGATTACAAAAAAAAAACAAATAAACCAATATTTTTAAGTATTTAAGGATCTACGAAGCGTGATTCGAACCTGGGTCCTCATAGCACTTAGTTGACATTAAAAGTTATAAAGGGTGATTTGTTAAGAGCTTGATAACTTTTTTTAAAAAAAAAACGCATAAAATTTGCAAAATCTCATCGGTTCTTTATTTGAAACGTTAGATTGGTCCATGACATTTACTTTTTGAAGATAATTTCATTTAAATGTTGACCGCGGCTGCGTCTTAGGTGGTCCATTCGGAAAGTCCAATTTTGGGCAACTTTTTCGAGCATTTCGGCCGGAATAGCCCGAATTTCTTCGGAAATGTTGTCTTCCAAAGCTGGAATAGTTGCTGGCTTATTTCTGTAGACTTTAGACTTGACGTAGCCCCACAAAAAATAGTCTAAAGGCGTCAAATCGCATGATCTTGGTGGCCAACTTACCGGTCCATTTCTTGAGATGAATTGTTCTCCGAAGTTTTCCCTCAAAATGGCCATAGAATCGCGAGCTGTGTGGCATGTAGCGCCATCTTGCTGAAACCACATGTCAACCAAGTTCAGTTCTTCCATTTTTGGCAACAAAAAGTTTGTTAGCATCGAACGATAGCGATCGCCATTCACCGTAACGTTGCGTCCAACAGCATCTTTGAAAAAATACGGTCCAATGATTCCACCAGCGTACAAACCACACCAAACAGTGCATTTTTCGGGATGCATGGACAGTTCTTGAACGGCTTCTGGTTGCTCTTCACTCCAAATGCGGCAATTTTGCTTATTTACGTAGCCATTCAACCAGAAATTTGTCGATAAAAAAGCGGATTTTCTGCCAACTTTTCTAAGGCCCATTCACTGAAAATTCGACGTTGTGGCTCGTTAGTAAGTCTATTCATGATGAAATGTCAAAGCATACTGAGCATCTTTCTCTTTGACACCATGTCTGAAATCCCACGTGATCTGTCAAATACTAATGCATGAAAATCCTAACCTCAAAAGAATCACCCTTTATATTGCTTACATGATTATAAATTTATAACCATTACGTTTTCATATCATGAACGCTGGTTGTTGTTTTGCCAACGTATGTTGTCATTTTAGCGTCGCCAGATTGACACCGTCTGTTTTCCGTTTGACACCATTTGTGTTTTGATTTACTTTCATGAACAGATCGATTTGAAACGTTCACGCCGTTTGGTTTGTATTTAATCTCAAATAAAGTTTCTTTTAATCTCCTTGTGTGAGCTCTGCAATGTGGTCTATTGAAATTCTATTTCAATAGAAAATTTTGTCAAAATTTTATTTCGAAAGAAAATTTCTAATACTTATGAAGTACAGAGCAATTTTATTTCGAAAGAAAATTTTGTCAAAATTTTATTTCTATAGAAAATTTTGTCAAAATTGTATTTCTATAGCAAATTTTTTCAAAATGTTATTTATATAGTAAATTTTGTTAAAATTTTATTTCTATAATTTTTTTTTCAAAACTTTATGTCCATAGAAAATTTTGTCAAAATTTTATTTCTATATTTTTTTTTTTTTTCAAAATATTATTTTAATAGAAAATTTTGTCAAAATTTTATTTCTATAGAAAATTTTGTCAAAATTGTATTTCTATAGAAAATTTTTTCAAAATGTTATTTATATAGCAAATTTTGTTAAAAGTTTATTTCTATAATTTTTTTTTTTTCAAAATTTTATGTCCATAGAAAATTTTGTCAAAATTTTATTTCTATATTTTTTTTTTTCAAAATATTATTTCAATAGAAATTTTTGTCAAAATTTTATTTCGAAAGAAAATTTTGTCAATATTTTATTTCGAAAGAAAATTTTGTCAAAATTTTATTTCTATAGGAAATTTTGTTAAAATTTTATTTCTATATTTTATTTCGAAAGAAAATTTTGTCAAAATTTTATTTCTATAGAAAATTTTGTCAAAATTGTATTTCTATAGAAAATTTTGTCAAAATAAATAATATAGGAAATTTTGTCTGAAATCCCACGTGATCTGTCAAATACTAATGCATGAAAATCCTAACCTCAAAAGAATCACCCTTTATATTGCTTACATGATTATAAATTTATAACCATTACGTTTTCATATCATGAACGCTGGTTGTTGTTTTGCCAACGTATGTTGTCATTTTAGCGTCGCCAGATTGACACCGTCTGTTTTCCGTTTGACACCATTTGTGTTTTGATTTACTTTCATGAACAGATCGATTTGAAACGTTCACGCCGTTTGGTTTGTATTTAATCTCAAATAAAGTTTCTTTTAATCTCCTTGTGTGAGCTCTGCAATGTGGTCTATTGAAATTCTATTTCAATAGAAAATTTTGTCAAAATTTTATTTCGAAAGAAAATTTCTAATACTTATGAAGTACAGAGCAATTTTATTTCGAAAGAAAATTTTGTCAAAATTTTATTTCTATAGAAAATTTTGTCAAAATTGTATTTCTATAGCAAATTTTTTCAAAATGTTATTTATATAGTAAATTTTGTTAAAATTTTATTTCTATAATTTTTTTTTCAAAACTTTATGTCCATAGAAAATTTTGTCAAAATTTTATTTCTATATTTTTTTTTTTTCAAAATATTATTTTAATAGAAAATTTTGTCAAAATTTTATTTCTATAGAAAATTTTGTCAAAATTGTATTTCTATAGAAAATTTTTTCAAAATGTTATTTATATAGCAAATTTTGTTAAAAGTTTATTTCTATAATTTTTTTTTTTCAAAATTTTATGTCCATAGAAAATTTTGTCAAAATTTTATTTCTATATTTTTTTTTTTTCAAAATATTATTTCAATAGAAATTTTTGTCAAAATTTTATTTCGAAAGAAAATTTTGTCAATATTTTATTTCGAAAGAAAATTTTGTCAAAATTTTATTTCTATAGGAAATTTTGTTAAAATTTTATTTCTATATTTTATTTCGAAAGAAAATTTTGTCAAAATTTTATTTCTATAGAAAATTTTGTCAAAATTGTATTTCTATAGAAAATTTTGTCAAAATAAATAATATAGGAAATTTTGTCTGAAATCCCACGTGATCTGTCAAATACTAATGCATGAAAATCCTAACCTCAAAAGAATCACCCTTTATATTGCTTACATGATTATAAATTTATAACCATTACGTTTTCATATCATGAACGCTGGTTGTTGTTTTGCCAACGTATGTTGTCATTTTAGCGTCGCCAGATTGACACCGTCTGTTTTCCGTTTGACACCATTTGTGTTTTGATTTACTTTCATGAACAGATCGATTTGAAACGTTCACGCCGTTTGGTTTGTATTTAATCTCAAATAAAGTTTCTTTTAATCTCCTTGTGTGAGCTCTGCAATGTGGTCTATTGAAATTCTATTTCAATAGAAAATTTTGTCAAAATTTTATTTCGAAAGAAAATTTCTAATACTTATGAAGTACAGAGCAATTTTATTTCGAAAGAAAATTTTGTCAAAATTTTATTTCTATAGAAAATTTTGTCAAAATTGTATTTCTATAGCAAATTTTTTCAAAATGTTATTTATATAGTAAATTTTGTTAAAATTTTATTTCTATAATTTTTTTTTCAAAACTTTATGTCCATAGAAAATTTTGTCAAAATTTTATTTCTATATTTTTTTTTTTTCAAAATATTATTTTAATAGAAAATTTTGTCAAAATTTTATTTCTATAGAAAATTTTGTCAAAATTGTATTTCTATAGAAAATTTTTTCAAAATGTTATTTATATAGCAAATTTTGTTAAAAGTTTATTTCTATAATTTTTTTTTTTCAAAATTTTATGTCCATAGAAAATTTTGTCAAAATTTTATTTCTATATTTTTTTTTTCAAAATATTATTTCAATAGAAATTTTTGTCAAAATTTTATTTCGAAAGAAAATTTTGTCAATATTTTATTTCGAAAGAAAATTTTGTCAAAATTTTATTTCTATAGGAAATTTTGTTAAAATTTTATTTCTATATTTTATTTCGAAAGAAAATTTTGTCAAAATTTTATTTCTATAGAAAATTTTGTCAAAATTGTATTTCTATAGAAAATTTTGTCAAAATAAATAATATAGGAAATTTTGTCTGAAATCCCACGTGATCTGTCAAATACTAATGCATGAAAATCCTAACCTCAAAAGAATCACCCTTTATATTGCTTACATGATTATAAATTTATAACCATTACGTTTTCATATCATGAACGCTGGTTGTTGTTTTGCCAACGTATGTTGTCATTTTAGCGTCGCCAGATTGACACCGTCTGTTTTCCGTTTGACACCATTTGTGTTTTGATTTACTTTCATGAACAGATCGATTTGAAACGTTCACGCCGTTTGGTTTGTATTTAATCTCAAATAAAGTTTCTTTTAATCTCCTTGTGTGAGCTCTGCAATGTGGTCTATTGAAATTCTATTTCAATAGAAAATTTTGTCAAAATTTTATTTCGAAAGAAAATTTCTAATACTTATGAAGTACAGAGCAATTTTATTTCGAAAGAAAATTTTGTCAAAATTTTATTTCTATAGAAAATTTTGTCAAAATTGTATTTCTATAGCAAATTTTTTCAAAATGTTATTTATATAGTAAATTTTGTTAAAATTTTATTTCTATAATTTTTTTTTTCAAAACTTTATGTCCATAGAAAATTTTGTCAAAATTTTATTTCTATATTTTTTTTTTTTCAAAATATTATTTTAATAGAAAATTTTGTCAAAATTTTATTTCTATAGAAAATTTTGTCAAAATTGTATTTCTATAGAAAATTTTTTCAAAATGTTATTTATATAGCAAATTTTGTTAAAAGTTTATTTCTATAATTTTTTTTTTCAAAATTTTATGTCCATAGAAAATTTTGTCAAAATTTTATTTCTATATTTTTTTTTTTTCAAAATATTATTTCAATAGAAATTTTTGTCAAAATTTTATTTCGAAAGAAAATTTTGTCAATATTTTATTTCGAAAGAAAATTTTGTCAAAATTTTATTTCTATAGGAAATTTTGTTAAAATTTTATTTCTATATTTTATTTCGAAAGAAAATTTTGTCAAAATTTTATTTCTATAGAAAATTTTGTCAAAATTGTATTTCTATAGAAAATTTTGTCAAAATAAATAATATAGGAAATTTTGTTAAAATTTTATTTCTATAATTTTACTTTAGGTCTATATAAAATGTTGTCAAAATTTTATTTCTATATTCTTTTTTTCAAAATTTTATTTCTATACAAAATTTTATGTCTATGGAAAATTTTGTTAAAATTTTATTTCTAAACAACATTTTGTCAAAATTTCTATTTCTATAGAAAAATTTTTCAAAATTTTGTTTCTATAGAAAAATTTTTCAAAATTTCTATTTCTATAGAAAATTTTGTCAAAATTTCTATTTCTATAGAACATTTTGTAAAAAAATTATTTCTATACATTTTTTCAAAATTTTATTTGTATAGAAAATTTTGTAAAAACTGGTTTTCTATACATTTTGTCAAAATTTTATTTCTATGTAAAAAAATTTCTCAATTTTTGTTTTTCATATAGAAAATTTTCTCAAATTTCTTTTTCTATATAGAAATTTTTTTCAAAATTTTATTTCTATAGAAAAGTTATGAAGTATCTCATTGCAAAATCTACCAAAACATCAAAAATTCTACCAACCTACTAAACAATAAAAAAAAAAATTACCATTTCTGGTAGAATTCTACCAACTTGTCTACCAACCAATTTTACTACTTGAATATTTAGAAATTTTCGTTCCTAAATATAAGGTGACCGAACTCCCATTTTCATATCTCCAGTATTGGACAAGCACCAGTCTCTTGGTGTTGTGGTTCGAAATCTTGATCTAATTGCAGCTTGCTGGATTTGACAAAATTTTAATTTTTAAATTATTACTGATTTTCTACAGCAGAGACTTTTGCTTTATTTTTTCAAAAAAACCTTCTCAAAAATGTATTGGGGGTTTTGTGGGAAATTTAAATTTGAACTGGGGTTTTTTGGGGACGAAAACATCATAATTTGTGGACAAGAGTCAGAAAAATACTGGCAACACTGGATGTAACGCACACAATTAAGCAATTTTATTAGATATAGTGGTAGCCCTATATTTCAGGCTAATCTCTTCACTGTGATACCAAAGTGGTGAACTTCTCGCTTATGACTGAGTGGTGACACAATACCAAGAGTTCTCCTTTTTATAGCCGAGTCCGAACATCGTTCTACATTGCGGTGAAACCAATTGAGAACCTTTGAAACACTCAGAAATGTCACCTACATTTCTGAGAGGGGATAACCGACCGATGAAAATTTGTTGGTGTTCAAAATTGGGAATGAATCCATGACCGCTTATATGTAAACGATTGCACCACGTTGGTTTCAGGGCAATGCAAAAATTACTTTTTATTCCAAAGGCACAGCCCATTTCGTTTATATCAACCACTGTTCTTTTCTGACTTTAAGTCTTTAATAAAAAAATATTTTTTTTTCATATTCATAGTAAAAATTTAATGTAGTAGTAATAAATGTCGGATATCTTCTCGAAATCTTGCGAAAAATGTGTAATATATGTAAACTTGCATTATTATTCTAAAGAAAGTGGTCAACTGATGTTTTTGTCAAATAAAGTTTCTTTACATCGGCACGTGGGCGCCCAAAACTATGCTCCATATATAGAACTGGTCGGCTGTATGCGTTGTTTGTGTGTTGATGGCTATACTCATCATTATCTGTTGATAACTAACTAAACTAAATAAATCACGAGGAAGTGGGAAGATTGTGAGGGAAGATGCAATTATCTAGAAAATTAAAAAAAAATATTTGAGTTAGTTTTTATTAACTTACAGCGAAAAGCAAATGGTAACGATGGTTACTTGTCTAAAATTTCGTTTTAGAGAATTGAATTATTTGCTTTTTTGCGTGTATGTTTTTAATTATTTTGAAACCAGAAATTTATTTCATTCATGGCCATTGGGAGGTTTTTGCTCCAATTTTATGTGCAACCAATAATCAATATTCCAAAGGCACAGTCCATTTCGTTTATATCAAGCACTGTTCTTTTCTGACTTTAAGTCTTTAAATCATGAGAAAATTTTGTAATATATATAAACTTATATTATTATTCTAAAGAAAGTGGCCAACTGGGGGTATGTTTTTGTCAAATAAAGTTTCTTTACATCGGCACGTGGGCGCCCAAAACTATGCTACATATATAGAACTGGTTGGCTGTATGCGTTGTTTGTGCGTTGATGGCTATACTCATCATTATCTGTTGATAACTAACTAAACAAAATAAATCAAGAGGAAGTGGGAAGGATGTGAGGGAAGATGCAATTAACTAGAAAATTAAAAATAAAATGTTTGAGTTAGTTTTTATTAACATACAGCGAAAAGCAAATGGTAGCGATGGTTACTTGTATTTCGTTTTAGAGAATCGAATTATTTTTTTTGCGTGTATGTTTTTAATTATTTTGAAACCAGAAATTCATTTCATTCATGGCCATTGGGAGGTTTTTGCTCCAATTTTATGTGCAACCAATAATCAATATTCCAAAAGCACAGTCCATTTCGTTTATATCAAGCACTGTTCTTTTCTGACTTTAAGTCTTTAAATCATGAGAAAATTTTGTAATATATATAAACTTATATTATTATTCTAAAGAAAGTGGCCAACTGGGGGTATGTTTTTGTCAAATAAAGTTTCTTTACATCGGCACGTGGGCGCCCAAAACTATGCTACATATATAGAACTGGTTGGCTGTATGCGTTGTTTGTGCGTTGATGGCTATACTCATCATTATCTGTTGATAACTAACTAAACAAAATAAATCAAGAGGAAGTGGGAAGAATGTGAGGGAAGATACAATTAACTAGAAAATTAAAAAAAAATGTTTGAGTTAGTTTTTATTAACTTACAGCGAAAAGCAAATGGTAACGATGGTTACTTGTATTTCGTTTTAGAGAATCGAATTATTTTTTTTGCGTGTATGTTTTTAATTATTTTGAAACCAGAAATTCATTTCATTCATGGCCATTGGGAGGTTTTTGCTCCAATTTTATGTGCAACCAATAATCAATAAGATTAGTACTTTAACATTTTATCGTATAGCTGGGATGTTGTTCTATTTCTGCTAAATATAACTGCAACTATTTGGAAACCTCCAAAACATGCCATTAATCAAGCCCAGTTATTCATAAATCATTCTATATTACATCGTTCATTATTAGAGGAAATAGCCGAAAAGGCTGCCATCAACTAACCTGTTGGCTAACAAAAACAGTTTGAAGTGATTTCCTTTTTTTTCGGCCATATGCATGTTCAGTTATTATACGTATGGTTCGCTCTAAATCTAAAGTGTTTTCAACCAAAAAAAAATAAAAAAACAAAACTGCTCATAATTTATCTCAGGCAAAAATCGTTAACTTTGATGGCGTTTGAAACAAGTCCGAGAGACACAAACATCAAACAAAAACTTAAATGGTTTAGCATAGACAGACAGACGGACAAACTAAATGAAAAAGTGGCAATTGGATCTATTCGTTAGTTGAGATTGTGTTTTTTTTTTTTTTTTTTTTTTTGCTAAAAATCATTTTGCTTTACTTTTGGCTCGAATGGCGTTATTGTGAATGTCTCGTCTCATCGTACCTTAACTCCAACTAACATGTGTCACAACTTTCACCTTGACCATTTACCTGTTGCTGTTTCGGTTGAATCGCCGCCATCGCCGCTTCCACCACACTTGCAAGTCTGGAAGATAGCTGGATGGCGTTGCTTTGTAAATGGCATTTTGCCATGATATCAACCAGTTATAAATTTGTTCAAATTTATTGATTTTTCCATTAAATATTAGCAATTAAAATCTTGCCATTTTGTTGAGCTATTTAAGGCTATAAGTAGTCAATTTGCTTTTGTTTTTTTGCATAAATAACCTTATTTAGAATTTGTTAAATTTTCTTTTTTTATTTGCTTTTTGCTAAATTCTTGTTTTTGGTGATCATTTCCTTTCGTGGTGAATTGATGGAACCATTTTTTATTATTTAAAATATGAGTAATGCATTGAAAGTTATCTTGTTTCATCTAAACACAATCGTCATGGCGTAGGAGTTTCGGTTATGTGCCCAGTCAAGGTCATCTAATGGATTTTGAAAGTAAGAAAAAACTCAAATATTTCAAACGGGTCGCTAGCATGTCCGGTGAAAAAAAGCATGTCCGATTCCAAAGATTTTGTCTTTACTTTAAAAATTTTGGTATTGATTCCGAGAAAAAGAAGCGGAGAATACAAGTCAAGATACTTTTAAGACACAATTCTCTTTTAAATTTGGGTTTTGTGTACTTGCTTCTACACACAAAAAAATTTTTTTCTGATTCAATCACGAAATTAATTGATCCAATTAATTTTTTAATTGAAATGTCTTCAATCACAGAAATGATAGTATCAATTAAAAAATTAATTGACAGTCAATTAAAAAAGTAATTGATCCAATTAAAAAATTAATTGATACTATTAATTTGTGTGATTGATTTTTATTTCAATTAAAACATTTGTTGGTTCAATTAAATTTTTAATTGAATATTTTTTAAAACGCAATTAAGACTTCAATTGGAACAATTTTCGTGAAATTTTTTTCTGTGTAGGAAGCAGATTTTAATTTTTCGCTTTTTCAGCTTTTTTTCTTCATATGCTATCAAAGTACTTAAAAATGAGTTAACGACAACTTTATTTCTAAGTTTAGGACTCGACTTCCAGTAGAAATTATGCTATGTTTCAAGTAAAAAACGTCTTTAAAATAAAGCTTTGAAAAACATGTCCTATATTTGAACGATTTTTTGCTTTGTAGTCAAGATGAAAAAAAGACAACAAATTTTAAGACAATTTCTTTAAATTTAAAGAATTTTTCTGAATTATTAAAGTCAATTTGACATTAGCCCAAAGATATTTTCTTTCATGTTATGATACACATTTTTAAGTCAACTCACTTAATTATAAGGACAAAACGACTTCATTGAAAAGTTTATCGACTTTTGGACAAGGATAAAAACTTTATATTAGAGAAATGCGTCTTCTATGCTAAGCAAAATTTGCATTCGTATTTTAAAGACATGAAAGTCTGTTAATGTTTTTGGAACAATCTGGTTGGTTCAACGAAGAAAAATAATCGAGAAAGTTCAGCGGTTAAAACTAGAAGTGCTCATATGTAATAGGTACTTTTAGTTAATGTGGTATCACAATGGACCGAATAGTCTAAATGAGCCTGAATCTTAATCGGGCTGCCACTTTAACCTAACCTAAAGACATGAAATCTTTGACCTCACAACAATATTTTTTTTCAGTGAACATTTCCCTTTTCCTTTGCCAATTTCAAATCATCCATTTGAGTGCAGTTGGATTTGCTCCGATAATTGGTTGATAGTTTTGCTGCAAGTAGAGGATGCTGATGAGGAATGTGGTAATTCCGAAACGTGCGTCCATCCACCCATCTTGCAGTCTATAGGGCTTTGCCCAAATAAATTTGACGAATATTCTTTTCCTCTGTTGGTTAGCTACTCTTGTAGTTTAGTCAACGCAATGGTTTTTAAGCTGAGATCAAAACAACAAATATGATTGAAGTACAAACCAACAATAGCAAAACGAAAATTTTATTTCTATAGAAAATTTTCTCAAAAATTTATTTCTATAGAAAATTTTCTCAAAATTTTATTTCTATAGAAAATTTTGTCAAAAAATTTTTACTATAGAAAATTTTCTCAAAATTTTATTTCTATAGAGAATTTTCTCAAAATTTTATTTCTATAAAAGATTTTCTCAAAATTTTATTTCTATAGAAATTTTTCTCAAAATTTTATTTCTATAAAAAATTTTCTCAAAATTTTATTTCTATAGAAAATTTTCTCAAAATTTTATTTCAATAGAAAATTTTTTGAAATTGTATTTGTATAGAAATTTTTGTCAAAACTTTTGGTTTTTATATAATATTTTCTCAAAATTTCAAAATTTTATTACTATAGAAAATCTTAGTTGGTGAGGAATATTTGCAAAATTTATGAAAACTACTAATCTACCAAACAGTAAAAAAACTAATGTCTTTGATAGAATTCAACCAACTGTGGCAAACGAACAAGATATTTTATTGATTTAGTTCGGATGGTATTGTAAATCGACTATATCGTAAAAAAAAAAACAAGTATATACGACCGTAAGTTCGACCAGGCCGAAGCTTATGTACCCTCCACCATGGATTGGGTAGAAACTTCTACTGAAGACTGTCATCCACAATCGAATTACTTGGGTTGCGGTAACACTTGCCGATGGCAAGGTATCTTAAAACTTCCTAACACCGTAATACATACCACATAGTCCATACGTGATATATATTAAACTAAAAAAGGCCGATTAAATACATATATAATTAAGTTTAAATTTCTATAGAAATACAATTTTGACAAAATAAAATTTTGACAACATTTTCTAAAAAAGTAAAATTTAGAAAAAATTTTCTATAGAAATAAAATTTTGACAAAATTTTCTATAGAAATAAACTTTTGACAAAATTTTCTTTAGAAATAAAATATTGACAAAATTTTCTATAGAAATAAAATTTTGACAAAATTTTCTATAGAAATAAAATTTTGACAAAATTTTCTATAAAAATAACATTTTGAAAATGTTTTCTATAAAAATAAAATTATGGTAGATTTTTTTTGGCTCTAGTGGCAACCATGAATATGAACCGATATGGACCAATTTTTGTGTGATTGGGGATCGGCTATATATAACTATAGACCGATATGGACCAATTTTGGCATGTATATTAGCGGCCTTATACTAACACCACGTTGCAAATTTCAACCGGATCGGATGAATTTGGCTCCTCCAAGAGGCTCCGGAGATCAAATATGGGGAACGGTTTATATGGGGGCTATATATAATTATGGACCGATATGGACCAATTCTTGCGTGTTTGTTAGAGACCACATTCTAACACCATGTTTCAAATTTCAGCCGGATCGGATGAAATTTTCGTTTCTTAGAGGCTCCGCAAGCCAAATCGGGGGATTGGTTTATATGGGAGCTATATATAATTATGGACCGATGTGGACCAATTTTTGCATGGTTGTTAGAGACCATATACTAACACCATGTACCAAATTTCAGCCGGATCGGATGAAATTTGCTTCTCTTAGAGCAATCGCAAGCCAAATTTGAGGGTCCGTTTACATGGGGGCTATACGTAAAAGTTGACCGATATGGACCAATTTTTGCATGGTTGTTAGAGACGTTGAAGTGGACCGATATGGGCCTTTTGTAATACCATCTGAATTCTACCATAAATGGTAGACTTTTATCTATAGGAAAAATTTATAACAATTTTTTAAAAAAATTTTCTGCTTTTAAAGTTGTGCCTTTAGAAGAACCACCAATTTTTTTTTTTTTGGTTGGGGAGCAATGTGTGGGCTATACGGCGGATGGGGTAGAACAACGGTTTCCACGGTTGATAGAATTCTACCATTAATGGTAGACTAAATTTTGCAAACATTTTCTATAGAAATAAAATTTTGCAAAAATTTTCTATAAAAATAAAATTATGATAAAATTTTCTATAGAAATAAATGTTTGACAAATGTTTCTATAGAAATAAATTTTTGACAAATTTTTCTATATAACTAAAATGTTGACAAAATTTTCTACAGAAATAAAAATTTTCTATAGAACTAAAATTTTGACAAAATTTTCTATGGAACTAAAATTTTGAATAAAATTTCTAAAGAAATAAATTGTTGACAAATTTTTCTATAGAACTAAAATTTTGACAAAATTTTCTATACAACTAAAATTTTGACAAATTTTGTATAGAAATTGTATAGAAATAGAATTTTGACAAAATTTTCTATGGAACTAAAATTTTGACAATATTTTCTATGGAACTAAAATTTTGAATAAAATTTCTAAAGAAATAAATTGTTGACAAATTTTTCTATAGAACTAAAATTTTGACAAAATTTTCTATAGAACTAAAATTTTGACAAAATTTTCTATACAACTAAAATTTTGACAAATTTTGTATAGAAATTGTATAGAAATAGAATTTTGACAAAATTTTCTATGGAACTAAAATTTTGACAAAATTTTCTATGAAACTAAAATTTTGAATAAAATTTCTAAAGAAATAAATTGTTGACACATTTTTCTATAGAACTAAAATTTTGACAAAATTTTCTATAGAACTAAAATTTTGACAAAATTTTCTATAGAAATAAAATTTTAAAAATTTTTTTTTTATAGAAATAAAATTTTGACAAAATTTTCTATAGAAATAAAATTTTGACAAAATTTTCTATAGAACTGAAATTTTGACAAAATTTTCTATAGAACTGAAATTTTGAAAAAAAATAATTCTAAAGAAATAAAATTTTTACAAAATTTTCTATAGAATAAAGTGTTGACAAATTTTTCTATAGGACTAAAATTTTGGCAAAAATTTCTATAGATATAAAAGTTTGACAAATTTTTCTATAGAAATATAATATTGACAAAATTTTCTATAGAAATAAAATTTTGATAAAATTTACTATAGAAATAAAATTTTGACAAAATTTTCTATAGAAATAGAATTTTGACAAAATTTTCTATAGAAATAAATTTTTGACAAAATAGAACTAAAATTTTGTATAGAAATAGAATTTTGACAAAATTTTCTATAGAAATAAAATTTTCTAAAGAAATATTTTTTTTCAAAAATTTTCTATAGAAATAAAATTTAAAAAAAAAATTATATAAAAATAAAATTTGTACAAAATTTTGTATAGAAATAAAATTTTGACAAAATGTTCTATAGAAATAGAATTTTGACAAAATTTTGTATAGAAATAAAAATTTAAAAAAAAAAGTTAAAACCTTGAAAATTGGGCGCATTTACAATTCAATGGATATGTATACACCCAAAAATAATATTGCAAATACTGAAATAAACTTTTCAAATAAAAAAAAATCTACAAAAATACAGTAATTCATTGTAACCACAAAAATTTGACCAAAAACCTCAAAAAAAAAAATGACACGACGTGGGTAGAACTTCCCATTTAAGTGTCGTCATTATAAATTATAACAAACAAAATTAAGACACAATTAATTAAAAAAAAATAAATAAATTCATTTTAATATAATTCAATTCAATTAAAAAATGGAACACTACTTTGAACAGGTGTGCAGAAATAGTTTCTTTTTTTTTAATCAGGTATAGTTTCTTTTTTAGTAACTTATCATCACGTCTTCTAATACATAGTTGCTTATTTTCACCCAATCGTATAAGTCATTCTTGGGAGGAGCAAGAATAGAATTTACAACACCAAATTAAGGTTTTTGTTTTTTTTTATATATAAATTTGCATAGACCATAACATAAAAATTTTCTATAGAACTAAAATTTTGACAAAATTTTCTATACAACTAAAATTTTGACAAATTTTGTATAGAAATTGTATAGAAATAGAATTTTGACAAAATTTTCTATGGAACTAAAATTTTGACAAAATTTTCTATGAAACTAAAATTTTGAATAAAATTTCTAAAGAAATAAATTGTTGACACATTTTTCTATAGAACTAAAATTTTGACAAAATTTTCTATAGAACTAAAATTTTGACAAAATTTTCTATAGAAATAAAATTTTAAAAAATTTTTTTTTATAGAAATAAAATTTTGACAAAATTTTCTATAGAAATAAAATTTTGACAAAATTTTCTATAGAACTGAAATTTTGACAAAATTTTCTATAGAACTGAAATTTTGAAAAAAAAATAATTCTAAAGAAATAAAATTTTTACAAAATTTTCTATAGAATAAAGTGTTGACAAATTTTTCTATAGGACTAAAATTTTGGCAAAAATTTCTATAGATATAAAAGTTTGACAAATTTTTCTATAGAAATATAATATTGACAAAATTTTCTATAGAAATAAAATTTTGATAAAATTTACTATAGAAATAAAATTTTGACAAAATTTTCTATAGAATTGGATTTTGACAAAATTTTCTATAGAAATAAATTTTTGACAAAATAGAACTAAAATTTTGTATAGAAATAGAATTTTGACAAAATTTTCTATAGAAATAAAATTTTCTAAAGAAATATTTTTTTTCAAAAATTTTCTATAGAAATAAAATTTAAAAAAAAAATTATATAAAAATAAAATTTGTACAAAATTTTGTATAGAAATAAAATTTTGACAAAATGTTCTATAGAAATAGAATTTTGACAAAATTTTGTATAGAAATAAAAATTAAAAAAAAAAGTTAAAACCTTGAAAATTGGGCGCATTTACAATTCAATGGATATGTATACACCCAAAAATAATATTGCAAATACTGAAATAAACTTTTCAAATAAAAAAAAATCTACAAAAATACAGTAATTCATTGTAACCACAAAAATTTGACCAAAAACCTCAAAAAAAAAAATGACACGACGTGGGTAGAACTTCCCATTTAAGTGTCGTCATTATAAATTATAACAAACAAAATTAAGACACAATTAATTAAAAAAAAAATAAATAAATTCATTTTAATATAATTCAATTCAATTAAAAAATGGAACACTACTTTGAACAGGTGTGCAGAAATAGTTTCTTTTTTTTTAATCAGGTATAGTTTCTTTTTTAGTAACTTATCATCACGTCTTCTAATACATAGTTGCTTATTTTCACCCAATCGTATAAGTCATTCTTGGGAGGAGCAAGAATAGAATTTACAACACCAAATTAAGGTTTTTGTTTTTTTTTATATATAAATTTGCATAGACCATAACATAAGCTCCCATTAATCCGCCCAAGAACATCTATAATTACAAACCTCATAGACAAATGTCCATAAAATCAAGGAAAACGTAACGTATTTATATATGATCATTTATTACTCGTTCGTGGGCCCTACAATTTGGATAGGCAATTATAGAACAAAGCAAAAAAAAAAACTACCGAAAAATCACCCACCTACTGTGGAAGAACTCTACATGAGGGGTGTATCTCTAATACCATATTAAGATATAACACTGAATTAATTGTTTCTACAATGATGAAGAATTTGTTAATGGAAAACTATTGGATGCCGTTAATTTCATCTTCACACAAATAAGGTATTTGATATGATGTCTATAGGTTTGTTTCCCCTATGGGATTAGAGAATTATTTTGTCGGTCTTTCAAAATTCCCTTGACTAGAAAAATCCTACAAAATTCCAATAAAAGTTGATTATTTTCCAACAATAGAGAATAATAAAAAAATACAAAACAGCACAATGAACTTTCATTGCCCTCCACTTCATGGAATTCAAATCGAATAAAAGCGCATAACGAAATTCTTATATTGATGGTTAATTTTTGATGAGTCTTTTGTTTGTTTACCAATGATGAGGTCAATGAACTACCAGCCACTATAGATTTTGTAAATTTTTCCAAATTGAGGGTATGTCGTCTACGTATTGTGTATTAAGCAAAATCAAGTGTTGTACTTTATGGTCAGCATGATATTTAGAATAACGAAAGTAACAAAATTAAAAAAAAAAATAATGAAAAAATATTTACAAATTTATTATTACATTAGCATTTAATTGTTGTTATTAATTATATATGTCTTCTTCTTTTCAGGTTGGTTTTTAATGCTAGTTTTGTACTAAACAGAGTGAGTACGGAATTTAAATAAATAACAACACTGCTATCAGGGTTCTCAATTTTGTCCGACCAAAATTGGTCCAAAAAATTATTAATTTTTTTAAACTTGGTCCGATAATTGGAAAGGAATTTGGTTGATTTTGGCCCTTTTTCAATAAATTTGTATTTTTTTTAATTTTACAATTTTCAAAAATTTTCTACAGAAATAAAACTTTGCAAACATTTTCTATAGAAAAAAAATTTCAAATAGTTTCTAGAGACATGAACTTTTGCAAAAATTTTCTACTGAAATAGAATTTTGGAAAAAATTTTCTATAGAAATAAAAGTTTGGAAAAATTTTCTATAGAAATAAAATTTTGCAAAAATTTTCTATAGAAATAAAATTTTGTAAAATTTTTCTATTGAAATAAAATTTGACAAAATTTTCTACAGAAATAACATTTAGACAAAATTTGCTATAGAAATAAAATTTAGACAAAATTTTCTATAGAAATAAAATTTGACAAATTTGAGAAATACAAGATGTATAGCAATAAAATTTTGACAAAATTTTCTATAGAAATAAAATTTTGTTGTTTTTTTTATTTCAGCTTAAAACCATACATTGACTAAACTACAAGAGTAGCTTAACCACCAGAGGAAAAGAATGTTTGTCAAATTTATTTGGGCAAAGCCCTATAGACTGCAAGATGGTTGGATGGAAGCATCCTCTACTTGCAGCAAAACTATCAACCAATTATCAGAATAAATTCAGGCAGTTTATTAAACCCAACAAAAACCACACTTGAACCCTCCGAAAAAAGGTTTTACATTGATAGCCGGCTTTCAAGAGCTTTCATTTGATACCAAAAAATCTAGAGCAGGTATTGCACAGTGGGCCCGCGTGCACTATATTTTAAATTCTGACATATTAATTATATTTTTGATAAAAATCGATATTTCTATGATGCTTTCGAACATGAGAACTACTTGCGTTTATAGTACTCGTCAAGAGCTTTCATTTGGTACCAAAAAATCTAGAGCAGGTTTTGCACAGTGGGCGCTGGTGCGATATTTTCAAAAATTTCGCAAATTAATTTTACTTTTGCTTAAAACAATTTTTTTTTTGGGAAACTTTCGAAAATAAAAACCACTTGCATTTATAGTACTCATCAAGAGTTTTCATTTGATACCAAACACTGTAGAGCAGGTGTTGCACAGTGGGCCAATGTGCACTTTTTTTGAAATTCTAAAAAAGTAATTTTCATTTTGATAAAAATCGATATTTTTATGATGCTTTCGAACATGACAACCACTTGAGTTTATAGTACTCGTCAAGAGCTTTCAGTTGATACCAAAAAATCTAGAGCAGGTATTGCACAGTGGGCGTAGTTTAACTTTATTTCAAGTTGGACAAACTGACTTTTAAAATATAGCTGCAAAACTAACATTTATGGGACGCTTTCGAACATGACAACCACTTGCATTTATAGTACTTGTCAAGATCTTTCGTTTAATATCAAAATATTTTGCGCAAATATGTTGGAAAGTGCTGAATTTCATTAAATATTTTATCTCCCCAAATTGTAATTAACCCATTAGGTGCGCATGCAAAAACTACCTGGTTTGTGCCTCGACTAGTTAAATTTACAATTTATCTTCACGCACATAAAATTTTCTATAGAAATACAATTTTGAAAAAATTTTCTATAGAAATACAATTAAGAAAAAATTTTCTATAGCAATAAAAGTTTAACAAAATGTTTTATAGAAAAAATTGAGAAAATTTTCTATGGAATTAAAAGTTTGAAAACCTTTTCTATAGAAATAAAATGTTGGCAAAATTTTCTATGGAAATAAAATTTTGACAAAATTTTCTATGGAAATAAAATTTTGACAAAATTTTCGGTGGAAATAAAATTTTGACAAAATTTTCTATAGAAATAAAATGCTGACAAAATTTTCTATAGAAATAAAATGCTGACAAAATTTTCTATAGAAATAAAATTTTGACAAAATTTTCTATAGAAATACAATATTGACAAAATTTTCTATGGAAATAAAATGTTGGCAAAATTTTCTATAGACAAAATAGAGAACATTTTCTATAGAACTAAAAGTTTGAAAAAAGTTTCTATAGAAATACAATTATGAAAAAATGTTTTATAGAAATAAAAGTTTAACAAAATGTTTTATGGAAAAAATTGAGAAAATTTTCTATACAACTAAAAGTTTGAAGAAATAAAATTTTGACATTTTCTATACCACCAAAATTATGCAAAAATTTTCTATATAAATAAAATTTTCAAAATGCATTTTTAAAAGACTGAAAAACAAAAAAAATTAGAAAAAAATCTATAGAAAAAAATTTCTACAGAAATACAATTATGAAAAAATTTTCTATAGAAATAAAAGTTTAACAAAATGTTTTATAGAAAAAATTGAGAAAGTTTTTTATAGAACTAAAAGTTTGAAAATATTTTCTATAGAAATAAAATGTTGGAAAAATTTTCTATGGAAATAAAATTTTGACAAAATTTTCTGTGGAAATAAAATTTTGACAAAATTTTCTATAGAAATAAAATGTTGACAAAATTTTCTATAGAAATAAAATTTTGACAAAATTTTCTATAGAAATACAATATTGACAAAATTTTCTATGGAAATAAAATGTTGGCAAAATTTTATATAGACAAAATAGAGAACATTTTCTATAGAACTAAAAGTTTTAAAAAATTTGAAATGAAAAAATGTTCTATAGAAATAAAAATTTAACAAAATGTTTTATAGAAAAAATTGAGAAAATTTCCTATAGAACTAAAAGTTTGAAGAAATAAAATTTTGGCAACATTTTCGATACAACCAAAATTATGCAAAAATTTTCTATATAAATAAAATTTTCAAAATTCATTTATAAAAGACTGAAAAACGACAAAAAAAAATTTTGCAAAAAAAAATTAGAAAAAAATTTCTATGGAAACAAAATTTTGATAAATTTTTCTATATACCGAGAAAAAACCCGTAGTTAACTAACTCTAAATTGAACTTATTTTGATTGTAAAAAAACAGTTATTTGTTAGTAGTTACATTTTATTATTTTATTCGAAGTTTTCCACAGCCCAATGAAATTTACTTGTTTTAAGTATGTCTCAAACATTTTATGAACTAAACGTGGGTATAAAGTTCCATGACCGTACACATAAGTTCAATAAGAAGTAAAACAAAAGAACATTTACGTACGATTCCCAAAAATAGTAAGAATGAGCTACTGTGTGGTTAAAATGGTCTTGATTTAGCGCCAGTGATTTTCTACTTTACTTTTAGTTCATTGTTTATTCAATGAGAGGATGTGACTTCGTGAAAAGCAGTTAAAAAGTACAGCAATGCATTCAATTTTCCTGGTTTTAACAACGCTTTGTGACGTGTAGTTTAGTTCAATTTTCGCACGACGTAGTTCATTGTTGCTATAAAACAGTTTACTTTTTTTCTGTGTAGAAATAAAATTTTGAAAATTTTGTGTATAGAAATAAAATTTTGAAAAATTCTAAATTCTAATTCTAAGTTCGAGTTTAGCCTCTGACATCAAAAATGAATCAGTAAAAACAGAATATAATTATATATTTTGGCATAGTTTATTATGACTTGAAAGGGAAATGATCCAGCACCTGATCAAAAAGTTTTTTTTTCGTCAAAATTATTTATGAAGTAAAAGTTACCATTAACAAATTACTATTTTCGACAGGTACTGCGATTTTTTTTAAAAGATTTTTTCAATACTTCTACTGTTGGTGGAAATAAACTGAAACTTTTCTATAATATGCTAGGATCACCCATTTTTCAAAAAAAAAAAAAAAAAATTGGAGTCCGAAAGATACTTATAAAAAAATCCCTGATATGTAAGATTTTCTATTGAATTGTATCGATAGGATTAAGTTTTTATCCAGAAATAAAACTTGAATTAATTTAGTATATAAACTTAACTTAAATTCCACCACCAATGCCATTTAACCACTTAAATTGTCAATCAGGTTTGTTTATTCCTACTTAGAAATGTCATTTACATGAACTTTAGAAAATATTTAAAGGTTATCGTTGTTGTTTTTTATTTTTGCCTGTTCTTCAAAATATTTGCCACCCAAAGAGCAAAGGAAAAAAAAACAAAACAACCAATAGATTGAAGTAAACATTAGAAAATTTCCTTAAGCAATGGTTCATTCTATGGTTGAATTGAAAAACAACCTGGTAATTCAAGAAAAATTAAAACTCTTTTAAGGAGCTGAAAAGCGTGGTCTGCTATGAATAAAGAAGAGGCGGAGGAAGACTCTCAAATACCGGTTCAACATTGGGCAAAAGTCAAAACGCGACTGTAAGTGGCGCAAAAGTGTGCCACAACTCAAACACCAGCATAAACTACCAATACCACAGAAAACTAGAATAGATGATGGAAAATGTTGTTAGAAAAACTGCATAAATGTAGTTCCTCATAGTTTTTCCACAAATGTTTGCATAGGCGCAATGTACAAATGAATGGTCAGTGAATGTTGCACATTGGTTGCGAATTAAAAAATAATAAATATTTTGGAAATATTCAAAGTTATTGTAGATTGAGTAGATTAGGAGAAGAAGATGAATAATTTCAAACTAATATTAATGAAACCGAGAACGAACGTTTACGAAACAAATCGAAAACGAATGCTCATGGTACTGTGAACGCGGTTTGCAACCTCAGTAGATTGGTTTACAGAGCATAATTGCGTATGTTCAGTGATAGTTTCCAACTTAAGGGTGAAATAATAGTTTAACTTCCTAGCAAAAAAAAATGGAAGTTGTTCCACAAACATCCAGGGATCCTCCATCAATTTTTTTCACTTCCAATAAAGGTCTTTTGGACCAGTCTTAGGTTATGTTAGGTTAGGTGGCAGCCCGATGTATCAGGCTCACTGAGACTATTCAGTCCATTGTGATACCACATTGGTGAACTTCTCTCTTATCACTGAGCACGGCCCGATTCCATGTTAAGCTCAATGACAAGAGACCTCCTTTTTATAGCCGAGTCCGAACGGCGTTCCACATTGCAGTGAAACCACTTAGAGAAGCTTCGAAACCCTCAGAAATGTCACCAGCATTACTGAGGTGGGATAATCCACCGCTGAAAAACTTTTTGGTGTTCGGTCGAAGCAGGAATCGAACCCACGATCTTGTGTATGCAAGGCGGGCATGCTAACCATTGCACTACGGTGGCTCCCTGGACCAGTCTTAGAAAAGACGTGAAAAATATTTAAAAATTTAAAAAAAAATTATTAAAAAATAATTAAAAATTTAATTGATTCAACAATCTTTTTTAAATGAAATAAAAATCAATCACACAAATTATTAGTATCAATTAATTTTTTAATTGACTGTCAATCATTTAATTGATACTATCATTTCTGTGATTGAAGACATTTCAATTAAAAAATTAATTGGATCAATTAATTTCGTGATTGAATCACATTTTTTTTGTGAAGAATAAAAAATCAACAATAAGTAAAAAAAATAATAGGAATAAAAATTCTCCCCCTCGGAGATTTGAAAATGTGCCTATTGACTTTTTCACTTCCTTGGAAGTTCTTTTGAGAAGGTTTTTCAAATTACGTCTCCAATCTCCAGAATATGGCAGACATTCTCTCAATGTTGGCACACCATTTAAGTTGCCGAAGTTAACTTTACGGGGTTTTGAAGAATAAAAGTTTGGTTTTCCACCAACGTCATAAATGGATATATTCAGTACCATTTTCAGTTCATCGAACTCAAAAAAAAAAAATTGAAGTTCTTCTAAAGGCACAACTTTAAAAGCACTTCCAAAAATTTCCTCCCAAAGATGCTCTCTTTCTCAACTACACCGGAAGTTCTTTTAAGTCAATTTTTTATAACTTCATATTTCTAATGGGTAATTTTAACTTTTTTATACCCTTCACCACTTCACCACTACTGTGGTACAGGGTATAATAAGTTTGTGCATTTGTATGTAACGCCAAGAAGGGGTAATCATAGACAAACCTTTTTGTATACGGATCGGCTTAGAATTAAATTCTGAGTCGATTTAGCGATGTCCGTCTGTCTGTTGATGTATTTTTGTGTGCAAAGTGCAGCTCGGAGTTTTAGTCCGATCGATTAAAATTTGGTATAGGGTCCTGTTTCGGCTCAAAGACCATCCCTATTGATTTTGGAAAAAATCGGTTCAGATTTAGATATAGCTGCCATATATATTTTTCACCGATCTGGTCATAATTGGCGTGTATATCAACCGATCTTCCTTAAATTCCGTATATCCGAATATTTTATGAGTCTCGAAAAACTTGCAAAATATCAGCCAAAAAATTGCCCACAGAGGGCAATTTTTTGCTCCGATTTAGTTGAAATTTTGCATAGGGAGTAGAATTAGCATTGTAACTATTGTGCCAAATTTGGTTGGAATCGGTTCAGATTTGGATATATCTCCCATATATAGCTTTCGCCCGATTTACACTCATATGACCACAGAGGCCAATTTTTAACTCAGATTTAGTTGAAATTTTGCACAGGGAGTAGAATTAGCATTGTAGCTATGCGTGCCAAATTTAGTTGACATCGGTTCAGATTTAGATATAGCTCCCATATATATGTTTTTCTGATTTCTACAAAAATGGTCAAAATACCAACAAAATACCATAAATTTAGATCTACAAAGTGGTGCAGGGTATAATATAGTCGGCCCCGCCCGACTATAGACTTTCCTTACTTGTTTGTTTCAAATCGGTTAAAAACAGGCTAAGAATTAATAAAATGGTACAAATTATTTAAATTTTGTCGAACAAAATGCTAAATCCTTTTTTGAAAAATTGTGACTTTCTGAAAATGTTTGAGGTCAATCGTTTCAGAAAAGCGTTAGAATGCATTAAAAGTCATACAAAATTCAAAAAATTATTTCTTTGCCGAAATATTACAATTTTTTTTTAATTCACATCCAAAGACCGAATTCGGATCAAACCTTAAGAAATGATGCAAATTCAGTGCAACGGCAGTCGAAATGGTGGACATCCGTCCTATGACAAGCCCATGTTAAATTCATTGCTTCTGCGCCAATTTTGCACCACTTCCCGATCCAAAAAGAACATTTTCACTACTTTTTTGGCGACGCCTTTTTTGCTGGGACACCATGAAATCTGCCGCAGTTGTGGTTTTGAAGAATAAAGATAGGTTTACCAATGTCATAATTGGATATGTTCAGTGATCCCTGAGTCTGAAAAAACGGGGTTAAATTTTTTAGTAATATTTTAGTTGCTGAAGCGTTGTCTCAATTTCTGGAGTATTCTTTATAAAAAGTAAATTCAACGGATTTACTTTTAATTTCTGTTATTCCTCTAAAATATTAAAGAACTTTCAACCGTAAGACCGTAGGTTAGGTTAGGTATAGTGGGAGCCCCTTATCATAGGCTTCTACTATTCAGGCCATTGTAGTACCACATTTGATGATCTTCATTCCTATTAATGAGTGCTGCCCGATTCTATGTTTATAGACCAGAGCTAAAGCCGTTTCACATTACTTTTTGGTATTCGATCGAAACTGGGATGGATTATATAAGCTTTAGCCCATAACGGATGTTGGCGCAGTTGGTAGAGCTTAACAGGTTGGCTGATAAGTCCCCGGTCTGACACATAGATGGCGTCGCTGGTATTAAATGCATATAATTTTTAAATATTTGTATTTATTTTTTGTATTTTATTGAGTTTGATTCCTGCACAACAAGACTCAATGTCCTATAATTTACAGTACAGGCATTTGATTGTATGCGAACAGATTTTATATAGAACCAACCTTCAAATGATTCATGTCAAAATTTGACGTCTGTAAGTGAATTAGTTTGTGAGATAGGGCGTCTTTTGTGAAGTAACTTTTGTTATTGTGAAAAAATGGAAAACAGGAATTTCGTATTTTGATAAAATACTGTTTTCTGAAGGGAAAAACTACGGTGGAAGCAAAAACTTGGCTTGATAATGAGTTTCCGGACTCTGCCCCAAAGAAATCAACAATAATTGATTGGTATACAAAATTCAAGCATGGTGAAATGAGCACGGAGGACGGTGAACGCAGTGGACGTCCGAAAGAGGTGGTTACCTCTATATTTGGATATGCGGAAGCTCTGTGCAAAATGGGTGCGGCGCGAGCTCACATTTGACCAAAAGCAACAACGTGTTGATGATTCTGAGCGGTGTTTGCAGCTGTTAACTCGTAATACACCCGAGTTTTTCCGTCGATATGTGACAATGGATGAAACATGGCTCCATCACTACACTCCTGAGTCCAATTGAAAGTCGGCTGAGTGGACAGCGACCGGTGAACCGTCTCCGAAGCGTGGAAAGACTCAAAAGTCCACTGGCAAAGTAATGGCCTCTGTTTTTTGGAATGCGCATGGAATAATTTTTATCGATTATCTTGAGAAGGGAAAAACCATCAACAGTGACTATTATATGGCGTTATTGGAGCGTTTGAGGGTCGAAATCACGGCAAAACGGACCCATATGAAGAAGAAAAAAGTGTTGTTCCACCAAGACAACGCCCCGTGCCACAAGTCATTGGGAACGATGCCAAAAATGCATGAATTGGGCTTCGAATTGCTTCCCCACCCACCGTATTCTCCAGATCTGGCCCCCAGCGACTTTTTCTAGTTCTCAGACCTCAAAAGGATGCTAGCAGGGAAAAAATTTGGCTGCAATGAAGAGGCGATCGCCGAAACTGAGGCAAAACGGAAGGAGTACTACCAAAAAGGTATCAAAAAATTGGAAGGTCGTTATAATCGTTGTATCTTGAAGGGAACTATGTTGAATAATAAAAACGATTTTTGACAAAAAAAATGTGTTTTCTTTGTTAGACCGGGGACTTATCCGCCAACCTGTTAGAGTGAGTGACTCAAGATTTTGAAGAAGTTATGTTGACCTCTAATATCATAATTGCGAATGTTCAATGACATTTTCGGTAGCATAATACCACATTGGACTGATTGTCGGTTTGGGCCTAAAATAAAAGGGTACATGTCAAACTTAGCCCAAACTAATGGTGGCGAAATTTTTGATTAAACCTCCACTTGTTAAAATAGAGCAAAAAATGATTGACACCACATCCAATGGGTATGTTCAGTGGTAGTTTTAATTTTAAATATTTTTGAAACGAATACCACTGTGTTTAGGAATTAATTGAAGTAGCTGTATTTACTGCAATGCCTGGGAATATTGAGAAATAAAATCTATGCTCATGTGTAGACGATTTTTTCCCACTTCATTCAATCGGTCGGTCAAACTCTTAACGAACTATGGAACGAAGCAAAGAACTCCACCATCAAGAGTGGCTTAGACTAAAGTTGCTATGCTAGTTTCTTTCCCTCAAGTTTTTGCGTTTTAAATTTAAATTGGTCATTGTAGAGCTGGAGTTTTTGTTATGTTACGACTTCTTTTTGCCATCGTAGTTAGTTGAGATTCGCATTTGAGTTTCCCAATAGCAATTCCAAAAAGTTTACAGTTCTAATCATAGTTTTAACTTCCTCAATATAGTATTCTCTCTCCAATACTTTGTGGAATTCTTTCTTCGACCATCCATTTTATCATTAGCGTCAGTTTGAATCGACCAATAGGCGGCTAACCTGAACGGTCAGGTCTTTGGTATTCAGGACTAGTTGGAGTGTTTTTTTTTTTTCTCAAGTCTCTTGTCTGCTGGGTTAGTTTCCAGAATGGCACAGCCAGTCGTTCATTCTTGACCAACTTTTCTTTTGATGATGACCATTAGCAAGCATAGATTATGGGCTTGATTTAATATGGTGGTGGTACTGCTGCTAGCTGAGTTGCAATAACTACGAGTATGACATCAAATCTGCACTTCCCGCTGCTTGCCTAGCTTAGATGTTTAATTTTTATGTCTTTCGCTAAAGTTTTCTATTGGCATTTCTATGTGGCCCCAAAAATTAGGTTAAACCATCAAATAAATATTTGTTGTTATTGGGTGCTGGGAGCATGATGCATAAATATTTTGCCTGTTTGATTTTTTTATTCTTTGAAAAATTTAGGTCGAGTCTTACTTTTTTTTGGTTAGACTAAGAATTAAATGAATTTTCTAACTGGATTTTTTTAGGTACAAAAAACTGGATTTTTGTTTTGGAGTCCTGTTTTCTATCGTAAAGGCTAGAATGGAAAACAGTTATCATAAATTATGGCAAAATTTTAATAAAAACCGTTACAGGTTCGAAAAGTTATTTTGAATTGCTGTCTTCTTTAAAATGTAGACATTTTAGGAATAAGGCAGAATAGAATGACCTATTAAGTGGTTGTCTTCGCAACATGGTGGACTTTATGGAATTCGGTTTTGAGGTCTATAGAATGTATACCATTCTGAAGCATTTTCTGTATGCGTAGCAGGGATGATAAATGATGTTAATGAAAAAGTACTAAAAACCTATTTAAAATGTACTTTTCGAGGTCAAAATGTGCTAAAATTACATGACATCAAATTTAAAGACTATTGTTAAAGTATAAGTATATTTGGATTTGCACGATTTTTTTAGATTTTTTAGATTTTCTAAAAATCTTAAAATCTTATTTTGCAAAATTTTATTTCTATAGAAATTTTTGTCAACATTTTATTTCTATAGAAAATTTTGCTAAAATTTTATTTCTATAGTAAATTTTGTCAATATTTTATTTCCATATAGAAAATTTTGTCAAAATTTTATTTCTATAGAAAATTTTGTCAAAATTTTCTAGAAAATTTTGCTAAAATTTTATTTCTATAGTAAATTTTGTCAAAATTGTATTTCTCTAGAAAATTTTGCCAAAATTTTATTTCTATAGAAAATGTTGTCAAAATTTTATTTCTATAGAAAATTTTGCTAAAATTTTATTTCTATAGTAAATTTTGCCAAAAATTTTATTTCTATAGTAAATTTTGTCAAAATTTTATTTCTATAGACAATTTTGTCAAAATTTTATTTCTATAGAAAATTTTGCTAAAATTATATTTCTTTAGTAAATTTTGTCAAAACTTTATTTCTATATACAATTTTATCAACATTTTATTGCAATAAAAAATGTTTTGAAAATTTTATTTCTATAGAAAATTTTGTTAACATTTTTTTTTCTGTAAAAGATTTGTTGAAAATTTTATTTCTAGAGAAAATTTTGTCAGCAATTTATTTCTATACAAAATTTTGTCAAAATTTTATTTCTATAGAAAATTTTGTCAAAATTTTTTCTTTAGAAAATTTTTTTAAAATTTTATTTCTATAGGAAAAACTTATAGAAAATGTTGTCAATAATTTATTTCTATAGAAAATTTTGTCAAAAAATGTATTGCCTCAGTGTGACGGAAACAAAATTCACATTTCACGTTTTACATTTGCGGACGAATGTGATATAGACAATATTCGTCTCAAAAATGTTGAGATCCTGTAATGAAAACTAAAATATCCTCATTTTGGTATATGTTTATTATACCCTGTGGAACAGGGTATTATAAGTTAGTGCATATGTTTGCAACACTCAGAAGGAGACGAGATAGACACATGGTGTCTTTGGCAAATATGCTCAGGGTTGGCTCCTGAGTCGATATAGCCATGTCCGTCTGTCCGTGAACACATTTTTGTAATCAAAGTCTAGGTCGCAGTTTTAGTCCAATCGACTTCAAATTTGGCACAAGTATGTGTTTTGGCTCAGAATAGATCTCTATTGATTTTGGAAGAAATCGGTTCAGATTTAGATGCAGCTCCCATATATATATTTCGCCCGATATGGACTTATATGGCCCCAGAAGCCAGAGTTTTACCCTAATTTGCTTAAAATTTTGCACAAGAAGAACAATTGGTACTATAGTCAAGTGTGCCAAATTTTATTGAAATCGGTTCAGATTTAGATATAGCTCTCATATATATCTTTCGCCCGATATGGACTAATACGGTCCCAGAAGCCAGAGTTTTACCCCAATTTGGTTGAAATTTTGCACTAGGAGTATAATTAGCATAGAGGCTATGTGTGCCAAATTTGGTTGACATCGGTTCAGATTTAGAAATAGCTCTCATATATATCTTTCGCCCGATATGGACTAATACGGTCCCAGAAGCCAGAGTTTTACCCCAATTTGGTTGAAATTTTGCACTAGGAGTATAATTAGCATAGAGGCTATGTGTGCCAAATTTGGTTGACATCGGTTCAGATTTAGATATATCTCCCATGTATAGCTTTCGCCCGATTTACACTCATATGACCACAGAGGCCAATTTTTAACTCCGATTTAGTTGAAATTTTGCACAGGGAGTAGAATTAGCATTGTAGCTATGCGTGCCAAATTTGGTTGAAATCGGTTTAGATTTAGATATAGCTCCTATATGTATATATATATATATATATATATATATATATATATATATATATATATATATATATATATATATATATATATATATATATATATATATATATATATATATATATATATATATATATATATATATATATATATATATATATATATATATATATATATATATATATATATATATATATATATATATATATATATATATATATATATATATATATATATATATATATATATATATATATATATATATATATATATATATATATATATATATATATATATATATATATATATATATATATATATATATATATATATATATATATATATATATATATATATATATATATATATATATATATATATATATATATATATATATATATATATATATATATATATATATGTTTTTCTGATTTCGACAAAAATGGTCAAAATACCAACATTTTCCTTGTAAAATCGCCACTACTTAGTCGAAAAGTTGTAAAAATGACTCTAATTTTTCTAAACTTCTAATACATATATATCGAGCGATAAATCATAAATAAACTTTTGCGAAGTTTCCTTAAAATTGCTTCAGATTTAAATGTTTCCCATATTTATACCCTGCGCCACACTGTGGAACAGGGTATTATAATTTTTTACTAACATTGTGGTCCACCCTAGTGCATTAGCCGACTTAAATTTTGAGTCTATAGATTTTGTAGAAGTCTATCAAATTCTGTCCAGATCGAGTGATATTTAAATGTATGTATTTGGGACAAACCTTTATATGTAGCCCCCAACACATTTGACGGATGTGATATGGTATCGAAAATTTAGATCTACAAAGTGGTGCAGGGTATAATATAGTCGGCCCGTGTCGGAACAACCGTGTTTCTTCAGGAAAGGCAGCAGACGTTTATTCAAACACTCTTTCACGTAAATTTCTTGGTTGACAGTCCCGGAAGCTATGAAAATGCTGCTTTTCAAGCCACAGGTACAGATGGCTTGCCAAACCAGATATTTCTTTGCGAACTTTGACAGTTTTATGTGCTTGAAAATATCTGCTACCTTTCCTCTTCCTTTTGCCGTATAAAACTCCTGTCCCGGAAGCTGCTTGTAGTCGGCTTTGACGTAGGTTTCGTCGTCCATTTCATTACGCAGTCAGCATCGTCGTGTACAGCCTGCGGGATCGCGCTTTGGCCGGCATCTCGGAGAGAGAGGTTAGGGTTTCGCTTGAAACTACCGCCAACTCTCTTTGTCGTCTCAGCGGCTTCCGGTTTTCGATTTCCCCCCGATCCATACTTCCTGGCTGTCGACAAACGTTCCCCAAACACTTTAATTACATTTGTAACGGTTGATTTGGCAACTTTTAGCGATTTTGCCAGCTTTGCGTGCGAGTAGCTCGGATTTTCGCGATGCGCGAGCAAAATTTTGATACGCTGCTCTTCTTGCTTGGACGGCATTTTGACAACTGAAGAGTGAATTCCAAAATAGGAGCAAAATTCTACACACACACACACACCTTCAAAATGAGGGGTGTTCAGGTTTTTTAAATGCAAAAATGAAAGAAATACGTCAAGTTTATATTGACCAAATTTTGACCGTACCACCCTTTAATGTAGTCGGCCCGCCCGACTTTAGACTTTACTTACTTGTTTTATTTATATCATAGTGACCTGATACAATTCTATTCTGAATTTTAGCAATTAATAATCACGTATTTAACGACAAATATAAATCAGAATGATGTGTCACAATTGTCACCAAAATCAAATACTAAAGCATCCATCATTAATCATCACAAAATTGAATAATGTTGAATTGGAACTCTCTCAACATGGAACAAACCAAATGGCATAACAATCGTCACTCTTTCAAAATCCACAATGGAAAAAATATATGACTACTTAAAAATATAAATTCTAAGAATATTCGAAAAAAAACAATATTGGTTCCAACCAAACAAAGATATCGTAAAACATAATAATGTTGACAAAACAAAAACTCGCAAAAGTCCAAAAGAAAATATTTATTTTGCCAGAAAATAAAAAAATAATAAAAAGTCATCGTGATAGAAAAAAATATCCGCAAAAACGCATAGCTGAAGGTCATTACTGGATAAACAAGTTTTTGCCATGTTTATTTTTTTATGGGGAGATTGTCTTTTCGATATGAAAAGCACACTATTGTGCCATTCCTCGAGTTGGGGCTATTAAGTGGCAGCATCATAAAACCACCAACCTCTTCGATATGCCATGATATGGTAGCTTCACAACTGCTTACTGCTGGTTACTTAGCTTGCGGGCAGACAGGTAACAACAATGGGAACGACACAAGTTGCCTCTATTGAATGACCAACGACATCGATGGGATTTACAAGTATATTGGCGATAATGCCAACCGAGCAAATTGGGGGGAGGGGAGCATCTATCCTCATCCCACTATGAATACCAGAAAGTGTCCACATAAAGAGCTACTCATGTAAATATGAAAGTCGATTTCATATTTACTGTTGCTTTATTAACATATTAAATCGATGTGCATTGGGTGGTATGGACCTTCTCAGCGCTTCCAAACCAATCATTGTTTATCAGGTAAACATACTCGGAAGTTTGCATAAAATTTGACTTATCAGAGATTGCAGATTCGAATTGTGTTTTCCCCAAAAATACTAGTTCAAATGTTATTTCATATATTTCACGGGAAAATTCTAGAAGGAAATGAGCTTTATAAAGTTGGCGCAATTTGTGATTAAAATAAAACCAATTTCATAAATATTATGTAAAAATTCGTAGTTGTAATGCATTTCCTTTCAAATAACGAAACTTTTCATTGCAATAAGGAAATTGCTCATTATCACAATGAAAGTGATTTGTTATATTAACGGAAAGCTTCATAACGAATACTTACCTCAGGCCGAACGGATCAAAATGTGAGAACTAAAAAATATGTCTGGGTTTTCCCAGTATAGGTTAGGTTATAGAGGATGACACCCATCCGTATAAGCCGAATTGGTTTCCACTTAAACCAATGACCAATATTGACCAATGTGATTTCTCACTGTTGTTCCTATCTTCTTCATCATCTATGTTCTTTCTTCCGTCGGGTTTTCTTTTTATTTTGCATGGTAGAAACCATTAAAAGAAAAATTTGCGTTCTAAAATCGTGAACGGACGGTAACAAAATAAAACTAAAACGTTCACAAAAAATCAAAACGGAATATTCGCGTTTACGTCTACGGGCGTTCACCATTTTTTTAACGGTTTTCGTTTTTCTTTGACCGACTCCGTCGGTGGTGCAATGTGCTAAGTCGTCTGTTAATCAGAGATGGTCTGTATCAAACATTTTTAGGTTTGCGACTGTCGCAAAGTTGTAAACGTCGTCAACGTCACATACGCGTCGTAAATGTAGAAAAAGTAACAAAAGTCGCAAACTCAAAATACTTTAGTCGCGTCAGCTAGGCAGCAAATTCGATGATAGCCAAGACGATGGTATGTGCGAAGAAGTTGCAATTCTTAGGAATGTTAACAATTTTCCCTATTGCCTTTTGCACGAGTACAGGGTAACCGTGGATTTTCTCGTCCTTTCTTAGCTTTAAGTTCAGTCTCCTGTCCAATAAAACCCCAAGGTATTTTGCACACTCACCAACGGGAATTTCGATACCACCTAAGAAAATAGGCTTCACCATGGGAAATCTTTCACAAATTTCTGCAGAAACTCACAGCGAATGCTGTTAATCTAAATTAAAAAATTTTCAGGATTTCTTCTATTCAAAATTTGGTTTTGTACAGTAGGTTTACGACTTTTGCGACATACGTATTATACCGTCGCAAATGTATGTCGCAAAAGTCACAGTTTGTGACAGGCCAACCCTGCTGTTAATGCGTATGGAGCAGACAATCCAGGTTCGAGTCACGGTGGATTTTTTTTTAAACTCGTGCCTATTACGTTTTCAGATCATTTTGGCATCACATGTGTGTTAGTTTACTTTCGAATCGTTTTGAAACGTGTACGCCTTTTATGATTTTTTTTCTATGGATGTAGGTCTTCCATCCATAAGCCTTAATGAAGGGAAATATATACAGACCCGTACATCAGCAATATCCTGAAAGAAAAAGCAGCCCAGTATCTTGTTTCTTCTAAAGGATAATGCTGAGTCTTCCATTGCTTCTGGGTGCAGAAACTATCTACAAATATGATTAATCATTAAGCCAATCCTTACCATGTGTTTTCCAAGTGTTTAATGTCCTGTTATGATACCTATTAAAGATCTCAAATCCTCTATATGTGCCGCCATTAGAAATCCAAAGTTTTTACTACTCTTGTCGTCCCATTTCAAATTCGCTTATTCGCAGAGTATGCCCAACGACACTTCAATAAATTTCATTGTATTTACGTTGACTCCATAAATATATAAAGATAACGGAAGGAAAACATCAGTAACGAACGAAGTTATTCGTGCCGCGGGCTCCTTCCTTAGACAGCATATGTGCCTCCTCACTACCCATTATTCCGTGATGTCCAGGTGAGACCTTAAAGTTCTCTACGACAGCGGCTTTCCGGATTACCCAAGGCCTCTAATGCTTCTTAAATGTCGATGAAGAAGATGATATCGCTTCGGAATATCGGACTCATAAACAGGATAAAAACCTCCTGTAAAAGTCTTTTTAACAAAAGGTTTTGTAAAATAATTCTTAAGAGAAGGCTTTTTCTGAAAAGCTTCTCAGGCCAGACTTCTCCATAGCAACCTTCCGCAATCGCTTCCTCACAAAACCTTTCTGAAAACTCTTCTTAACCAGAACGTATTTTTAATACAGAAGCTCTTGTATAAGACCTGTTTTTAAGAAATCCTTCAGTACTTAAGGTGCAAGAACCTTTTCAAAACACCCTTCCGAAAGTCTTTTGAATAGGATGTTTCAGAAAAACGTCTTCAAAAATAACCTTCAGAACAGGCTTCTGACAGGTAAGCTTCCGTTATAGAAACCTTTAGGGGCAATGGTTTACATGCCCGCCTTGCGTACAAAGGGTCATGTTTTCCATCCCAGTTTCAACGGCATACCAAAAAGTTTTTCACAACATAGACATCTAGGAGAAATTACTTCTTAGACGATTTTAGGAAAGCCCCCCTCGGAGAAAGCCTTTAGAAGGATCTCCAAACGGAAGCATTTTGGTAAGGCTACCCAATAAAAGGCTTTATGCAAAGACTTTACAAGCTATCAGAAATGACTACAGTAGAAGATGCAGACATGATTTCAACCTTGATATAAACCCTTTATTCATTAAGAAAAGCTTATCATAAAGAAGATATTCCTGCCAAATCATTTAGAAAATAATTTTCAAAGGAAGGTATTAGGGAAAACAAGCATCAGGAATGATGTCAAGAAAGACTTTACGACCGAAACCTTCAGGAAAAGTTTATTTATAGATGGTTTCAGGGAAACCTCCATGAATGAGATCATCATAGGGAAAGACTTTGTTACAAGAAATGCTTTCCACCAAAAACCTTTAAGAAAGGCTTCTCAGTCACCGTGGCGCATGCTCGCCTCGCACACACAGGGTCGTCGGTTTCAATCCAGTTCCGACCAAACATCAAACAGTTTTTCAGCGTTGGATTATTCTCTCTCTAACAGGTTGGCTGATAAGTCCCCGGTCTAACAAAGAAAAACAAATTTTTTTTGTCAAAATTCGTTTTTATTATTCAACATAGTTCCCTTCAAGAGCGATACAACGATTATAACGACCTTCCAATTTTTTGATACCATTTTGGTAGTACTCCTTCGGTTTTGCCTCAAAATAGGCCTCAGTTTCGGCGATCACCTCTTCATTGCAGCCAACATTTTTCCCTGCGAGCATCCTTTTGAGGTCTGAGAACAAGAAAAAGTCGCTTGGGGCCAGATCTGGAGAATACGGTGGGTGGGGAAGTAATTCGAAGCCAAATTCATGAATTTTTGCCATCGTTCTCAATGACTTGTGGCACGGTGCGTTGTCTTGGTGGAACAACACTTTCTTCTTCTTTATATGGGGCCGTTTTGACGCGATTTCGACCTTCAAACGCTCCAATAACGCCATATAATAGTCACTGTTGATGGTTTTTCCTTTCTCAAGAGATTGATGAATGATATGACCAACACGTTCCTTTGATATTTTTAAGGCCCCTGCTATCTCGATCAACTTCATTTTACGTTCATTCAAAATCATTTTGTGGATTTTTTTTGATGTTTTCGTTGGTAACCACCTCTTTCGGGCGTCCACTGCGTTCACCGTCCTCCGTGCTCATTTCACCACGCTTGAATTTTGCATACCAATCAATTATTGTTGATTTCCCTGGGGCAGAGTCCGGAAACTCATTATTAAGCCAAGTTTTTGCTTCCACCGTATTTTTTCCCTTCAGAAAAAAGTATTTTATCAAAACACGAAATTCCTTTTTTTCCATTTTTTCACAATAACAAAAGTTGCTTCACAAAAGACGCTCTATCTCACAAACTAATTGACTTACAGATGTCAAATTTTGACACGAATCATTTGAAGGTTGGTACTAGAGGTCTGCACAATTGAATTTGTAAATGCAGAGTACACGTGTACTTGCTAAATGAGTACATCTATTTGAGAGAGTCGCAAAACAATTGGTACATATTTTAATGAACACCAAAAGCCATGAGTAACTTCTTGTTGCTACTCTGATGTCTTCACTACCAACAAACACATATTCCTCTTTCTCTCTTATTGAAGTGTACTCAGAGTGATCACGTCGAGTATGTTGCGAGAACAAAACTTCATAGAGTACTCCATGTACCACGTGCAGTTTCAGAAATACAAGAAAACAGTTACTCTCCATAATATATGTTTTCGGATTGATATAAAGAACGGCAAACGTTAAGGTAAGTGTGTGACATACATAAAAATATGAAATATGTGACATATATACATATCTATGATTAATAATAATGGAAAGTTTTGCTTCGCACATAACTGAGCAATACTTGTGGTACCACGTGAAGTGAAGAGAACCCATGTTGTACTTTTTCTCAAGTACTTACATTTTTATTGTTCCTTTTTTTCGGAACACATATTGTTTCGGATAAGTACTTGGTGGTATTTGACAAGCAAGTGTTCTCTTCACTTCACTACTTGCGCTCTGAGAGAAAGACAGTGTTTGTACTATATTCGACAGCGAATTGCATACATGTAGTGAAAAGTTATTTGATGCAGTCCTCTAGTTGGTACTATATAAAAATAATATGAATTTAATACTAGCGACGCCATCTATGTGTCAGACCGGGGACTTATCAGCCAACTTGTTATAATGCTATAGACATTTCTGTGTGTTTCAACGACGTTCGGGCACAGCCTTTGTTATTGAGCTTAACATAAAGTCGGTCAGCCCTCAGTGATAAGAGAAAAGTTTACCACTGTGGTATCCGGGCTTAGTGGGCCTGAAATATCGAGCTGCCACTATACCTTACCTAACCTGAGGGTTCTGAGAGTAAAGCTTTCAGGTAATAATTCTTCGTAGCTAACCTTCAAGTATGGCTTATTCTGAAAACTTTTCTCAACAGCAAAAGGTTTCTCAAGAGAACCCATTTTAAAAGACTTCAACAGAACTCATTGGACAAAAATAATCCATGTTCCCCGTGAAAAAGTAACATTGTGTTATGAAAATTTTTTGGGATGAATATATTCCCTCTCTGGGTGTGCACAATTGCTTCTCAATAGCAGTTTTTTGTCATTGCTTCTCAATAGAGACCTTGAGGAACGACATCTCAAGAGATATTTTCAGGAAGTCCTTCACAGCAGAAAAATACAAGAATAACCTTTTCAAAGAAACCTTTCTGGAAGACTTTTAAACAGGATCTCTCAGGAAAACGTTTTCTACAATAGCCTCCTGCAAAGGCATCTGAGCGAGTAAGGTTCCGCAATAGAAGCCTTTGGAAGAAACTTCTCATAGAAGTTCTAATGAAACGATTTTCTATGTAAGCCTTTAGCAGAGGACCCATTAAGAAACTAAAATTGTGGTTAGGTTTCTTGGCAATGAGTACTTTTTAACAGGATCTCTCAAGAAAACGTTTTCTACAATAGCCTCCTGCAAAGGCATTTGAACGAGTAAGGTTCCGCAATAGAAGCCTTTGGATGAGACTTCTCATAGAAGTTCTAATGAAACGATTTTCAACATAAGCCTTTAGCAGAGAACCCATTAAGAAACTCAAATTGTGGTTAGGTTTCTTGGCAATGAGTATTGTCTGATTCTATTTTTATTGCTACCGTTAAAAATTACTTAATCCCATATGATGACGACGCTTAAAGAAGATTTGAGACGAAACTGGGATGAAACTCATGACCATTTATAGCAACATTAGAATGTTCTCCATTGCACATAAATCGTTTTGAGAACTAGACTTTGGAAATATGCGTTGATAAGATTTTCTAACATTAAACTTAAAGAATAGCTCAAAAAAGGGGAGAGTTTAAACCAAATCGTTTAACGGCGGTTTTTGGAAGTTTAAAAGCTTCGATGAAGAGTCCTTTAGGGAAAGCTTCTAAATAGAATGATACGGCAAAAGGTTTGTAATACAAACTTTGAGGTAAAGTTTCTTTTCTTGGAACTGATTTTCTTTTTTTGCTTTTGTCATAAGGGCAATTTGGAACCTGAAGATAAGTAAAATATTTGTATCTTGGAACTGATTTTCTTTTTTGCTGTTGTCATAAGGGCAATTTGGAACCTGAAGATAAGTAAAATATTTGTATATTTTACATAAGAAGCCTTGCTAAGGACCCCTTTTGGTGAAGCTTTTGATTGACTCCAAGTTCAAGTAACTAGTAGAACAAATTTCCCCAGATTTGAGATTTTGCAGATAGAGATAAATGAAACCCCTACATTCGTTGTAGGACCTATCAACATGGCTCACCTCTGATAAACGAAAGAAATTTGTAAAGAAAACAACAACTGCTAGTGCTGACTCGTCCGAAACCTTTACACTTTCCACCACAGATGCTGTATATTTCATGAATGAATCGAATTTGCAAGACTGCAGTTTTTTTTTGTTCAATGCCTTATGCACCACTGCTTGGTGGAGAAGCAAGATGAAAAGGAGAAGAATAAAAAACAACAACATTCTGTAAATTATATGATACATAAATAATGGAAGCAATCAATTCAACAACAAATGTAAGTCTGACAACGAAACCAATATCAATGGCTGATGGACTTTTTTTGTTTTGTCGAATAAATGGGCATTGCTTTTGTACCCCACAATATGTTCGTATCGAATTTTCTCAAGTTTTGCATATTTAAAGAGTGCCTAAAGGAATATGTATTTGGTAGCGACGCCAATAGCGACTGGTGGCATAAATGACACTTGACTCCAAATGCATTTGTCTCAACGGTCATTAATATGCACTGTTATGTCATTGCTAAATGAACTCCAAATCGGACTCCGATGGTATTGAGAAGCAATCACTGCATTCCATATCTGCGCAAAATGTCATTGAAATGTTGACAAGCTACATGCGAGAGGATGATTACGATGCACAATTTAAACGAAAGAAGTTTATGTAAAAAAGTTTAAACCTATTTCCTATGAAATCGGTCTAGTATCCCCACCAAGAATATCTCAGAATGGATGGGGTAATAGTTCTTGTATCGATGATAACCGATCTTTTTATTTTAATGACGATGACGAAATAGTTCTTTCTCGATAGATTTGTAGTGAATACACCGAAAAAAAGTGAACTGTTTTATAGGAAGAATGAACTACCTCGCACGAAAATTGAACTAAATTTTACTCCACATTTTGAGATTTGCTCAAAGCGTTGTTAAAACCAGGTAAATTTAATGCTCTTTTGTACTTTTTAAATGCAGTTCACGAAATTACATCCTCTCATAGAAGAAAAAAACTAACTAAAAGTAAAGAAGAAAATCATTGGCGCCAAATCATGACCATTTTAACCATTGGAACGAAAATTGTTTTGGAACGAAATGATCCAACTAAATTTTAATTGAAACAGTGTCAAAAAATGTTCGTCATAACCTATAAATATTTTGGATCAGTAACAGTAATATTTTCTATTTCCGATAGAATACCAGGATTGCTTCTACTGACTAAAATTTGAGGTTTATCTTGTGCTGTAACAGGTTGGCTGATAAGTCACCGGTCTGACACATAGATAGCGTATTTTTATATAGTACCAACCTTCAAATGATTCTTGTCTAAATTTGACGTCTGTAAGTCAATTATGAATTGGGAGTCACCGTGGTGCAATGGTTAGCATGCCCGCCTTGCATACACAAGGTCGTGGGTTCGATTCCTGCTACGACCGAACACCAAAAAGTTTTTCAGCGGTGGATTATCCCACCTCAGTAATGCTGGTGACATTTCTGAGGGTTTCAAAGCTTCTCTAAGTGGTTTCACTGGAATGTGGAACGCCGTTCGGACTCGGCTATAAAAAGGAGGTCCCTTGTCATTGAGCTTAACATGGAATCGGGCAGCACTCAGTGATAAGAGAGAAGTTCACCACTGTGGTATCACAATGGACTGAATAGTCTAAGTGAGCCTGATACATCAGGCTGCCACATAACCTAACCTAACCTAAGTCAATTAGTTTGTGAGATAGAGCTGTTTTTGTGAAGCAACTTTTGTTATTGTGGAAAAAAACTTTTGTTATTGTGGAAAAAAAATTGTGGAAAAAAAGAATTTCGTGTTTTGATAAAATACTGTTTTCTGAAGGGGAAAAATACGGTGGAAGCAAAAACTTGGCTTGATAAGTTTTTGCTTCCACCGTATTTTGGCTTGGCTTCCCCAGGGACTCTGCCCCAGGGAAATCAACAATAATTGATTGGTATGCAAAATTCAAGCGTGATGAAATGAGCACGGAGGACGGTGAACGCAGTGGACGCCCGAAAGAGGTGGTTACCGACGAAAACATCAAAACATCAAAAAATCCACAAAATGATTTTGAATGACCGTAAAATGAAGTTGATCGACATAGCAGAGGCCTTAAAGATATCAACGGAACGTGTTGGTCATATCATTCATCAATATTTGGATATACGGATGCTTTGTGCAAAATGGGTGCCGCGCGAGCTCACATTTGACCAAAAACAACAACGTGTTGATGATTCTGAGCGGTGTTTGCAGCTGTTAACTTGTAATACAGCCGAGTTTTTCCGCCGAAATGTGACAATGGATGAAACATGGCTCCATCACTACACTCCTGAGTCCAATCGACAGTCGGCTGAGTGGATAGCGACCTGTGAATCGTCTCCGAACCGTGGAAAGACTCAAAAGTTCGCTAGCAAAGTAATGGCCTCTGTTTTTTGGGATGCTCATGGAATAATTTTTATCGATTATCTTGAGAAGGGAAAAATCATCAACAGTAACTATTATATGGTGTTATTGGAGCGTTTGAAAGTCGAAATCGTCGCAAAACGGCCTCATATGAAGAAGAAAAAAATGTTGTTCCACCAAGACAACGCACCGTGCCACAAGTCATTGAGAACGATGGCAAAAATTCATGAATTGGGCTTCGAATTGCTTCCCCACCCTCCGTATTCTCCAGATCTGGCCCCCAGCGACTTTTTCTTGTTCTCAGACCTCAAAAGGATGCTCGCAGAGAAAAAAAAAATTGGCTGCAATGAAGAGGTGATCGCCGAAACTGAGGCCTATTTTGAGGCAAAACCGAAGGAGTACTACCAAAATGGTATCAAAAAATTGGAAGGTCGTTATAATCGTTGTATCGCTCTTGAAGGGAACTATGTTGAATAATAAAAACGAATTTTGACAAAAAAAAATGCGTTTTTATTTGTTAGACCGGGGACTTATCAGGCAACCTGTTATTAAAGTACACCTTCGATTCCTGAAAACATGGTGATGGAACTCTTGACTGAACTACAGACAGACAAAGTTTCACTGATTGAACATTAGACAAAAGTGTCCGGAGTAAAACCGCGAATTCTCAGGGGTAAAACCGCTTATTGAAGTCCGATTTACTGAACAATGACTCAGTTATATATTGCATTTCAGACGGAAGTGTCTAGGATGAAACCGTTGACCAAAATTCCTGTGATTAAACTTCAAATCGAAGATAACGGGGAACCATAGACCGATGTCTCAGTGGTTGAAAAGGTACCTCAGATATTCAACTACAGACCGAAATTTCTGTTACAACCAGGCCAAAGTGTGAATAACAGAATTGCTGACCGAAGTACCAGTGATCGAAGTCATAGTATATAAAAGTGTCCACGCGTCATTTAATTTGATAGGGCACATACGGATGAACCATATAATGTATTACCGTATAATGAAACATGGTACAAGGCGCTCAAATACTTGGTGATTATTTAGCGGAGATGTGCTCTCTCACTTTCACATAATATAGGCGACCTATATCTCTGTAAGTTAATGTTCTTATAAGACGGAATTGCATATGAAATCACGTTCTATTTTCTGCAATCAGGTTTGTGACTCCTTTCAGGTTTCTTCTGAAGTCGAATTAAGAAAGTGACACGTTTAGAGCTCTTCCGGATGTGGCCTTATTTAGTTGACTTACTCCATCCCACTTAATCAGGTACTGGTAACATACGTCTAGATTGTGCAATACATCTCACTGAAATCATCTTGCAATCATGTTGCGATTGCTTTCTCCTTGTCTTGGTATAGTAACCGCTGGCTATTCGTAGGTTATTCCTCTCGGTGCAGACAATAACCTGGCATGTTCTCACAAAATATGTTGTTAACCTCGTACTTGTACTTCCCTAGTTTATTAGAAGATTATACACTACCTACTTCTAATAAACTGGATGAGTCCACAATATTTACCATTTAATCAGACCACATTCACGTAACCATAATCCGATTATCTACCATATTTTTTAAGTCAAAATAGGGTCGTCTACGTCCAAAACTTAGCTTCTGTATGGTTTATCCAATGTTAGCCGAAAATCATTCTCTCTACCTGATTCTGCACAGAAATATGTAAGGACTATATTTAGGGTTTTACAAGAGCAGTTGTCATACGTTCTCTATAAGCACTATCACATCGTTGTCTTCGCTTGGGACTTGAGCACATGAGAGGGATGTAGTAAAACTTTACATGAGTTATCAACAGCCTCTCGTCACGCGGACTTAATTTGGAAGATTTTTTTTTAGAAATTTTGATCTTTTTTGGGAGGGTTTGAACATTGACCAGACTTAAAATCGTTACAATCGCATAATTCAGTTCCATAACACTCTCAAAACAATTGTCGTCTTTTAAAATCGATTTATAATCAATTTTTAAAAACTGTCTAAAGATTTTCTCAGTGATTTCCTAATCAAATCTGACTTTAATATCATCAAAATCAAATAAACCCAGTAACTTTCCGAACTGATTTTCTCCTAATCGAATATATTATCTAAAAAATTATTTTTTTAATATTCTCATCAATTTCCAGTGACTTTCAATCTACCGACTACCACTACTCATAATAAATTAATTTCCAATCTTCATTTAAATCAATTTTCCGCTAATCGAGTAACCAATCTAAAAAGTCGAATATTTGAAGCCTATTTTTGTATTAACTTACAATTTACAGTGACTTTCGAGCCATCAACTACCAGTGACTTTCAAGTTGAAAGTCAATTTCCATTCACTTTCAATCTACCAATTAGCGTTCAAAATCGAATAATTCCTTTGTAATACTCTTGCAAATGATTTTCTCTCAATTGAAGAATAAACTTTCAAACAATTACATTCAATCTATCAACTTCTAGTGATCTTCATAATTGAAAAAACCATATTTTAACTTGATTTAAAATCGAAAGACTTTTGAGTTTACTTATAAATTTCCAGTGACTTTCAATCCATCAACGACCAGTATCAAAAACTCAATAATTCATTTCTAATCTTCTCCCAAATTTTCCCCTAATCGTATCAATCTTAGAAAGTTGTCTGTTCTATGACTAAAAAATCGATTATTTTAAGTCTACTTTTGTGTTAACTTAAAAATTTTCAGTGATTACCAGTGACTCTCAATCTGTAAAATTGCAGTGAGCTACAGAATTAAAAAAAAAACAACTATTTTAACTGGATTTATAATCGAAATACTTTTGAGTTTACTAATCAACTTGCAGTGGTTTTCAATCCATCAATTATCAGCGACTTTCAATCTATCAACTTCTTGACACATGTAGAACCATTAAAATCAAATAATTTAGTTAAATACTACTCTCAAAAAAAAATTCGTCTGAGTTATTCAAAATCTAACAACCAAAGTCCACTTTCCAATAAGTTGTATGCCAATCGAATATTTTGTTTAAAAAATATGAACATTTTAAATATACTTTTGTTTATACTTATCAAATTCCAGTGACTTTCAACCGATCAACTAACAGTATTTGAACTAAAGTAATTCATTACCCAATCAACTCGTCGATATATTTTCCACTAATAGAATAATCAACCTAAGAAACTTGTGTTATCTTTTCAATGTCCAGTAACTTTCAAAACATTATCAATTTACAATAACTTTCAAACCATTATCAATTTCCAGTAACTTTCAGACCACGATATTTAATCTATGAACTGCATGTGACTTCCAATCAAATCCAAACAAATTTATTTTATTTTCAAGAAATTAATTTTTATAACTTTTTTTAATTTCTTCATAAGTCGTATAGCCAATTAAAAGAAATTTCATTTCTTCTCAAAACAAAAAGGAAAATAAATGTTTAAACATTTGGATACATGAAATAATTCGTCAGCATTCTTTTAAATGATGAGGTGTCCCAATTCTGATGATTTCATCATGAACTCATTTTATATAAAAGTTATGACCGTTTGCAACTCTTGGCTGAGATGTTGAGTAAACTGAAATAAAAAAACTCCAAAATTACAAAATTTAAAATAATACTTTAAACGTTTTTACGTGCTTGGAATTTGGGACAATTGCTTTGGTGGTCATCGTCTTTGTTGTCATTGCAAGATGTTCAATTCTTACATTCTTTGTGGGTTCGTAAATTTATTTGCCACTAGTTTATGCATAATTGACAGTTAGTGAAGGGGGTCCATATCTTATGGTATATAGAAACTGGAATTGGTTATCAGCAATATGGAATACACGTACAAGCTACTGAAAATCAAAGCATACACTATGAAAAAATCTAAATTTCTGAATCGAACTTGCCCCCCCCCTTCTTCGTAAGGAATTCAATGGTGTTTAGATAAAATCGAAACAGTTGGCTTAAGCTATTTTCTGACAACGCAGCTAGAACTTTCAAACTGTATGTTTGAAATTTTGACATTTCCTACAGAAATAAAATTATTGTTGTTTTTGATTTCAGCTTAAAACAATGCATTGACTAAATTACAAGTGTAGCTTAACCAACAGAGGAAAAGTATGCTTGTCAAATTTATTTGGGCAAATCCCTATAGACTGGATGTACAACTGTTTCGGAATTACCACATTCCTCATCAGCATCCTCTACTTGCACCAAAACTATCAACCAATTATCAGAATAAATTTTAACAAAATTTTCTATAGAAACAAAATGTTTACATAATATTCTATAGAAATAAAATTTGCAAAATTATATAAATACAGTTTGGTCAAGATTTTCCATAGACATAAAATTTTAACAAAATTTTCTATAGAAAAAAAATTTTGGCAAAATTTTCTGTAGAAATAAAATTTTGTTAAAATTTTATGTCTATAGAAATTAAATTTTGACAAAATTTTCTATAGAAATAAAATGTTGACAAAATCTTCTATAGAAATAAAATTTTTACATAATTTTCTATAGAAATAAAATTTGCAAAATTATCTAGATACAGTTTGGTCAAAATTTTCTATAGAAATAAAATTTTGACAAAATTTTCCATAGAAATAAAGTTTTCAAAAAATTTTCATTTTTTGCAAAAATTTTCTATAGAAATAAAATTTTGCAAACATTTTCTATAGAAATAAAATTTTGCAAAAATTTTTTATAGAAATAAAATTTTGACAAAATTTTCTATAGAAATTAAATTTTGACAATATTTTCTATAGAAATTAAATTTTGACAATATTTTCTATATAAATTAAATTTTGACAATATTTTCTATAGAAATTAAATTTTGAAAAAATTTTCTATAGAAATAAAATTTTGACAACATTTTCTACAGAAATAAAATTTTGACAAAATCTTCTATACAAATTAAATTTTGAAAAAATTTTCTATAGAAATAAAATGGTGACAAAATTTTCTATAGAAATAAAATATTGACAAAATTTTCTATAGAAATACAATTTTGACAAAATTTTCTACAGAAATAAAATGTTGACAAAATTTTCTATAGAAATAAAATTCTGACAAAATTTTCTATAGAAATAAAATTTTGACAAAATTTTCAATAGAAATAAAATTTTGACAAAATCTTCTACAGAAATAAAATGTTGACAAAATTTTCTATAGAAATAAAATTTTGAAAAAATTTTCTATAGAAATAAAATTTTGACAACATTTTCTACAGAAATAAAATTTTGACAAAATCTTCTATACAAATTAAATTTTGAAAAAATTTTCTATAGAAATAAAATGGTGACACAATTTTCTATAGAAATAAAATATTGACAAAATTTTCTATAGAAATACAATTTTGACAAAATTTTCTACAGAAATAAAATGTTGACAAAATTTTCTATAGAAATAAAATTTTCACAAAATTTGCTATAGAAATAAAATATTGACAAAATTTTCTATAGAAATAAAATTTTGACAAAATTTTCAATAGAAATAAAATTTTGACAAAATCTTCTACAGAAATAAAATGTTGACAAAATTTTCTATAGAAATAAAATTTTGACAAAATTTTCTATAGAAATAAAATTTTGACAAAATCTTCTATAGAATTAAAATTTTGACACAATTTTCTATAGAAATAAAATTTTCACAAAATTTGCTATAGAAATAAAATATTGACAAAATTTTCTATAGAAATAATATTTTGGCAAAATTTTCTATAGAAATAAAATTTCGACAAAATCTTCTATACAAATTAAATTTTGAAAAAATTTTCTATAGAAATAAAATGGTGACAAAATTTTCTATAGAAATAAAATTTTTACAAAATTTTTCTAAAGAAATAAAATTTTGACAAAATTTTCTATAGAAATTAAATTTTGACAAAATTTTCTATAGAAACAAACAATTTTCTATAGAAATAAAATTTGCAAAATTATATAAATACAGCTTGGTCAAGATTTTCCATAGACATACAATTTTAACAAAATTTTCTATAGAAATAAAATTTTGGCAAATTTTCTATAGAAATAAAATTTTATTTCTAATTTTTTAGAAATAAAATTTGGAAAATTATATAAATACAGTTTGGTCAACATTTTCTATAGAAATAATATTTTGGTAAAATTTTCTATAGAAATAAAATTCTGACAAAATTTTCAATAGAAATAACATTTTGACAAAATTTTCAATAGAAATAAAATTTTAACAAAATTTTCTATGGATATAAAATTTTGACAAAATTTTCTATAGACATACAATTTTGACAAAGTTTTCTATAGAAATAAAATTTTGACAAAATTTTCTATAGAAATAAAATTTTGACAACATTTTTTATACAAATAAAATTTTGACAAACTATTCTATAGAAATAAAATTTTGCAAAAATTTTTTATAGAAATAAAATTTTGACAACATTTTCTACAGAAAAAAAAATTTTGACAAAAATTTTCTATAGAAATAAAATTTTGCAAAAATTTTCTATAGAAATAAAATTTTGATAAAATTTTCTATAGAAATAAAATTTTGACAAAATTTTCTACAGAAATAAAATTTTGACAAAAATTTTCTATAGAAATAAAATTTTGTCACAATTTTCTATAGAAATAAAATTTTGACAAAATTTTCTACGGAAATAAAATTTTGACAAAATTTTTCTATAGAAATAAAATTTTGACAAAATTTTCTACAGAAATAAAATTTTCTATAAAATTTTGACAAAATCTTCTATAGTAATAAAATTTTACATAATTTTCTATAGAAATTAAATTTTTACAAAATTTTCTATTGGGATAAAATTTTGGCAACATTTTCTGTAGAAATAAAATTTTGACAACATTTTTTATACAAATAAAATTTTGACAAACTATTCTATAGAAATAAAATTTTGCAAAAATTTTTTATAGAAATAAAATTTTGACAACATTTTCTACAGAAAAAAAATTTGGCAAAAATTTTCTATAGGAATAAAATTTTGCAAAAATTTTTTATAGAAATAAAATTTTGACAAAATTTTCTACAGAAATAAAATTTTGACAAAAATTTCTATAAAAATTAAATTTTGACAATATGTTATTTTCTATAGAAATTAAATTTTGACAAAATTTTCTATAGAAATAAAATTTTGACAAAATCTTCTATAGAAATAAAATTTTTACATAATTTTCTATAGAAATTAAATTTTTAAAAAAATTTCTTTAGGGATAAAATTTTGATAAAATTTTCTGTAGCAATAAAATTTTGACAACATTTTTTTCTACCAAACATTTCTACCAAAATTTTTTTATAGAAATAAAAGATTTTTCAAAGTGTAGCGACCATTAAATGTGTACTCGCTATATACCAAACTAGCTATTGACATCAAATTATTATTTTTGTTTTTTTTTCGGAAATTTATTGCAAATTTAATTTGGCTACGGTTTATTATTTTTCAAGTTTTACTTGGCATTGTAAAACTTGTTTTGTTTTTTTTTATCATCATTGTCCACAACCGCGTTCACAACTACGATGTCATTGTTTTCCCACCAAAAGTTTTAAACAGATTGCATTAAATTGTTGTCAAATGACGTTTAACTTCAATTTTCTTTGAGGTTGAGGTGAATAAACTTTTGAACGTTTTTTGAATGTCTTTATGAACGAAAAATCGTTTTCGTCAATTTTTTCCTCATAGTTGAAAAAATCTTGAAATTGAGGACTTTTTGGTAGAGATTTGTCATTTTAGCCATGGGTGAAGATTGCAATGTTAATAGACCCGAGTTGGAGAAAACTATTTGGGGAGAAGAGTGCGAGTTAGGAGATTAATAAATAGTTTTTCATAGATATTTAAATTCACTGTTTACATGATTATTGCATCGAGGGATTGTGGTATTTTTTTGGGAAATATTACAATCAATACAATTGGTAGCACAAATTAGGTATTGTTAAATTTAAAATTTAAATGTAAAATAATTTATTCCGAAAAAATTGCATTGCCGTTTACTGAAATGCAGGTCTAAATATCAGTTCAGTGATAGAATAACTTGGCCTGGCTTACCAAAATATAGATATCGATATTGAACTACATGCAAAACAGTTTCACAAACAAACCAGTTTCACATGGAATCGCACACCAATTTCTCAGTATTCGAACTGGGGACCATGAGGATTTCGGTTTGAACTGGATCGAAAAATAAATTTACTTACCTTGGGGTAGTCTATAACAATTTTTTTACAATCTCCAGACCAAATCCAAGCTACATTAGTCGGAAATAAGGGTTGCCTATAAGAGCAGTTCCGAAGAACTTCTATAGGGCTGTTTTCTTTTAGCACTGGATATGCTAAACCGTGAAGGACTAAACGAAAACAGAGTACTCGTTTATCCAGGACATCTCCAAAAATATGCAACACTGTCATCAGCTGTTTAAAAACAATCACAGAAAAAAGTGAAATCTTGCATTTTTAATGTATGAAATGCTCCAATTAGTAATAAATATTTACTGCTGCGATTATTTATGACACTGTACCACTTTGAATTTCATGTTTTTCAAAAAAAATGTCACGATAAATTGCTATTGTGAATCGATGAAGCGTCACTTTATCAAAATACAATCTGGCAACATCGGCGCGACTTGCACTGATGAGATGTTCTGGATAGAACATCAGTGCAACGATGTTCTGGGTAGCCCATACAAATGTTGCATCCAGTGCAAAAAGAAAACAGCCCTTATATTAGTTCTTTTAATGTTAAACAGCAGTCTGAAATTTTAGTAATTTAACTAAAATATGTAGTTCATATTAAGGCTGAAATCTCAGTGCTGCAACTCTAGGCGGAAAAATCATTGGTTAAGCTACAAATCGAAACGCCAGTGCTTGAGTTTCTGATCAAAGTCTCAGTGATGCACCTACAGTCATCAGCTCGATAACAATGTCGATAACAGCATTAGTAATTGTGAGGCAACCAAGAATAATTTCTGCTACACGATAGTTGCTGATAAATTTTGTGTAAATGAAAATCGAATGTTCTACAGGCTCTTTAATTCAAATTATGGTGTGTTAACTTAACAATTTCCAGTGTCTTTCAATCCATGAACTTCCAGTGATTTATCCCCCATGTTCCAATATTCGGAATCACAAGAATTTATTTTTATACCCTCCACCATAGGATGTAGGGTATGTAGTAGGATGCATTGGGTATATTAACTTTGTAATTCCGTTTGTAACACATCGAAATATTGCTCTAAGACCCCATAAAGTATGTATATTCTGGGTCGTGGTGAAATTCTGAGTCGATCTGAGCATGTCCGTCCGTCTGTTGAAATCACGCTAACTTCCGAACGAAACAAGCTCTCGACTTGAAACTTGGCACAGGTAGTTGTTATTGATGTAGGTCGGATGGTATTGAAAATGGGCCATATCGGTCCACTTTTACGTATAGCCCCCATATAAACGGACCCCCAAATTTGGCTTGCGATTGCTCTAAGAGAAGCAAATTTCATCCGATCCGGCTGAAATTTGGTACATGGTGTTAGTATATGGTCTCTAACAACCATGCAAAAATTGGTCCACATCGGTCCATAATTATATATAGCCTCCATATAAACGGACCCCCAAATTTGGCTTGCGGAGCCTCTAAGAGAAGCAAATTTCATCCGATCCTGCTGAAATTTGGTACATGGTGTAAGTATATGTCTCTAACAACCATGCGAAAATTGGTCCAAATCGGTCCATAATTATATATAGGCGCCATATAAACCGATCCCCAGATTTGGCTTGCGGATCCTCTAAGAGAAACCAATTTCATCCGATCCGGCTGAAATTTGGTACATGGTGTAAGTATATGCCCTCTAACAACTATGCAAAAATTGGTTCATATCAGCCCATAATTAGATATAGCCTCATATAAACCCATCCCGAGATTTGGTTTTGGAGCCTCTTGGAGAAGCAAAATTCATCCGATCTGTTTGAAATTTGGTACGTGGTGTTAGTAAACGATATTTAACAACCATGCCAAAAGTGGTCCATATCAGTCCATAATCATATGTAGCCCCCATATAAACGGATCCAGAGATTTGATTTTAGAGCCTCTTGGATGAGCAAATTTCATACGAGTCAGTTGAAATTTGGTACATTGTGCTATTATATGGCCGTTAACAACCATGCCTAACTAGATCCGTATCGGTCTATAGTTATATATAGCCCTCAGTTAAATCGATCCCCAATCACACAAAAATTGGTCCATATCAAGTTCATAATTGTAGCCCCCATATAAGCGACCCCCATATTTAAATTCTGCCTCTCCACGTACCATGCAAAAGTCCATATCGATTCGTAATTATTTGTAGACTTACCTATATATAACTTTTTTGTCTAAAAAATACCACGTATGGACTAACTCACAATTTAGAAAACGATGTTAAGAAGTTTTAAGATACCTTGCCATCGGTAAGTATTACCCCAACGCAAGTAATTCGATTGTGGATGACAGTCTTTCGCAGAAGTTCCTACGCAATCCATGGTGGAGGGTACATAAGATTCGGCCTGGCCGAACTTACGGCCATTATACTTGTTCTTATTATGACTTGTACTTAAATCCAATTTTAATCTGGACTTCTCATTCAAGAGAACAATGTTGCTAAATGTTGGGTCCATAGGTTTTGGGATCAAGATAATATAAACAAATAAAAATTTTGCGATTTGCAATTCCGAATATCGGAACAGGGGGGTAGAGAATCGAACAAACATATTTTAATTGGAGTTAAAATCGATCTATCAACTACTAATTTCCAATTACAAGATTCAAATTATATTAACAATTTCCAGTGTCTTTCAATCCATCAACTACCAGTGACTTTCAATCTGTGAACTTCCAGTGACTTCTAGAATCGAACAAATGTCTTTAAATCGAAGTTAAAATCGAAATTTTTTTGAGTTTATTTATAAATTTTCAGCCCCTTTCAATCAATTAACTTCTAGTAATAAAAATAGAATAATTCATTCCCAATTTTCTCCAATTAAATAATCAATGTAAAAAAATTAGATTACATAAAGTCCACTTTTATGTTATCAATTTCCACTGACTTTCAATTCGTCAAATGCCAGTGACTTTCAATCCATCAACTTCTACTGACTTACAGAACCGAATAAAAGTACTATAATTGGACATAAAATCTATAAAACCGAATACGAGGGCGGTTCGGAAACTTCTTAGCCTATCAATGAAAGAAAATAGTTAGTTTATCAAAAATATTTTTATTTTTCAATATAATCTCCTGAAACTTCTATACACTTAGTGCAACGCTTTTCTAGCAATTTTATCCCTTGATTAAAATAGTTTTCCTCAAGGTCTTCAAAATAATGGTTTACAACTGTAATTGCATCTTCATTTGAGGTAAAACGCTTACCAGCAAGGATTTTTTTTAGATTTGGGAACAAGTAAAAAGAGCTAAATCAGGAGAATAATTATGAATGTCTTGTCCCGATAAACCTTTTTTATGTAAATATTTAATGACAGCACACATTTCTAATTAAAAAATTGTAAAAAAAATTGCGGATGCGTCTTTTTTGAACACATGTTTCTATATGAAGAAGTTGCCAGATCGAAACAAAATTTAACATGTGTTCATAACAGAAATGGAAGTTTCCAAAACACTTAACTTTTTTCTGTGTATACCGCGCTTTTTGTGCTAGGCTAAGAAGTTTCCGAACTGCCCTCGTATTTATTAATAGAATCAACGATCATATTTGCCACGACATATTTAATGATTTACAATTAAGTTTGTCACTCTAAAATAAAAAAATCAGATCTTTTGGAAGATTAAAATAAATCGAATACAGTAAATGGCTGTTGCTAATAAATCGAAATCATTCATGCCACCCATAAATTATGTCTACAACCTCAATACACTATATGTTATGCAGTGAACCCAATCGGAGTGCTCGTTTAAAGCAAATCACATCTTTTGAAGACTTGTCGAATAATTCATAATCATTACACTGGCATGAATGCAATCAGAGCACAAAAAAAAACAGAAAAGAAAAAGCTTTAACATATATTCATATTTTATTCAAATTGCTAAATAACCATAAGTAAGTTATGCTACCGATGTACAAAGATTGAATCCATGCTAATTTGCATAAGAATTAATTTACCATGTACAAGAATAAGTTAAATTGTTCAGAACAAACATCTGACATATGGAAGGATGTGAGTAATAGTCAGTTTGCTTTTGGGTTTGAGAAAACGTGTTTGCAAATATTTCACCGAACACATTTCTAGAAAGAGAAAAAGAAAAAAAAATAGTCTGGTGTTAATGGTCTACGAAGTAGGCAAAAAAAAATATATACAAGCAATTATATCATTGCCACCTTAATTTCCACTTTGCCGTTGTAAATTAACAATTTGTTGTAATGGTGAAGTGAAATTTCATTTTTTAAATGAAAATTTGCAAGAACAATTTCTTTAAAGTGTATAAGCATTAGGTTAATATACAATGTACCATTGTTTTGCAATCAGAACAATTTCTGAATTTTCTATTAAGGTTATACTCTAAGGCAGCTTTTATATACTAAAAGTTTTCAAGATAAATTTATTTTTAGCTACAGACGAGGTAAATGTAATTTGTAACCTATTAATACAGTTTACTTACTTAAGTGGGTGAATAATTTCATCTGTTGTACATGATTCTTTTTGAATTCCGGACACCAAGTTTGGAGATAAAATTCATCGGATATATTGCTTGTTATACATCGTCCGCTTGAATAACTCTGCACACATCCAAATCTTAATGCAGGTTTTAAAGAAAAGATCTAAGTAGAATAATTAAGAAGGCAAAATGTTCAATATCAATTCGTTGTAAGTCTTGGGACTGCTTTAATCCTCTAATGCCCCAATTTTTTGCCAGCTGATTAAATATTCAATGTTAACGTCACAAAAGCAAGAAAACTAAACAAGAAAAATGTATACGGTAAAATTCAGTATATGCTGCAAAGTTTCTTGAACAGTTTTAACTAAGTTTTCTTTTTATTTTACCCAAAGCTTTCTGATATAACGAAGCACGCCTAAAGGCGGGATTGGGCATTAGAGGGTTAAATATTTTGAAAAAGTTATGAGTTCGCACACTATTCTCTTTATACAATGAAAATGATATGTATTGTAACCAACTTCAGGTTGCTATTATTTTTAAAACGCTTGTCCGGAAACTGATAGATTTATTCCAGTGACAGTTAATTTTATTGTTTACAAGCTTAGCAAAGCATTTTGATCTATTGCAGTCAGAATTAAAATTATTCGTAATGCAATACAAGCGTGGTAGTGTGATTGCTTCACATTCCTGATGGAATTCAAGCGTAAACTATAAGTGGCTACCATTACAGACCTCCATCATTTAACCCTTATACTACGTTGGGTATTAGGTCGTATTTTTCGTCACCGAATTGTTTACTGTTGGATTATAATTAAAAGTTCTTACTACTCAGCATGAATTCAGCATATGTCACCAATTCATGCACTGAGTGATAGAAATTTTTAATTATATTCGAACAGTAAGAAATGCGGTGATGAAAAATACGACATGGGTCATCAAATGACCCCAACGTAGTATAAGGGTTAAAGGTGAAGAAATCTTTTATTTCTCGTACCATTGTTCGTGATACTGGCAGTGTTGCTTAGCGCCCAAAAAGAAGAAAAGACGGTAACAATACCAGAAATGATCCGAAAAGTGAAGCCCAGATTTGATCGAAATCCACGTCGCATTGGTAGAACACTTGCTCGTGAGCTGAATATATCGCGAGAACTGACGCATATTGAAAAATGAGCTTGAATTAGACCCATTGAAGTTCCGAAAAGTGCAAGAAATTTATTAACCCTAGAAAGCTTATCCAACTGAAAGTCACGGATAAGCTAATCATACGTCTGTGGGACGTATAATAGTTTGTGATCATGTGGATAAAATTTGCGGATTTTTGTTTTATATTTTTGTACTTACACCGATTCTATATACAAATCCTTATGTGCGTGATGATAAATTCCGAATTTAGTTAGCACAGACACAAACCATTTTTTTACATTCTGTTAATTAGTTAACAGAGATTCATAAGGGAGCTAACGGAGCACTGTAAAGATTTAACAGAGGTATTTTCTACTCTAATCAATGATAGATTTATTTTTTGATCACAAGGAAAAATATTAAATGGTCTTCCTGACCAATTTACTTTATCTAAAATTAAACCACCCACTTGTGGCATTATCACTCACAGCTACATTCACACACATGTCTCAAGATTTTGCAGAAAATTTAATTTTTCGGCACAATTTTTTGAGAGGATGGGACTCAAGTGACCATTGTGGCCACATGGACAATTGTCCCACAATGGCCCATACACCATATGGAAGGGCTTCAAGAGCTCTATCGATATTTGATATAATTTTTTAGATCCGCCGGTCAGTTCTGGAAAAAATAAAATTCTTTATAAAATTCTGGAGAGGATGCCCTCCAGTGGCCATTGTGGTCAAATGGACAATTGTCCCACAATATAAAAGGGCTTGAAGAGCTCTATCGATATTGGATAGATTTGGATCCGCCGGTCAGTTCTGGAGAAAAATAAAATTCTTTATAAAATTCTGGAGAGGATGCCCTCCAGTGGCCATTGTGGTCAAATGGACAATTGTCCCACTATGACCTATACACCATATGAAAGGTCTTGAAGAGCTCTATCGATTTTGGATAGATTTGTTTAGATCCGCCGGTCAGTTCTGGATAAAATTCTTTATACAATTCTGGAGAGGATGCCTCCAGTGGCTATTGTGGTCAAATGGACAATTGTCCCACAATTGTGGAACGCCGTTCGAACTCGGCTATAAAAAGTATGTCCCTTGTCATTGAGCTTAACATGGAATCGGGCAGCAATCAGTGATAAGAGAGAAGTTCACCACTGTGGTATCACAATGGACTGAATAGCCTAAGTAAGCCTGAAATATCGGGCAGCCACTATACCTAACCTAACCTATGGGGTCAAAATAAATGCTGAATATTATCGGTAAAATGTTCTAAAAACAAAATTGAAGCCCTGGGCAGAAAAACATTTCGCAACAGGACTCAGTGCCGCGTTAACCAAGAAAGGCTTAAATTTCTACCGCAAAATGGCAACCAAAATCTCCCGCTATCAATCCGTTGGACTTTTGCGGCTGTGGCATTTTGGAGAGTATGTGATCATCTCATCAGCTTATATCCACATCAAGGAACTCTGCAACTAAGATGGGATGCGTCCATAATGACCTGGTGGTGACCCTTGGTTGCAGATGGGACACACGTCACACTATCAATCACTGCTAGGTAGGAATTGAGGCGATTGCTTGATCTTAGTTGGGGCAACCGTGGTGCAATGGTTAGCATGCCCGCCTTGCATACACAAGGTCGTGGGTTCGATTCCTGCTTCGACCGAACACCAAAAAGTTTTTCAGCGGTGGATTATCCCACCTCAGTAATGCTGGTGACATTTCTGAGGGTTTCAAAGCTTCTCTAAGTGGTTTCACTGCAATGTGGAACGCCGTTCGGACTCGGCTATAAAAAGGAGGTCCCTTGTCATAGAGCTTAACATGGAATCGGGCAGCACTCAGTGATAAGAGAGAAGTTCACCAATGTGGTATGACAATGGACTGAATAGTCTAAGTGAGCCTGATACATCGGACTGCCACCTAACCTAACCTAACCTAGTTGGGGCTAAAGTACTCGTGGAAGTCCCTTTCCTCCGGAGCTATGGGCGGTGGAAGAGCTCCGAGAACAGGACTAACCTGCTCTTTTTCTCATCGCTTCAGCTACAGTATCCTCATGAGTCCTGTTTAGATACGGCTGGTATGCTGCCTGATGGATCTTGCGCTTTAAAAAAAGAAGATCAACCCTTACATTCTAGGGAGTTGGTTACTATCAATCACTGCTAGGTAGGAATTGAGGCGATTTCTTGATCTTAGTTGGGGCAAAAGTACTCGTGGAAGTCCCTTTCCTCCGGAGCTATGGGCGGTGGAAGAGCTCCGAGAACATGACTAATCTGCTCTTTTTCTCATCGCTTCAGCTACAGTATCCTCATGAGTCCTGTTTAGATACGGCTGGTATGCTGCCTGATGGATCTTGCGCTTTAAAAAAAAGAAGATCAACTCTTATATTCCAGGTAGTTGGTTGCTATCAATCACTGCTAGGTAGGAGTTGAGGCGGTTGCTTGATCTTAGTTGGGGCAAAAGTACTCGTGGAAGTCCCTTTCCTCCGGAGCTATGGGCGGTGGAAGAGCTCCGAGAACAGGACTAACCTGCTCTTTTTCTCATCGCTTCAGCTAGGTTAGGTTAGGTTAGGTGGCAGCCCGATGTATCAGGCTCACTTAGACTATTCGGTCCATTGTGATACCACATTGGTGAACTTCTCTCTTATCACTGAGTGCTGCCCGATTTCATGTTAAGCTCAATGACAAAGGGACCTCCTTTTTATAGCCGAGTCCGAACGGCGTTCCACTTTCCAGTGAAACCACTTAGAGAAGCTTTGAAACCCTCATAAATGTCACCAGCATTACTGAGGTGGGATAATCCACCGCTGAAAAACTTTTTGGTGTTCGGTCGAAGCAGGAATCGAACCCACGACCTTGTGTATGCAAGGCGGGCATGCTAACCATTGCACCACGGTGGCTACAGTATCCTCATGAGTCCTGTTTAGATACGGCTGGTATGCTGCCTGATGCATCTTGCGCTTTAAAAAAAGAAGATAAACCCTTTCAGGGAGTTGGTTGCCTATTTACCAGATGGTCATTTGGATGGTTACTGTGATAACAAGGAGATGTAATTGTGATCAAATAGTTCTATTATGTTCCCATGTGCAATCATAAAATCTATCCACTATTTGCATAAAGTGAAATTGCTCCAAGGGACAAGAACTTTGCAATGTCAAAAGTGTTCATGCGATCCGTTGCTTGGTACCCCTTATCTCCTGTACAACTCTGCACACATGGTACATTTCAAGTATTTTAATCATAAAAGGTTCATAAAAAACGATGTAGTAAATATTTGTTACCATATCAATTCGTTTTAAATTCCTTCTCCTCTTCCTACCTCCTTCTTCCTCTTTTTATCCAAGGACTGCATATTCCGATTTCTGCAAAAATTTTAAGGAAATCAACATGGACCCAGGTGATACTAAAATTAAGACAGAACGAAGAATTTTCCACGCTTAAGGTAATCTGGACCTTTGGTTGCAATCACTCAGGCTATATAAAATAAATCGTCTAGTTGATTATTTCAATTCAGTTCAGTGAAATTGCTCCAAGGGACAAGAACTTTGCAATGTTAAAAGTTATCATCCGATCCGTTGCTTGGTACCCGTTATCTCCTGTACAACTCTGCACACATGGTACATTTCAAGTAGTTCAATCATAAAAAGTTCTTATAAAATAATGGAGTAAATATTTTTTACCATATCAATTCGTTTTAAGTGTGAGGAATGATTTGTAAAATTACAAAGTTTTCAAATTCCTTCTCCATATGTAATTATATCGACTATTCATAACTTATTTCAAGTGAAAGCTGTTTGCCTTCAAAATACAGAAATTCTGACAATTACAATCGTACATATGGGCCATATCAATATGAAAAAAAAAAAAACAAAACTTGAATGTATCTATTGTAATAGAAGCAAACCACATTGCTTTCAGAGGGGATTCATTTCAATAACCAAGTGTTCAACATTACCATAGTCCAAGTATCAATATCGATTGACTTGACTTGATTTGAACGACAGATACAAGAGTGGAAATATGACGGGGAGCTACCGCAGGCAAACATTCCATAGATCAAGAATAGAGGGAAAAAAAACAACAAAGCTAAAGATATGCCGGTACCAGGGACATGATCTCAAAACCACAAAAGCTATCGATCTATTGGTGCTGTAATAACTGTTTCGGTCATTCCATATAGTGGAGCTCCCCTAATAACAAAACTCACACTCAAGATATAGACATAAACGAAAACCATTAGAAGAGATAGAAAGAAGGAAATGTATTCGACAAATACGAATACAAATCTAATTAATATTTAACTTCAGGCAATAGTATTGAGTCAAACCAAGTGTCCAAAAGCCAGCCAGTCATTGAGTGAATGTTGAATTCGAATATGGGAATACAGAAGAATTTTAACAATAGAACCTCTTCTATTCTATAGAGATCCCATGTTACAATAGAGTATAGCACCAGTAAGACAAGTAATCATTCTAGTACAGATAAAGAGCGAAACAAATTATTTGAATTGGATTTTTTTTTTCATTTTTTTAATAATGATTAGGCACTTGTAATATCACAGGAATACTAATAACCATAATGGTGCCAATCTTGCCATTAGAATGTGTGTAATACACTTGGGTTAAATTCTAATTGCTCTCAGTCAATGATAAATTTCTTGGCTACCTCCATAGCAGTCGTCTATCTGCACTCCTTTATTTCAGCGGTATTCTAGTTTCGAGTCATAAACTTGAATTTGGAAAATGTGTAAGCACCATCAAGAACCCAGTAACCAGGCAACAGTTAAAGATACTTGTTTGCTTAACTCTGGCACCTTTTTTCCTCCACTTTGTGGCTTGTCGTGATTGAAATCACTTTAAATTCAAGGCGTGGTCCATTTATGTTATGTGACATGTGATGCTGTCAAGTGTTTCTCTATCTTAAGTGAGATCATTATTTCTTGCAGATCTAAAATAAATTCTACAAAAAAACCTGACCACCTTGGTTTGATATTAGAAGTAATTATATTGGACTATAATAATACAAATAATAATAAATTGTTGATTTAATTAACTCATTTGTTATAATGTCGAAGGAAATCTATTACCAGAAAGAAGGATGTAGATACACGTAAAGAAAAATTTGCTCCAATTAAATTTTAAACAAACTATGGTGTAAGATGAGAAATATCTTCATAGGCGAACAAAACTCATTGAAGATTGTTGAGAGCAGCTCATGCGAAGGAATTGTTAGTATATGATCACCACAGGATTATAGATTCAATCAGCTCCTTTATTGTGAATAACCTCACCAGCCATTTGTCATCTCAAAAGGTTCTCACGCAGTATGAGCTTGCAGGTTACTAAGGACCCAGATTTGGCTTCCGCATCTTCTTGGAAGAGGAAATTTCATCCGATCAGATTGAAATTTGATGCGTGATGTTAGTATATGGCTTCTATACAGACCCCTTATAAACTGATTCCCAGATTGGACCTTCCTTACTTGGAGAAGGAAAATTTATCCGACCCGATTGAAATTTAGTAAGTGATGTCAGTATGTGATCTCTAACAATAATGCAAAACTAGGTCTAAATTGGTACCGACCACCCAAGATTTGACTTTTGATGCCTCATCTGATATTTGGCCCTCTAATTACCATTTGGAATTTGGTTCATATCGGTTGCTGAGCATTAGCTTCTTGGTCATCATTAATTTCTTCATTGATGTCACACAGCAAAAAAATTTGGAAGTTCTTCTAACGGCACGACTCTAAAAGCACTTCCAAAAATGTCGTCCCAAAGATGTTTTTTATTTGCACAGGAAGTTCATTTTAGTCAATTTTTTATAACTCGCATTTTTTCATATTTATAATGGGAAATTTAAAATTGTATTGTTTCAAATAGGTTAAAAACAAATTAAGAATTGATAAAATAGTGAAAATTATTTAAACTTTGCCGAAAAAAATGTTAAATCCTTTCTAGAAATATTGCGAATTTTTGAAAATATTTGATGTCGAACGTTCCGGACAAGCGTTATAACGTATTAAAAATCACAAAAAAATTGTTTAAATTATTTGTCAAAATATCAAAAAATTTCTTAATTCACATCCAAAACACTGGATTCGCATCACACCTTAAGAAGTGATGCAAATTCAGTGCAACGGCTGTTGAAATGGTGGACGTCCGTCCTATGACAGGCCCATGTTAAATTCATCGCTTCTGCGTCAATTTTGCACCACTTCCGGATCCAAAAAGAACATTTTCACTACTTTTTTGGCGACGCTTTTTTTTTGCTGGGATGTGATTCAGAAATGTATTCAAACAATAAAAAAAATCGAAAATATAGTGTGTTTACTATCGATTTCGTGGAATTTCAATACAAGGAGGATCCCAGAGGACCTTTTCACATGTTCCCCTACTAAACACATTCAAATCTCAATAGAAACTGTTTTAAAAATACTTTCGGATATACTTTCCTTTGACCATCAAGGAGTAATTTCAATTTGAAAATTAAAAAGGTCCCCAGAGACTTTCTCACCCGGTCGAGGGTTAAACTACGGTGAGACTAGTCAAATATTTGACCAAAACTTTTTCCCTTGTCTGATCATCAAACTTTTGTAACAAACGTTTGATCTTAGTGTGATCACCATATGACAAATATGTAACGGTTCGAAATACATTTCACCAATACCATCTAGTATTCCAACAATACATATTTTATTATCATACGTACACTTCTTATGATTAGTGTAATGATCTTACTACCTCTTCTCTACGTATACTTACAATGAGTACTGTGCCTACCACTACATGCTTCTACTATGGCGCCCATATAAATCAATATGGGATATATTTCAGCATTAGGTAGTGCTAGTTACATGGGAAAGTGATTTCTGGCTACATTATTTTGTAGTCACTATGCAGATAATTCCCATCCACATCATAATTGCAACTGGTTATACCATAAGTGAAACGTTTTTGGTGAATGCACAGGATTCCCATGACGGACAAGTCGTTTGGCATAGATCCGACTACTCGAAGGAGTTCAAGCCCATACGCTTTTAGTTTGCCTCCGCACTAATTGCTTCGGCATTTAGCCTTCTTCCGCACTAAACGCTTTGGGTTTTATCTTGCTTCCGCACTAATTTCTGTGGCTTTAGCTTGCTTCCGCACTAATTTCTTCGGCATTTAGCTTTCTTCCGCACTAATTGCTTCCGCACTTATTGCTTCCGCACTTATTGCTTCGGCTTTTAGCTTGCTTCGTTTTCTTCTGTTTGGGCATTTAGCTACCTTCTGCACTAGTCGCTTCGGCTTTTAGCGTGCTTCCGCATTCGATTTCTTCTGCTCTAATTGTGTCGGTTTTTAGCTTGCATCCGCACTAATTAATTCGGCGTTTAGCCTGCTGCCGCAATAAGTATCTTGTCGGATAGAGTGTATCCGCTCTAATTGCTTTGCCTTCGCTTGTTTCCATCAATAAAATCTATACTATTCTACCTAATAAGGCATAAATCGGGTGTTTCATTTTAAGGTTTGTGGGTTCTTGAAGGTCATCCTGGACAATCTCATCCTACGAAAAAAGCTCCAAATATTTGCACCACTTTCGTTTAAATTTTTATTTCATTGTACAAAAATGTCGTAAGGCCAAGTATACGTTCAAACAACAATTAAATTTGATTTTTTTACAATGCAAAAGACGCATGTATTTGTTTCTCTTAGTTTTTTTGACAACGGGTCGGAAAAGGGTCCCCCTTTCTTACAAATTAATTAGTAGTCCCCTTGTGATGCTTGGATTAGGAAAAAAATGGCATAGGGTTGAAAATCGATAATTGATTTTTTAGTATTTAGGGAGCTGAAGATGTTGATGAGGAATGTGGAAGATCCTAAACTGACTTGTATCTAACTGTCCACTTTTTGTTGTAACTTTATTACTTTGTATATTTCTAATTATATTTTCTTTTCATTTATTTGCAGTTTACTCTATAATTGTCGGTCTTCACTTTCAATACAATAACGTCATAAAAGGTAAGTTATTCATGTTATTACATAGTTTTTATATCTCTTCTCTCAATCTCATCATAAAGAAAAAAAAAAATACTAAACCTTATGCTAAAGGCAACATGCTCATATCTGGATTCATAGTGTAGACCGTTACGCATGCGCAGTAAAAGAACTTTCCATTGACCTTAGATAATGTAGGCAAATTATAGGGAACGTGAAATAGAAATGGTAAAAAAAGAAATCCGGAAAATCTACATAATAAAATTGTTCAAACACTAACGAATGGAAAGTAAACTTGAGAATTTCAACTCACATCTTAATTGTATCTTCGGCAATAATACTCAAGGCAGGCCTCTGAGTCGACCTAGCCATGTCCGTTTGTCCGTCCCTCTGTATGGGAACACATTTTTGTGGACAAATTCTAGGTCGCTGTTTTAGTCTAATCGACTTCACATTTGGCACAGATATGTACTATGGGTGTGAATTGAACACTCTCGATTTTGGAGAGATATCGGTTCAGATTTAGCTATAGCTCCCATATATATTCAAATAGATTTCTATAGAAAGGTTTGTCTAAATTTTATTTATGTACACTCAAAAAAAAAAAAGTTTACTTGGATCCAATGATTTTGACCTTCCCTTAAGGATTTTGGTATTGATTCCGAGCCAAAGATGGGATTTCTTTAAAATAAAGACATTGTTTAGAGTCCTCTCTGGCTCTAAATCTACGATCGATAAAATTTCATTCCTTTTCGCAATATATTAATAAAGCTATACACATACCAACAAATGAAAGTTTAAAAATCTAAATTATAGCGGATACTTCAAAGTAAAAACATTTTAAACCAAAGGTGCCAACTCCTCAAAATAAGTCTTAGCGTATATTTGAAGCGTTTTATCTTAAATCTAATGATCCAGTATTTCAGTTAATTTAAGGACGATTTCTTTAAATCAAAACTGTGTTTCTTTACTTTAAAAAAAATTTGCCTTAGTTCAAAAGCATACGACCTTAATGGAGGCATGAAAATTTCCAAAATTTGTGTCCTAAATTTAATAAAACAAATTTTTGAAGCAAAGATTATAAATTTTATTTTAATAAAAATTTCATTCATTTCATTCAATTTATCCTAAACACCTTGTAAATTGCACATCCTAAAATTCTAATTTTTAAAAACTGTTATTTCTTTTGAAATTTTTGCAAAATAATAATACACAAAGAAAATTTTAGCAAAATTTTATTTTTATAGAAAAAGTTTTTTAACAATTTATTTCTATAGAAATTTTTTGAAAACTTAATTCTTTAGAAAAATATATAAAATTTTATTTCCATAGAAAATTTTAATTCTATGGAAAATTTTGTCAAAATTTCATTTCTATAGAACATTTTGTCAACATTTGATTTCTATAGAAAGTTTTGTCAAAATTTTATTTCTATAGAAGGTTTTGTCAAAATTTTATTTCTATAGAGAATTGTCAAAATTATATTTCTATAGAAAATTTTGTCAACATTTTATTCTTACAGAAAAATTTTGAAAACTTAATTCTTTAGAAAAATATATAAAACTTTATTTTTATAGAATTTTATTGAAAATTTTTATTTCTATAGAAAATGTTGTCAAAATTTTATTTCTATAGAAAATTTTATTTTTATAGGAAATTTTGTTAAAATTTAATTTCTATAGAAAATGTTGTTAAAATTTTATTTCTATAGAAAGTATTGTCAACATTTTATTTCTATAGAAAATTTTGTCAAAATTTTATTTCTATAGAAAATTTTGTAAAAATTTTATTTTTATAGAAAATTTTGTAAAAATTTTATATCTATAGAAAATTTTTTAAAAATTTTATTTCTATAAAAATTTTTGTAAAATTTTTATTTCTATAGAAAGTTTTGTCAAAATTTTTATTTCTATAGAAAGTTTTGTCAAAATTTTATTTCTATAGAAAATTTTGTCAAAATTTTATTTCTATAGAAAATTTTGTCAAAATTTTATTTCTAAAGAAAATTTTGTCAACATTTTATTCTTACAGAAAAATATATAAAATTTATTTTTATAGATTTTTTTTTTTTTAAATTTCTATTTCTATAGAAAATGTTGTCAAAATTTTATTTTTATAGAAAATTTTGTCAAAATTTTATTTTTATAGGAAATTTTGTCAAAATTTCATTTCTATAGAAAATGTAGTCAACATTTTATTTAGATAGGAAATTTTGTTAAAATTTCATTTCTATAGAAAATGTTAAAATTTTATTTCTATAGAATGTATTGTCAAAATTTTATTTCTATAGAAAATTTTGTAAAAATTTTATTTCTGTAGAAAATGTTGTAAAAATTTTATTTCTATAGAAAATTTTGTAAAAATATTATTTCTATAGAAAATTTTGTCAAAATTTTATTTCCATAGAAAATTTTGTAAAAATTTTATATCTATAGAAAATTTTGTAAAAATTTTATTTCTATAGAAAATTTTGTAAAAATTTTATTTCTATAAAAATTTTTGTCAAAATTTTATTTCTATAGAAAATTTTCAAAGAATTTTAGTTCTATAGAAAATTTTGTCAAAATTTTATTTCTATATAAAATTTATTCAAAATTTTATTTCTTTAGAAAATATTGTCAAAATTTTATTTCTATAGAAAATTTTATTAAAATTTTAAATCTATAGAAAATTTTGTCTGTTTTTTATTATTATAGAAAATTTTGTCAAAATTTAATTTCTGTAAAAAAATTTTGCAAAATTTTATTTCTATCGGTGCAGATTTTGATATAAGTGTAAAACACTCATATGACCACAAAAGCCAAAGTGTTACTCTGACTCAGATGAAATTTTGCACAGAGAATAGAAGTAACCTTCCAACAATGCATGCCAAATTTGATCTAGTCTTTCCTTACTTGTTTTATTTGATGTTTTTTTGTATCGCTTGTCTACAAGTTCGCTCCTCACAAAAGAAAACTCTTCTTTCAGTGTATAATTATTAAAAAAAAACGTTTTTGAACCTTGCCTTTACTAATTGCATTCCATTTTGATTTATTTTAGTACCCTATTTTCCCCATGCATAAATTACATTTTTATTTTTTCCTCGTATTTCGTTTTTTGCTTTTTCCATAACACAAAAGAAAAAGATTTTGTTTTTATCCCAAACATATACATTTTATGGTCTTTTGGGACAATTCTTAAGATTTACATGACTTACATAAAACTTTATACATTTGTTTATGTTTGCGACGGAAACATTTCAACATATTCACTGTCTGATTGTCCCCGCACTTACACCACATATCCACAAAATAATGGTCATTAGGTGAAATAATGGACAGATAGTCAGATAGACGGACAGACAGACGGACAAATGCATTTTAAGAGAAAACTAAAAACCAACAAAGTTGGTATTTATATTTTATGTCACAGACTGTAAAGTTTCCTGATGTTATTGTCGGTTTGTTTGGACTTCGCTCTAAAGTTGGTTGACATTTGCATGACAAACGCGAAATATAACAAAATATAAACTAAGCAAAGAGAAAAAATAAAATAAACTTTGAGGAAAACATAAACAATCAACAAGAAACTTAAACCAAATATAGCAGATGCGACCTATTGTGTGAAGAACATTCAAAGAAGTTGTAGAGTAAAATGGAAAATTTGTGTTCAAAATCTTATTTCTATAAAAAAAATCCTGCAAAATTTTATTTCTATAGAAAATGTTGTCAACATTTTATTTCTATAGAATATTTGGTCAAAATTTTATTTCTGTAGAAAATTTTATCAGAATTTTTATTTTTATAGAATTATTTGTCAAAATTTTATTTTGTCAAAATTATATCTCTATAGAAAATTTTATTATCATTTTTATCTCTATAGAAAATTTTGTCAAAATTTTATTTCTATAGAAAATTTTGTCAAAATTTTATCTCCATAGAAAATTTTGTCAAAATTTCTCTCTATAGAAAATTTTGTCAAAATTGTATCTCTATAGAAAATTGTGTCAAAAACTTATGTCTATAGAAAATTTTGTCAAAAACTTATGTCTATAGAAAATTTTGTCACCATTTTATTTCTTTAGAAAATTTTGTCAAAAATTTATCTCTATAGAAAAGTTTGTCAAAATTTTATCCCTATAGACAATTTTGTCAAAATTTTATTTCTATAGAAAATTTTGTCAACATTTTATCTCTATAGAGAATTTTGTCAAAATTTTTTTTCTATAGAAAATTTTGTCAAAATTTTATCTCTACAGAAAATATTGTCAAAATTGTATCTCTATAGAAAATTTTGTCAAAATTTTATCTCTATAGAAAATCTTGTCAAAATTTTATTTCTATAGGAAATTTAAAAAAAAAATATTTTTATAGAAAATTTTTGCAAAATTTTATTTCTATAGGAAATTTTTACAAAAAAAAAATATTTCTATACAAAATTCTTTTTCTATAGAAAACTTTTTCAAAATTTTATTTCTATAAAAAATTTTGTCAAAAATTTATTTTTATAGAATTTTTTGTCTAAATTTTATTTCTATGGAAAATTTTGTTATAATTTAATTTCTATAGAAAATTTTGCAAAATTTTATTTCTATAGAAAATTTTTACAAAATTTATTTTTTTTAGAAAATGCTTACAAAATTTTATTTCCATTGATCATTTTTACAAGATGTTATTTGTATAGAAAATTTTTGCAAAATTATGTTTCTATAGAAAATTTTTTCAAAATTTTATTTCCATAGATTTTTTGTTGTCAAAATTTTATTTCTCTATACAATTTTGTTAAAATTTAATTTCTGTATAACATTTTTGTCAAAATTTTATTTCAAAAGAAAAATTGGTTAAAATTTTATTTCTATAGAACAATTTTGTCGAAATTTTATATCTATAGAAAATTCCTTCAAAATTGTATCTCTATGGAAAATTGTCAAAATTTTATATCTATAGAATTTTTTGCAAAATTGTATGCTATAGTAAATTTTGTCTAAATTTTATTTCTAAAGAAAATTTTGTCAAACTTTTATTTCTATAGAAAATGTTGCCGAAAATTTATTTCTATAGAATTTTGTGTCAAAATTTTATTTCTATAGAAAATTTTGTTAAAATTTAATTTCTATAGAAAATGTTTGTCAAAATTTTATTTCAAAAGAAAATTTTGTTAAAATTGTATCTCTATAGCAAATTCCCTCAAAATTTCATTGCCATAGAAAGTTTTTGCAAAATTTTATCGCTATAGAAAATTCTGTCAAAATGGTATTTCTATAGAACATTTTGTCAACATTTTATATCTATAGAAATTTTTTAAAACTTTATGTCTATAGAATTTTTTTTGCAAAATTGTATGATATAGAAAATTTTGTCTAAATTTTATTTCTATAGAAAATTTTGTCAAAATTTTATTTCTCTAGAAACAATTTGCTAAACTCTAAAGAAAATTTTTGACGATTTTAAAATTTTGTCAATTTATATAAATATTGTGTCAATAATTTTTAATAAAAGCACTTATTGTTTTTCATTGTCTTTCCCACCACTTCTTACGCCTTCTTATATTCCCCCTTGGCTGTCCCAATATCATATCAGTTAAATCTTCTTAACCATAAATATACTGACTTTATTATATTCATTGGTCATATGGGCATGGAGAAAGATTGGCGTATTGATAGTGATTATCTTTAACAATAAAAAAAATATTAGAGGATTTTATTTCATTACTGCACACAATGTTGAACTGATGATATTGATGCTGCTATTCATTTCATACTCCCTAACGTCATTAAAGTAACTTTCATGGCAACCATTAATGACAGCAATTCCCAATCTCATTTCCAAAAATTTCAAATGTAAGCCACATAATATCACAACAATAAAAGCAGGGATGCATTGCATCAAGCCTTTCCCCTTTGGTGGTTTAGTTTAGTACATTGTTTGTAATGCATTTATATCCAAGGTATTTGTGGCCATGGTGTGGCTCCATTGCATTGGGAGATTAAGTAATAGCACTCCTCTTTCCTTTTATCCCACATTTGCATATGACAGAAATGTGATAAGAGTGAACAGTGGATTTAAATCGATTTATTTGTATCGCAGAGAATTTTATTAAAGTTGGAAAATTTTGTTATTTATATTTTTCATTACAGATGGGGAATTATTTGATAGCACACTTTCAAGGATAAATGTTCACATCAAATAATAATAAAGGTGTTAACAATTTTATAAATAAATAAAATTTTAATTGAATTTACTTGATGTTACGTATTGATCTCAACATTTTTCTCATTTAAATCCGATCACGTTTCAACCCACTGTGCCATTGATGAGCAGCGCTTCAAATAAGCGCCACGCAGTATAAAATTCTCTTGAGTATCAAATGTGCAACTCTTAAAATAAACCAGCAATCTTTTAATTGCTTTGGACCCATACTGATTACACAAAGACTATAGACACTAAGAAAGATTTAAATTAAATGTTCGTTTGGAACTGTTAAAGTGAAATTTTCATACAAAATAATTACTTGTAGAAATTTTCGTATAGAAAATTGAACAAAAAATCAGAAATTTTCAAATTGAACCTTTGTATAGTAATAAATTATCGAATTAAAATTTTTGAAAAAATTTAAAATTAAATTTTCGTATTGAAAATTAAAATACAATATTTCAAAATTAAATTTTATTACAGAAGGTTATGTCAAGTTTGGTTTAACGGCAGCCCGTTAATTTAGGCTCACTTAGTTTGTTCAGTCTTTTATGGTACCATAGGAGGTGAACTTTTCTCTTGCTATCCGATTCTATGTTTAGCCGAGTGTGAACGGCGGTTTCACATTAAGATGAAACCTTAAGTGGAATTTAGCCCATTATCCTATGCAAGGCCGGTATGCTAACCTTGCCGTAGCGGTGACTTCCGAAAATTTAAAATGAAAATGTCATGTCGAAATTAAAATATAAAAATTTTAAAACTAGAAAACCTTTCTACTCAACTTTTATTATTTATATTCATAATTTATTACAGTTATAAATATTATAAATAAATAAATAAATAGAATTTCGTATAGAAAAATTTAACAGTACATTTTTCAATAGAAAATTTTCAAACTAAATTTTCGTACAGAAAAATTTTAAATTTAAAATTTGGTATAGAAAATTTTAAAATATAAGTTTTCGTATATAAAACATTTATTCAATTTTCGTGTAAAAGATTTTACCATCCTATAAAAAATATATTTGTAAAAATAAAATTAGTTATCGTAAATCCTAATATAAGATCTTCTTATTTTTTTCAATGAAATTTTAGTTGGAAAATTATAAAATTAAATTTTCTTAGAAAAAATTCTATAATATAATATAAAATTAAATTTGTTATTAAAAATTTTTAAGATGAAATGTTATTTTAGAATATTTTAAATAAACATTCATATAGATATATTTCATATAGAAGTGAGCTTTGGACCCATACTGATTACACAAAGACTATAGACACTAAGAAAGATTTAAATTAAATGTTCGTTTGGAACTGTTAAAGTGACATTTTCATACAAAATAATTACTTGTAGAAATTTTCGTATAGAAAATTGAACAAAAAATCAGAAATTTTCAAATTGAACCTTTGTATAGAAGTAAATTATCGAATTAAAATTTTTGAAAAAATTTAAAATTAAATTTTCGTATTGAAAATTAAAATACAATATTTCAAAATTAAATTTTATTACAGAAGGTTATGTCAAGTTTGGTTTAACGGCAGCCCGTTAATTTAGGCTCACTTAGTTTGTTCAGTCTTTTATGGTACCATAGGAGGTGAACTTTTCTCTTGCTATCCGATTCTATGTTTAGCCGAGTGTGAACGGCGGTTTCACATTAAGATGAAACCTTAAGTGGAATTTAGCCCATTATCCTATGCAAGGCCGGTATGCTAACCTTGCAGTAGCGGTGACTTCCGAAAATTTAAAATGAAAATGTCATGTCGAAATTAAAATATAAAAATTTTAAAACTAGAAAACCTTTCTACTCAACTTCAAATAAAATAAATAAATAGAATTTCGTATAGAAAAATTTAACAATACATTTTTCAATAGAAAATTTTCAAACTAAATTTTCGTACAGAAAAATTTTAAATTTAAAATTTGGTATAGAAAATTTTAAAATATAAGTTTTCGTATATAAAACATTTATTCAATTTTCGTGTAAAAGATTTTACCATCCTATAAAAAATATATTTGTAAAAATAAAATTAGTTATCGAAAATCCTAATATAAGATCTTCTTATTTTTTTTTCAATGAAATTTTAGTTGGAAAATTATAAAATTAAATTTTCTTAGAAAAAATTCTATAATATAATATAAAATTAAATTTGTTATTAAAAATTTTTAAGATGAAATGTTATTTTAGAATATTTTAAATAAACATTCATATAGATATATTTCATATAGAAGTGAGCCGCCGTGGTGCAATGGTTAGCATGCTCGCCTTGCATACACAAGGTCGTGGGTTCGATTCCTGCTTCGACCGAACACTAAAAAATTTTTCAGCGGTGGATTATCCCACCTCAGTAATGCTGGTGACATTTCTGAGGGTTTCAAAGCTTCTCTAAGTGGTTTTGCTGCAATGTGGAACGCCATTCGGACTCGGCTATAAAAAGGAGGTCCCTTGTCATTGAGCTTAACATGGAATCGGGCAGCACTCAGTGATAAGAGAGAAGTTCACCAATGTGGTATCACAATGGACTGAATAGTCTAAGTGAGCCTGATACATCGGGCTGCCACCTAACCTGACCTTCATATAGAAAATTTTAAATACATTTTCGTATAGAAAATTTGAAATAAGTTTTCATACAGAAAATTTTGAAATAAATTTTCGTATAGACAATTTTGAAATGAATTCTCGTACAGAAAATTTTAAAATGAATTTTCGTATAGAAAATTTTTAAATAAATTTTCGTACAGCAAAATATTTATTTTTTTTATGGACATTTTTGTATGGAAGATTGTAAAATGCAATTTTCTTATCGAAAATTTTAAAATGCAATTTTCTTATCGAAAATTTTAAAATGAAATTTTCCTATGAGAAGTTTTGCAATTAAATGTTCGTATAAAAAATATACTTATTAAAATAAAATTAGCTTCTCGAAAAATTTAATATGAAATTTTCTTATTTTTTTTAATAAAACTTTCTGTAGAGAATTTTAAAATTTCATATAGAAAATTCTAAAATGAAATTTTCTTATTAAAAATTTTATAATGAAATTTTCACATAGAAAAGTTAAAAAAGAAATTTGTGTATAAAAAAATGTTAGAAAATTTTAACATTAAATTGTCGAATACAATTGTTAAAAAATAAAATTTTCGTATAGAGAATTTTAAATAAATTTTAATACAGACAAATTTAAATAAATTTTCATATAGAGAAATGTAAATAATTTCTTTGTATGTAAAAAGTTATAATAAATTCTCGCTTAGAAAAATTTTAATAAATTTTAATAAATTTAATGCAAACATTTCCTATAAGAAAATTCATTCTAGCCGAGAATTGAATTTAAAAATTAGAATTATTTAAAATTTATATATATATATATATATATATATATATATATATATATATATATATATATATATATATATATATATATATATATATATATATATATATATATAAATTTTAACTAATTCTAATTTTTATACCCTCCATCATAGGATGGGGGTATATTAACTTTGTCATTCCGTTTGTAACACATCGAAATATTGCTCTAAGACCCCATAAAGTATATATATTCTGGGTCGTGGTGAAATTCTGAGTCGATCTAAGCATGTCCGTCCGTCCATCCGTCCGTCCGTCCGTCCGTCCGTCTGTTGAAATCACGCTAACTTCCGAACGAAACAAGCTATCGACTTGAAACTTGGCACAAGTAGTTGTTATCGATGTAGGTCGGATGGTATTGAAAATGGGCCATATCGGTCCACTTTTACGTATAGTCCCCATATAAAGGGACCATCAGATTTGGCTTGTGGAGCCTCTAACAGAACCATATTTCATCCGATCCGGCTGAAATTTGGTATATGGTGTTGGTATATGGTCTCTAACAATCATGCAAAAATTGGTCCATATCGGTCCTTAATTATATATAGCCCCCATATAAACCGATCCCCAGATTTGGCTTGTAGAGCCTCTAAGAGAAGCATATTTCATCCGATCCGGCTGAAATTTGGTACATGGTGTTGGTATATGGTCTCTAACAATCATTCAAAAATTGATTCACATCGGTCCATAATTATATATAGCCCCCATATAAACCGATCCCCAGATTTGGCTTGCGGAGCCTCAAAGAGAAGCAAATTTCATCCGATCCGGCTGAAATTTGGTACATGATGTTGGTATATGGTCTCTAACAACCATGCAAAAATTGGTCCACATCGGTCCATAATTATATATAGACCCCATATAAACCGATCTCCAGATTTTGTTTGCGAAGCCTCAAAGAGAAGCAAATTGCATCCGATCCCGCTGAAACTTGTTACATGGTATTGGTATATGGTCTCTAACAACCGTGCAAAAATTGGTCCACATCGGTCCATAATTATATATAGCGCCCATATAAACCGATCCCCAGATTTGGGTTGCGGAGCTTCAAAGAGAAGCAAATTTCATCCGATCCGCCTGAAATTTGGTACATGATATTGCTATATGGTCTCTAACAACCATGCAAAAATTGGTCCACATCGGTTCATAATTATATATAGCCCCCATATAAGCCGATCCCCAGATTTGGCTTGCGAAGTCTCCAAGAGAAGCAAATTTCATCCAATCTGGTTGTAATTTTGAACATGGTGTTAGTATATGATCTTTAACAACCGTGCCAGAATTGGTCCATATCGGTCCATAATTATATATAGCCCCCATATAAAACGTTCTCCAGATTTGACCTCCGGAGCCTCTTGGAGGAGCAAAATTCATCCAATCCGGTTCAAATTAGGAACGTGGTGTTAGTATATGGTCGCTAACAACCATACCAAAATTGGTCCAATCACACAAAAATTGGTCCATATCGGTTCATAATCATGGTTGCCACTAGAGCCAAAAATAACCTACCAAAATTTTATTTATATAGAAAATTTTGTTAAAATTTTGAGAAAGATTTTCAAAATTTTATTTCTATAGAAAATTTTGTTCAAATTTTATTCGGTTCATAATCATGGTTGCCACTCGAGCCAAAAATAATCTACCAAGATTTTATTTCTATACAATATTTTGTCAAAAGTTTATTTCTATAGAAAATTTTGTCAAAATTTTTATTTCTATATAAAATTTTGTGAAAATTTTATTTCTATAGAAAATTTTGTTAAAATTTTATTTCTGTAGAAAATTTTGTCAAAATGTTATGTCTACTTTGTCAAACTGAATTATATACGTATTGGATCGATCTTTTTTGATTTAATATATACCACGTATGGACTTACATACAATTTAGAAGATGGTGTTAGGAGGTTTTAAGATACCTTGCCATCGGCAAGCGTTACCGCAACTTAAGTAATTCGATTGTGGATGGCAGTATTTAGAAGAAGTTTCTACGCAATCCATGATGGAGGGTACATAAGCTTCGGCCTGGCCGAACTTACGGCCGTATATACTTGTTTTTAAATTCAATTCTCGGCTAGAATGAATTTTCTTATAGAAAATGTTTGCATTAAATTTTTCTTATACCAATATTAAATTGTATTCCTATGGATAGTTGGAAAAAACTAAATATTTCAAAAATTGTTCTTTGTTTGCAGAAAATAAAAAAAAACCGTCATTGTCTAGAAAATTTTAAAATGTATTGATAATTTCGATTAGATAATTTCATTTAAAATGTACATACATTTCAATAATGAATATTTTATAATGAAATATGGAACATGTTTTTGATATAAAATATGTCAAAATGTTTCAAGTAACAGTTGCGGGAGATATATCAGTTGTGAACGAACAAACAAACAACGTTTAAACATTCTGTGCAGTTAACTGCACATAAAAGGACTGAATTTCTCATTTCGCTACTGATGCTGCAATCCACCAACTGCTACTTTCACTTATCATTGCCATAAAAATCGCATGCATCTTCGTCTCATTATATGTTTTTTTTTTAGATTTTTTATTTTGTGGTGCAGTAACAGCATTTTGATCGTCTCAGTGTTAAAAGCACGGACATAATGGAAGAGATGAAATAAAGTCTTTGCCGTTAATACCTTTGTGTTGGCTTTCATCATCAATGCGCCAGCAGCTGACTGTGGGTGCTAAAAAGATGCGATTTATTATATGCATATATTTTCAAAAAGCAGTGTGTAAATGCAGTAATTTAAATTCAATGAAATAAAATAAAATAAAATTATTTATCTATATGGTTTACTACTAACTACCAAAAAAAATATAGTGGCAAAGAAAATATTTCTTTTGCAACTATTCAATTTTGGTCCACGAAGATTTGTATGGATAGCTTTGAATCTGATCATACTATCCTCGTATTTCTATTAAGATTTACATTACAAAACCGTGGACAAGTTTTTTGTTAGTATGCACCATTATGCTGATGAAGCTGATGCTGCAGACACAAATGCAGCCCTTCCACCATACACCAAGTAATACCGCCCATCTCACCATCTTATAAATACGACTTTATTTGATATACTTGAATGTAGTAGATGATATGAAATCTGGAAAATGAGCGAATTAGGAATGGAGAATGGGTTACACAAAAACGAAAAAATCTCATTCAATATGGACTGAGAATGAGTGAAATACACGCCGAACTTTACGAGACGTTGTTATATGATAAAACAGAAATGTCTTATACTTATTAGTTTAAATTAAAGAAACAATGCCATAACTTTAATATGGAGAAATGAACTTAATTAAACGAATAAAAGAAAGAAATGTAAAAGGCGGTCAGAGCCGTCGGAGAGAAGAAAAAGAAGAAAAGAAAATGCACTGAATGGGAATTATGAAATAAAACTTTTCAATTTCGCATACTACCACAATCCATTCAGCCTCAGCCACAGACACCACCACAAGCTCCATCTCCATCCGTAGAAAGAATGCACGGACCATTCAATGTTGAATGCAATGATGAATAGATGGATGAATAAATACCGAAATGAATAGTGAATGATGCAAATGTGTGTTGTAATATTAAATGAAAGTTATTCATTGTAGAATTAAATCGCCTCTTAGTTTAATTTATGTAAATTTGTGATTTCGATTAAATTAATGGAACGGATTTTGAATGAAGATACACGGACAAAAGTAACGTGTTTTTCGTATATTTCAGTGTACAAAAAAAAACTACAGTGGAACCTATTAATATTGGGTGCCCCCGGCCTCCTAAATTGTCCACACAGAAAAACTATCATCAAAATATATCCAAATAAAATGTGGATTGAATTTGAAAAATTTTTCAATTAATAAATAAATTGATACAATTAACTTTTTAATCAAGATAGAAACATTAAGTTAATTAAGTCAGTGATGGGAATTTTAAAATTTTTAATTAAAAAATTAATTGATGCAGTCAGTTCAAAAAGGTGATGGTAAAATTTTTAATTGAAAATGTATATCAAACAATCATTCTTCATCAATCAAACTAAAAACACAAAGTCAGTTAAGAAAGTAATAGTTACGTTTTTAATTAAAAAAAAAAAAAAAACACAAGTATATACGGCCGTAAGTTCGGCCACGCCGAATCCTATGTACCCTCCACCATGGATTGCGTAGAAACTTCTACGAAAGACTGTCATCCACAATCGAATTACTTGGGTTGTGGTATCTTAAAACTTCTTAACATCGTTTTCTAAATTGTGAGTTAGTCCATACGTGCTATAAAGGGTGATTCTTTTGAGGTTAGGATTTTCATGCATTAGTATTTGACAGATCACGTGGGATTTCAGACATGGTGTCAAAGAGAAAGATGCTCAGTATGCTTTGACATTTCATCATGAATAGACTTACTAACGAGCAACGCTTGCAAATCATTGAATTTTATTACCAAAATCAGTGTTCGGTTCGAAATGTGTTTATCGACAAATTTTGTTCAGCGATGAGGCTCATTTCTGGTTGAATGGCTACGTAAATAAGCAAAATTGCCGCATTTGGAGTGAAGAGCAACCAGAAGCCGTTCAAGAACTGCCCATGCATCCCGAAAAATACACTGTTTGGTGTGGTTTGTACGCTGGTGGAATCATTGGACCGTATTTTTTCAAAGATGCTGTTGGACGCAACGTTACGGTGAATGGCGATCGCTATCGTTCGATGCTAACAAACTTTTTGTTGCCAAAAAGGGAAGAACCGAACTTGGTTGACATGTGGTTTCAACAAGATGGCGCTACATGCCACACAGCTCGCGATTCTATGGCCATTTTGAGGGAAAACTTCGGAGAACAATTCATCTCAAGAAATGGACCGGTAAGTTGGCCACCAAGATCATGCGATTTGACGCCTTTAGACTATTTTTTGTGGGGCTACGTCAAGTCTAAAGTCTACAGAAATAAGCCAGCAACTATTCCAGCTTTGGAAGACAACATTTCCGAAGAAATTCGGGCTATTCCGGCCGAAATGCTCGAAAAAGTTGCCCAAAATTGGACTTTCCGAATGGACCACCTAAGACGCAGCCGCGGTCAACATTTAAATGAAATTATCTTCAAAAAGTAAATGTCATGGACCAATCTAACGTTTCAAATAAAGAACCGATGAGATTTTGCAAATTTTATGCGTTTTTTTTAAAAAAAAAGTTATCAAGCTCTTAACAAATCACCCTTTATATTAGACAAAAAAGTTATGAATAGGTAAGTCTACAAATAATTACGAATCGATATGGACTTTTGTACGGTACGTAGAGAGCCAGAATTGAAATATGGGGGTCGCTTATATAGGGGCTATATACAATTATGAACTTGTATGGACCAATTTTTGTGTGATTGGGGATTGATTTATCTGAGGGCCTAGTTAGACATGGTTGTTAACGGCCATATACTAGCACAATGTAGCAAATTTCAACTGACTCGGATGAAATTTGCTCCTCCAAGAGGCTCCAAAACCAAATTTCGGGATCGGTTTATATGGGGGCAATATATGATTATGAACTGATATGGACTACTTTTGGCATGGCTGTTAAATATCATATACTACCACCACGTACCAACTTTCAACCAGATCGGATGAATTTTACTTGTCCAAAAGCACCGGAGGTCAAATCTGGGGATCGGTTTATATGAGGCTATATATGATTATGGACTGATATGAACCCATTCCTGCATGGTTGTTGGATAACATATACTAACATCACGTACCAAATTTCAACTGAATCAGATGAATTTTGGTCTTCCAAGAGGATCCGGAGGTCAAATCGGGTGATCGGTTTATATGGGGGCTGTATATAATTATGAACCGATATGGACCATTTTTTGCATGGTCATTTGAACCATATACTAACACCATGTACCAAATTTCAGCCGGATCGGATGAAATTTGCTTCTCGTAGAGGAGCCTCAAGCCAAATGTGGGGGTCCGTTTATATGGGGGCTATACGTAAAAGTGGACCAATATGGCCCATTTGCAATACCTACATCAATAACAACTACTTGTGCCAAGTTTCAAGTCGATAGCTTGTTTCGTTCGGAAGTTAGCGTGATTTCAACAGACGGACGGACGGACCAGCTCAGATCGACTCAGAATTTCACCACGACCCAGAATATATATATACTTTATGGGGTCTTAGAGCAATACTTCGATGACAAAGTTAATATACCCCCCATCCTATGGTGGAGGGCATAAAAATATGGATAATTGCAATCAGCATCAATTAACTTTCTAATTGAATCAATTAAAATATTAATTGAAATTTGCTCATGATATCGATTAATTTTTTAATAAAGTATTTTTTATGCCCAATCAAAACTGTGATTGATACTAGCATTTTTTTGTAATTGAAGACGTTTCAATTAAAAAATTAATTGGATCAATTAATTTCGTGATTGAATCAGATTTTTTTTTTGTGCACATTTGAAGGAAGTAGAATTTGTTTCTAATGTGTTCCTTTTTTTTTAAGATGTCAGCCTTTCAAAAAGTCCATCTTTGAGAGACTTCAGCAATCGTTGCTGGTGGAACCATAGAATAACTATGAATATTATAAAAATAATATTCAGGACCCATTGTGCAGGAGTGAAAAATCAAATTTTTAAAGTGTACCAACGAGAATAAAAAAAGTGTACTTTTCCTCACATAAACTATTTTTACATCCAAACAAGTTATAATCCACAAAAACTTAATTCACCAATTATCATTTATATAATTCCCCAATAATAAATTTATATCCCCAATTATCAATTATTTCAAAATATTATTTTAATGCATAATTACGAATATTTAGCAATTCCACTTGACAATTTTATATTAAAATCTTGTCCTCTAAAAATTAGGTTTTGCTACAGTGTGTAAATGACAAACATTTTGTTCAAGGTTACACTTAAATGACCATTGAGAAAACCCATCATAGTCTTCGGGCGTTATTATGATTATGACCATCATTATGTCGATAGCGTCAAGAATTATTATTTCAAAATAAAGGTGACATTGACAATATCCAAAACAAAATTTGGTCTCAAATAAAAGAAACATTTGTAAAATCAAAACTTATTTTCCAGCTGTAAAAGAATAAGGGCTTGTTTCAAAACGATGATAAATGACTGAATCATTCCACAGACAGTTTTACATTTATCATCAGATAAAATTAATCCGTTTAGTTTAAATCCATAAATGATGAAAAATGTAATCTCTTTTTTTCATAGAAAAGGAAATTAAAATTTATGAAAATGTAGACTCTTATTAGCCTACACATAATAATTAAACAAAATAATCATACTGAAATTAAAAAATATAAAAAGAAAAAAAAAAAAAAAACAATGACACTTACAAAAATGGTTAATTTCAATTTTACTGCAGTCATTGTTGGGGTGGCATTCAAAATCAACAGTCTCTTCCCACAATTTAACTGCAACCATAAAATGAAGAAAACAAGGCGTTAATAGAAAAATTACAAATATGAGTTGTACAGTGTTTTCCAGCAAAATATTGTTTTTTTTTTTTTTGTATAAATGAATTCGAGTTAATTTAATTCCTCTAAATTAACATGAGTTGTGAACTTTACTCTTATCAACGAGTGATGCCCGGTTCTACGTGTAAGTTTGGTTCACCCAGAGAAGGAATATGATCACCTCAAACATGTTTTAAGAGCAAAATGTTATTTTTGGGTGGCGACCATGTAACATGGTTTTCGCAACCATGTTATTTTCTCGGAAATCATGTATCTGATTTCGGCAAGCAGGTTATATTTGACGAAAAAATAACATTTTAGTGACAAACATATTACAGGGTCTCCATACCAAAATAACATTTTGCTCTTGAAAAATGTTTGAGGTGATCATATTTCTTCTCTGCGTGTTTTTAGTGAAACCACTCAGAGAAGCTTGCAACACTCAGAAATGTCTATCAGCATTACTTATAGCGTATATCCCAGCTCTGAAAACCTTTGTGTTGTTTGGTCGAAACTGATATTGAACCCATGACCGTTTGTATGCATGGCGGGTATGTTAACCCTCCAACCATATGATCCCAAACCATATCTTACTTAATTGAAGAGGAGGACTACACGGTACCCTATGAGGTTACCATATCGAAGGCTTTATCATTTGAGGCCTATCGGATCTGACAGCACGGAAGACTCATTTGTTTTCTCATTGCACGATTAGCAGTATGCTGTTGCTCGAAAATTGAGCTTGGTAGGCATTGACAGTATGGATATAATTCTTTGCCACATTCAGATATTATCGTTCCATATGGTCTTCCATATATTTGAAATCGTCGCAAGCATCTGCTTAGATCCGAGCCCATACTCTTCCCATCGTTTGGACCAACTTTATTCTTTGTGTTTGGTTAAAATCTTCAACCGATCTTCTAAATGGAGCTATGGATTCTACGAGCGGCTGAGTTTTCTCTGGGAATCTCATCGCTCGTATCTTCAAGTGGATCACTGGGTTGTCATGATCTTAACAAGATCACTTGTTCACCACTGAAGTTTGGGGTTTGGAGAGGTTATTATACTATTTATCACAAAGCCGCGAACAAGGAAGGCGGTTCACCCGCCTGCAGTACGTTTTATGTGCTATCGAAATAAAGTTTTGACAAACTTTTCTACAGAAATGAAATTTTAACAAAATTTTTTAGAAAATAAAATTTTGACAAAATTTTCTATAGAAATGAAATTTTAACAAAATTTTCTATAGAAACAAAATTTTGACAAAATATGCGTTAGAAATAAAATTTTGGCAAATTTTCTATAGAAATAAAATGTTGGCAAAATTTTCTATAGAAATAAAATTTTGGCAAAATTTTCTATAGAAATAAAATTTTAACATAATTTTCTATAGAAATAAAATTTTGATATAATTTTCTATAGAAATAAAATTTTGGCAAAATTGTCTATCGAAATAAAATTTTGACAAAATTTTCTATAGAAATAAAATTTTGACAAAATTTTTGATGGAAATAAAATTTTGATGAAATTTTCTATAGAAATAAAATTTTGGCAAAATTTTGTACAAAAATAAAATTTTGACAAAAATTTTTATAGAAATAAAATTTTGACAAAATTTTTGATAGAATTAAATTTTGACAAAATTTTTGATAGAATTAAATTTTGACAAAATTTTTGATAGAAATAAAATTTTGACAAAATTTTCGATAGAAATAAAATTTTGACAAAACTTTCTATAGAAATAAAATTTTGACAAAATTTTCTATAGAAATAAAATTTTGACAAAATTTTCTATAGAAATAAAATTTTGACAAAATTTCCTATAGAAATAAAATTTTGACAAAATTTCCTATAGAAATAAAATTTTGGCAAAATTTCCTATAGAAATAAAATTTTGGCAAAATTTTCTATAGAAATAAAATTTTGACAAAATTTTCTATAGAAATAAAATTTTGACAAAATTTTCTATAGAAATAAAATTTTGGCGAAATTTTCTATAGAAATAAAATTTTGCCGAAATTTTGTACAAAAATAAAATTTTGACAAAAATGTTTATAGAAATAAAATTTTGACAAAATTTTTGATAGAAATAAATTTTTGAAAAAAAAAATCCATAGAAATAAAATTTTGACAAAAATTTCTATAGATATACAATTTTGACAAAATTTTCGACAGAAATTAAATTTTGAAAAATTTTCTATAGAAATAAAATTTTGACAAAATTTTCTATAGAAATAAAATTTTGACAAAATTTTCTATAGAAATAAAATTTTGACAACATTTTCTATAGAAATAAAATTTTGACAAAATTTTCTATAGAAATAGAAATAAAAAATTTGACAAAATTTTCTATAGAAATAGAAATAAAAAATTTCTATAGAAATAAAATTTTGACAAAATTTTTGATTGAAATAAAATTTTGACAAAATTTTTTATAGAAATAAAATTTTGACAAAATTTTTGAAAAAATTTCGATAGAAATAAAATTTTGACAAATTTTTCTATAGAAATAAAATTTTGACAAAATTTTCTATAGAAATAAAATTTTGGCAAAATTGTCTATCGAAATAAAATTTTGACAAAATTTTCTGTAGAAATAAAATTTTGACCAAATTTTCTATAGAAATAAAATTTTGGCAAAATTTTCTATAGAAAAAAATTTAACAAAATTTTCTATAGAAATAAAATTTTGGCAAAATTTTCTATAGAAACAAAATTTTGGCAAAATTTTCTATAGAAATAAAATTTTGACAAATTTTCTATAGAAATAAAATTTTGGCAAAATTTTCTATAGAAATAAAATTTTGACAAAAATTTCTATAGAAATAACATTTTAGCAAAATTTTCTATAGAAAAGAATTTTGGCAAAATTTTCTATAGAAATAAAATTTTGACATAATTTTCTATAGAAATAAAATTTTGACAAAATTTTCTATAGAAATAAAATTTTGACAAAATTTTCTATAGAAATAAAATTTTGACAAAATTTTCTATAGAAATAAAATTTTGACAACATTTTCTATAGAAATAAAATTTTGACAACATTTTCTATAGAAATAAAAAGTTGACAACATTTTCTATAGAAATAAAATTTTGCCAAAATTTTCTATAGAAATAAAATTTTGGCAATGATTTCTATAGAAAAAAAAAATTTAACAAAATTTTCTATAGAAATAAAATTTTGGCAAAATTTTCTATAGAAATAAAATTTTGAAAAAAATTTTCTATAGAAATAAAATTTTGAAAAAATTTTCTAGAAAATAAAATTTTGACCAAAATTTTCTATAGAAATAAAATTTTGACAAAAGTTTCTATAGAAATTAAATTTTGACAAAATTTTCTATAGAAATTAAATTTTGACAAAATTTTCTATAGAAATAAAAATTTTGACAAATTTTTCTATAGAAATAAAATTTTGACAAAATTGTCTATCGAAATAAAATTTTGACAAAATTTTTGATAGAAATAAATTTTTGAAAAAAATTTCGATAGAAATAAAATTTTGGCAAAATTTTCGATAGAAATAAAATTTTGACAAATTTTCTATAGAAATAAAATTTTGGCAAAATTTTCTATAGAAACAAAATTTTGGCAAAATTTTCTACAGAAATAAAATTTTGACAAATTTTCTATAGAAATAAAATTTTGACAAATTTTCTATAGAAATAAAATTTTGGCAAAATTTTCTATAGAAATAAAATTTTGACAAAAATTTCTATAGAAATAACATTTTGGCAAAATTTTCTATAGAAAAGAATTTTGGCAAAATTTTCTATAGAAATAAAATTTTGACATAATTTTCTATAGAAATAAAATTTTGACAAAATTTTCTATAGAAATAAAATTTTGAAAAAAATTTTCTATAGAAATAAAATTTTGAAAAAATTTTCTAGAAAATAAAATTTTGACCAAAATTTTCTATAGAAATAAAATTTTGACAAAAGTTTCTATAGAAATTAAATTTTGACAAAATTTTCTATAGAAATTAAATTTTGACAAAATTTTCTATAGAAATAAAAATTTTGACAAAATCTTCTATAGAAATAAAATTTTGACAAAATTTTCTATAGAAATAAAAATTTGGCAAAATTTTCTATAGAAAAAAAATTTTGACAAAATTTTCTATAGAAATAAAATTTTGGCAAAATTTTCTATAGAAAAAAATTTAACAAAATTTTCTATAGAAATTGAATTTTGACAAAATTTTCGATAGAAATAAAATTTTAACAAAATTTTCTATAAAAATAAAATTTTGACAAAATTTTCGATAGAAATAAAATTTTGACAAAATTTTCTATAGAAATAAAATTTTGACAAAACTTCCAATAGAAATAAAATTTTGACAAATTTTTCTATAGAAATAAAATTTTGACAAAATTTTCTATAGAAATAAAATTTTGACAAAATTTTCTATAGAAATAAAATTTTCTATAGAAATAAAATTTTGACAAAATTTTCCACCGTGTCTACAATATGTCCTTTCTCAGGATGATTTTGTGAGTGGCATTGAAGCTGGAGAGATCAGTTTCATAGACCGCGGAATGGGTTTAGCCTTCAGGTCCATGTGAGGGAGGATATCGTTAATCTCGACATTGAGAAAGGACCCACTGAGAAGGGACATTTAAATGTAGGCGAATAATTTCTCTTTAAGAAGTCCCGAGCGACAAAACCATTCCGAGCTGACACTCCGCACGGTGTAGTCGTCGTAAGCCCCTGATCGCGATCAGACTGGAAACAGGAACTTCCTCTAAATGTCACGGGCACAATGGAGGGAACTAACTAGCGATGATAAGACAAGACATAGTAAGTGGGTGAAAAGCAAGAGGGTGCTGGAGGAAGATGGGTGATAATACCGAACTATTCCTTTGGGTGTCTTTCCATAGTGTCCATTAAAACTAACTAATGTTCAATACTAAAATTTCTATAAACCCAATTGTGAATAATGTTTATGCTGTTATTACATTATTTGGACTCCTGTGCAAAGTCCGACGGCCGAAAAATCCAACTAAAGCGTAACCTCTTAAAAGCCAGACCTACCATCACCCCACGTTCCACGACAAAAGAGGCCAAAAGCAATTGCCTGTTTACTTAGCTGATGATAACTCTTGCCTCTTGTAATTAGATGCTTAAATTTATTTTTCAATTTTTTCTCTTGTTTTGACGGCGCATTAGTCTCACTGCTTAATTGTTGTGAATGAATTTTAACATGACACCAGATCGTTGTTCCAAAAAACACTTTCACTTGCTTTGCAACGTACCACAGACGAACGAGTAGAAAACCCCAAACGAGGCTAGGCCATCATCTTGATGTTCGATAGCAGTTACTCCTCAACTAACTGCAGTTAGTCTTTTTTTTGTGAAATGGACTAATAATGGGCCAGCATATGGCTACTGTGCATGGAAGCCAATTTTGCATGTAATAGCATGTGAAGGTCTTCTGGTATATCATTTACGCAAATTTTCCACAACAAGAAAGAAAAACGATAATATTTTGTAGATGAAAATCATCTGTTGGGAGTCAATGATTTAGGGTAGGACTGGTTCACAACCACATGGTGCCGAGCAATTGAAAATTGTGTAACTTTTTGTATGCCGGTGGAAACCAGAAGAAGGCGTTTGACAACAACAATATCGGTTTTTGTAATGAGATAATTTTCAATAAATCACAGGTTACTCGACAAACAAAAAGGTGCAGTCATTTACATAAATGATTTTTTTGTAACCTGTCGCCGCCGCTGTTTTTTTTTTCTTACAAATATAGTTTGTTATTTATCGAGCTGGGAAATTACCAAACTAAATTGAAAATTGTAATTGAAAGTGAAAACTAAAAGACGTTGCTATTTAATATTATGAAAATATCGTTAAAATCCCATTAAGGGTCGTTTATATTGGGGCCATATCAAATCTAGGACTGATGTAGCTCATTTTCGAATTGGATCTTGGACAATAGCTTAATTATTGAGGACATAACTGTAACCATACCACAAATACGTTTATATGGAACGAAAACTGTCAGGTTATGTTAGGTTGTATAGGATGGCATCTATTCTTGAATTGAATTGGACATCAAGACCATTATAGATCCATTGTGATTCAACTTCTTTTTCCTGAAGGGTCATATTTCCAAGTCGATCTTCAATCTATTCATTTTCCTTAAAGTCGACTAAAACATACAACCAGAGGCCCTGCTGAAGTCGAGTAAGGAAGTGGTACGAATCTTCCATAACTTCCGGGTCCAGACGCCATCTACAAATGTCATCATCTATCTTTGAGGTCAATTCTTACCAATTAAAGGTCTCAAGTTCTGTCTGGTCATCGCCATCAGAATGCCGCAATCAATTCTTGGACTGGATTGATATCCACTTAGACCAAATTCTTCTTCCGGAAGTATTCTCCTTCAAAGTCGTTTTAAATCTTCCATCTATTCGTCTTCCTTAAAGTCGATTAAAACGTCCAAGCAGAGGCTCTGTTGAAGGCGAGTATGTTCCTTTGGCTACAGTCCAGAAGATCGGTGAGAGCCTGAAAGAAAAAAGGAACCGAGTATCTTGTTTCTTCTAAAGCATAATGCTGGACACTGACACAGGAAGTGGAACAAGCCTTCCGTAGGTTAGGTTAGGTTAGGTGGCAGCTCGATGTATCAGGCTCACTTAGACTATTCAGTCCATTGTGATACCAGATTAGTGAACTGTGTAAGTATCCAGCCTTCCGTAACTTCCGAGTCCAGACACCATCTAAAAATGTCATCATCTATCTTTGAGGCCAATTCTTACTATATGTTTCCCAAGTGTGTTATGTCCGGCTAAAGTTCTGTATGTTCATCGCCATCATAATGCCGTAATCAATTCTTGGACTGGATTGATATCCACTTAGACCAAATTCTTCTTCCTGAAGTATTTTCCTTCCAAGTCGTTTTAAATCTTCCTTCCGATTAAAACGTTCAACCAGAGGATCTGCTGAAGGCGAGTATGTTCCTTAGGCTACAGTCCAGCAGATCGGTGAGAGCCTGAAAGAAAAGGGAACCGAGTATCTTGTTTCTTCTAAAGCATAATGCTCGACACTGACACATGAAGTGGAACAAGCCTTCCGTAACTTTCAAGACCAGACACCATAAACAAATGTCATTATCTATCTTTGAGGCCAATTCTTACTATATGTTTCCCAAGTGTGTTATATCCGGTTATAATTCCAATTAAAGGTTTCAAGTTCTGTATGTTCATCGCCATCACAATGCCGTAATCAATTCTTGAACTGAATTGATGTCTTCTTCTTCCTGAAGTGTTCTCCTTCGCAGGCACTCAAGTTCTTCCATCTATCCGTCTTCCATAAAGTCGGTTAAAACGTCCAACCATAGGCCCTGCTGAAGGCGAGTATGTTCCTTAAGCTATATTCCAGCAGATCGGTGAGAGCCTGAAAGAAAAAGGACCCAGTATCTTGTTTCTGCTAGAGCATAATGCTGGATACTGACACAGGAAGTGGACAAGCCTTCCGTAACTTCCGAGTCCAGACACCATCTACAAATGTCATTGTCTATCTTTGAGGCCAATTAAAGGTCTAAAGTTATGTATGTTCATCGCCATCATAATGCCGTAATCAATTCTTGAACTAAATTGATGTCCACCTGACCAACTTCTTCTTCCTGAAGTGCTCTCCTTCCAAGTCACTCCAGTTCTTCCATAAAGACGATTAAAACATCCAACCATAGGCCCTGCTGCAGGCGAGTATGTTCCTTAAGCTACAAAAATGAAAAGGAAGTCCAGTATCTTCTTCTAAAGGATAATGCTGGACACTGGCACAGAAAGTGACACGAGTCTTCCCTAATTTTCGGGTCCAGACATCATTTGCAAATGCCATCATTTTTTAGGACAATTCTTACCATATGTTTTCGAAATGTGTTATGTCCAGCTATAATGTCAATATAATGTTCATCAGAAGGCCGCAATTCCTGTGCCTTTCATCCCAAATAACCTTGGTTTTCTCCCAACATCGTCGCCATAGTTTATCATATTTTACATGAATCCTGTAAAGATATGAAAAGAGCGCAGGAAAAACGTCCACAAGTTTCGAGAGCCGTCCTTAGCCAGTACATATGCTTTCTCATTTATAATAATCCCACAGTTCCCAGGTACCAAGCACAGAGTTACAATTGTGAGAACCCTACACTAATATAAAAAAAGTTACGTTCCAAAATCGTGAACGGATGGTAACAAAATGAAATGGAAACGTTCACGAAAAATCAAAACGGAATGTTCATGGCTTCGTCACGATTCCATGAACGGCTTTCATGGACCAGAAAATCCAGTTTCGAGTCACGGTAGCGGATTTTGTTTATAAATTCATAACCACTACGTTTTCAGATCATGAGGGAGCCACCGTGGTGCAATGGTTAGCATGCACGCCTTGCATACACAAGGTCGTGTGTTCGATTCCTGCTTCGACCTAACACCAAAAAGTTTTTCAGCGGTGGATTATCCCACCTCAGTAATGCTGGTGACATTGATGAGTGTTTCAAAGCTTCTCTAAGAGGTTTCACTGCAATGTGGAACCCCGTTCGGACTCGGCTATAAAAAGGAGGTCCCTTGTCATTCCATGTTAAGCTCCCTTGATTCACTTTAACGAACGGATCGTTTTGAAACGTGCACGCCGTTTCATGTATTTTTCTATGGGCTCTCTACGACAACGGCTGACTACCTTGGACCATATGTTCGCATTGCTCAAGACCTTTATAGCTGCTTAAGCAGATATCGCTTCTGAAGAACGGCCTCATCAACAGCGACTCAACAGCTTTTGTGATTGCCGAAATATCCACCTGAAAGATACTGCTATCGCCATCTAAGTTGTACGACTCTCGTATTCCTAGTTCATTGCAATAAATGCCGCTACTAGTTCCCGAAATGTATCTTCCTTTCCTTCCAATCTTCCATACTTGGTATAATATAAACATGCTAAGTCGCTATGTAGCCCGTCTCTATAACGCTCCGCAAGAAGTTCCGTATGCCGGCAAACATTGCTTCTAAGCTTTTGAGAAGGAACATGATCATCTCAAACATGTTTCAAGATCACCATGTTACTTTTTCACTGCAACTATGTAACATTATTGTCGCAAAAATATTCTTTTCTCGACAAACATAACATGCTTTCCGCAATCAGATATATAATTTCCGAGAAAATAACATGGATTCGACAAACATGGTACATGTTTCCCGTGAAAAAGTAACATTATGCTCTTCAAACATGGTTGGGGTGATCATATTCCTTCTCTGCGTGTACCTTCTCTATAAAAATTTTGATAATTTTTTTAAAGATAATCCGAATTGTTACTCGGAGTTTCAGGTTCTGTTTTATTTATATATCTTTTCTTCTGCATCGTTACTCATCAGAGTTAAGTTGTACATATTCTCAATGTTCGTTAAAAAACATATGTGTGTATGATAGGTTTGTAGTTTCGCACAATTGTGAACCATTGAGTGGAATTAAATGGTAGCAATTTTCGACTAATTGGAGTTCATTAAAGGGCTTTGTAATGAAATAATTAGTGACAGCAATCCTTCTTTATTTCAGCAGTTGTCTATAAAAAAAAAACGCACAAAGTATTCCTGGAAAAAATTGTGTGGCATTGCAACAAAAGATGATGGTAAAATCGTAGGATATAACAGCTTGGAAACAAAAGTTCATTGGCTTGGAAAATTAACAAAACGATAGAAGAAAATGTGAAAACCTGAAAATACCACTTCAGAGAAAGTGCTTTTGAAATGAATGCGCCTTGAAAAAAATATTACCTTGACAGAAAAATGTTTCTTCTGATTCAATCATGAAATTAATTGATCAAGTTAATTTTTTAATTGAGACAGCTTCAATCACAAAAAGGATAGTACCAATCATAAAATTAATTACAAAACAAATCAAAAATATGAAAGAAACAATTTTTGAAATGATTAAAATTTAATTAATGTTAATTTAAAAATTCATTTTTTTTTTAGTTGAGAGTGGCATTTCTATATTGAACTACAATTCAATTCAATTTGTGAAAATCGAGCAATATATTTCTGTTAAAACTATAGTCTAACTAAGATCGGCTAATACTTCTAAATTTGAAATGTGAGTAGCATTGATTAATAAATAAAAGTATTGTTGACAAAGATATATAGACGATTCGATTTAGCCAACTTTGAGTAAGACCGGTTAGTAAGTAAGGATTTTATGGACAAATTTGAGAAAATCGAGCGATGCATATATATGGGAGCTATACCTAAACCTGAACCGATTTGCATGATATTTTGCAGGATTGGTTAATATTACAGACGACTACCTTCTGCCGACGATCCGTCTGTAAAAATGCGCAATGTTACCCCATTTATAAAAATCGGGCGATTTCCAATTTTTTCCAAACTCAATTGCGTTCGTCATTATGCCAAAAACTACTCTGTGCCAAATTTAATTAAAATCGATTAATAATTGCGCCCGCCATTCTGCGGACAACAAATACATGGACAAAAGGACGGACAACAACGGCTGGATCGACTCAGGAGCACGGTTGCCGCAGTTGGTAAAGGGTGATTCTTTTGAGGTTAGGATTTTCATGCATTAGTATTTGACAGATCACGTGGGATTTCAGACATGGTGTCAAAGAGAAAGATGCTCAGTATGCTTTGACATTTCATCATGAATAGACTTACTAACGAGCAACGCTTGCAAATCATTGAATTTTATTACCAAAATCAGTGTTCGGTTCGAAATGTGTTTATCGACAAATTTTGTTCAGCGATGAGGCTCATTTCTGGTTGAATGGCTACGTAAATAAGCAAAATTGCCGCATTTGGAGTGAAGAGCAACCAGAAGCCGTTCAAGAACTGCCCATGCATCCCGAAAAATGCACTGTTTGGTGTGGTTTGTACGCTGGTGGAATCATTGGACCGTATTTTTTCAAAGATGCTGTTGGACGCAACGTTACGGTGAATGGCGATCGCTATCGTTCGATGCTAACAAACTTTTTGTTGCCAAAAATGGAAGAACTGAACTTGGTTGACATGTGGTTTCAACAAGATGGCGCTACATGCCACACAGCTCGCGATTCTATGGCCATTTTGAGGGAAAACTTCGGAGAACAATTCATCTCAAGAAATGGACCGGTAAGTTGGCCACCAAGATCATGCGATTTGACGCCTTTAGACTATTTTTTGTGGGGCTACGTCAAGTCTAAAGTCTACAGAAATAAGCCAGCAACTATTCCAGCTTTGGAAGACAACATTTCCGAAGAAATTCGGGCTATTCCGGCCGAAATGCTCGAAAAAGTTGCCCAAAATTGGACTTTCCGAATGGACCACCTAAGACGCAGCCGCGGTCAACATTTAAATGAAATTATCTTCAAAAAGTAAATGTCATGGACCAACCTAACGTTTCAAATAAAGAACCGATGAGATTTTGCAAATTTTATGCGTTTTTTTTTTTTAAAAAGTTATCAAGCTCTTAACAAATCACCCTTTAGAAATCTATCAAAAATGGTAAATTTTTTACTGTTTGGTAGATTGGTAGAATTCTTAATATTTTGGTGGATTTTGCAAAATATTTCTTTCCATCTAAGATATACTTCAATTTTCCATAGAAATAAAATCTTGACAAAAAATTCTATAGCAATAAAGCTTTGACAAAATATCCTATAGAATTAAAATTATGACAAAATTTTCTTCAGAAATAAAATTTTGACAAAATTTTCTATAGAAGTAAAATGTTGACAAAATTTTTTATAGAAATAACATTTTGACAAAATTTTCTATAGAAATAAAATTTTGCAAAAATTTTCTATAGAAATAATATTTTGAGAAAATTTTCTATAGAAATAAAATTTTGACAAAATTTTCTATAGAAATAAAATTTGGACAAAATTTTCTTCAGAAATAAAATTTTGACAAAATTTTCTATAGAAATAAAATTTTAACAAAATTTTCTATAGAAATAACATTTTGACAAAATCTTCAAAAGAAATATAATTTTGACAAAATTTTCTATATTAATGAAAAATTGCAAAAATGTTATATCGAAATAAAATTTGGCAAAATTTTCTATAGAAATAAAATTTGGACAAAATTTTCTATAGAAATAAAATTTGAACAAAATTTTCTATTGAAATATAATTTTGACAAAATTTTCTTTAGAAATAAAATTTTGATAAATTTTTCTATAGAAATAAAATTTGTACAAATTTAATTTTATAATTTTATAAATTTTCTATAAAAATAAAATTTTGCAAAAATTTTGTATAGAAATAAAATTTCGACAAATTTTTCTATAGAAATAAAATTTTGACAAAATTTTCTATATTAATGAAATATTGCAAAAATGTTATATAGAAATAAAATTTGGCAAAATTTTCTATAGAAATAAAATTTTGTACAAAATCTTTTAAAGAAATATAATTTTGACAAAATTTTCTATAAAAATAAAATTTTGACAAATTTTTCTTTATTAATGAAATATTGCAAAAATGTTATATAGAAATAAAATCTTGACAAAAAATTCTATAGAAATAAAATTTTGACAAAACATTCTATAGAAATAAAGTTTTGACAAGATATTCTATAGAATTAATATTATGACAAAATTTTCTATAAAAATAACATTTTGACAAAATTTCTATAGAAGTAATATGTTGACAAAATTTTTTATAGAAATAAAACTTTGAAAATTTTTTTTATAGAAATAACATTTTGACAAAATTTTCTATAAAAATAAAATTTTGCAAAAATTTTCTACAAAAATAATATTTAAATAAAATTTTCTATAGATATAAAATTTTGGCAAAATTTTCTACAGAAATAAAATTTTGCAAAAATTTTCTATATAAATAAAATGTTGTTAAAATGTTATATAGAAATAGAATTTTGACAAAATTTTCTAAAGAAATATAATTTTGACAAAATTTTCTTTAGAAAAAAAATTTTGACAAAATTTTCTTAACACATCAAATTTTGGCAAAATTTGCTATAGAAATAACATATTGACAAAACTTTCTATAGAATTAACATTTTGTCAAAATTTTATTTCATTTTGTTGTTTTTGATTTCAGCTTAAAACCATGCACTGACTAAACTAAAAGTGTAGCTTAACCAACATATTTACAAATTTATTTGGGCAAAGCCCTACAGTCTGCAGGATGGTTGGATGGACGTTTCGGAATTTCAGTATCCTCTACTTTCAGCAAAACTATCATCGAATTATCAGGCTGTTCATCCAACCATCTTCCAGTCTATTGTGATAAAATCTTCTATAGAAATAAAAGTTTGACCAAAAATTTTATAGAAATAAAATTTTGATAAAATTCTCTATAGAAATTAAAGTTTGACAAAATTTTCTATAGAAATATAATTTTGACAAAATTTTCTATAGAAATAAAATTTCGACAAATTTTTCTATAGAAATAAAATTTTGACAAAATTTTCTACAGAAATAAAATTTTGCAAAAATTTTCTATAGAAATAAAATTTTGACAAATATTCTATAGAAATAAAATTTTGCAAAAATTTTCTATAGAAATTAAATTTTGACAAAATTTTCTATAGAAATAAATTTTTAACAAAATTTTATTTAGAAATAAAATTTTAACAAAATTTTCTATAGAAATAAAATTTTGCCAAAATGTTCTATAGAAATAATATTTTGAGAAAATTTTCTATAGAAATAATTTTGACAAAATTTTCTTCAGAAATAAAATTTTGACAAAATTTTCTTCAGAAATAAAATTTTGACAAAATTTTCTATATAAATAACAAGTGGTAAAAATGTTATATAGAAATAAAGTTTTGCAAACATTTTCTATAGAAATAAAATTTTGATAAAATTTCCTGTAGAAATAAAATTTTGACAAAATTTTCTATAGAAATAAAATTTTGACAAAATTTTCTATAGAAATAAAATTTTGACAAAATTTTCTATAGAAATAAAATTTTTATAAAATTTTCTATAGAAATAAAACTTTGAAAAAAAAATTTACAAATAACATTTTGACAACATTTTCTATAGAAATAAAATTTTGACAAAATTTTCTATTGAAATATAATTTTAACAAAATTTTCTATAGAAATAAAATTTTAACAAAATTTTCTATAAAAATAAAATTTTGCAAAAATTTTGTATAAAAATAAAATTTTGCAAAAATTGTCTATAGAAATAACGTTTTGCAAAAATGTTCTATAAAAATAAAATTTTGCAAAAATTTTGTATAAAAATAAAATTTTGCAAAAATTTTGTATAAAAATAAAATTTTGCAAAAATTGTCTATAGAAATATAATTTTTACAAAATTGTCTATAGAAATAAAATTTTGACAAATTAGTTTTAGCTCGAGTGGCAACCGTGCCCAGGATGGGATTCTGAATTTTATGGGGTCTAAAATCAATATTTCTGGCAGGCACATTTTGTAGCAGGTCATTATATGTACATTTTATGGTACATTATATTAGGTACATTATATGTACATTACGTTTATCGTGCTTTATGTACATTTACTTACCGTACATGTGGTACATGCTCCAGTAAAAGTCAAAATTTGGATCCAATAAAAATTTTTTTTTTTTATATGAGACTAATATTCGTGAATCAATAACTGGTTCGTACTCATATTTTTCGTAGAAAGCTTGACATATATTATTATTGTATTTATTTATTTCTTTTATTATTCTTTATTTATTAATTATACTTATTTATTTTTTTTTTCTATTCTAGGTATGTGTTTCGATCAGAAAATATTATAATTAGAGTTCATGGTGTAAGTAGAGATTAAATTTAAAAAAAAAATAAATGAATTAAATTCAATTAAGTTAGAGTAAATTATTGTAAATTAAATTAAATTTATTTTTATATTACAATGGAATATGAAACTAATTTCGAACTAATTTGTAATGACATCCCTGAGTTGGATAAAGTTTGCACTTTTGCTATAATAGCCAGTAAGTTGTCTTTTGTTCATTTTCAATATTGTCAATTTTTCTTAAAACGAAAAAAAAAAATGTCTTTGGCCGGTTGACAATGTCAACAGCCATCTCCAGGCCAACAACGACAATATACTTGACTTGATTGTGTCCTCCTCCCTCCACCAGCTAGCATCATGCATTTGACCATTACATTTGCCAAGCCATGATAGCATTATAAAAAAGTCGTTTTTGCATCGTCTCAGACATTGGATGGGGTTGTCATTTCACCATCATCGTCATCACATGACAATGTCTCATCATCATTATTATCATCCTCCATGGATTTGAAGGTAGTTTTAATATAAATCCAATGGTGCTTTTTGGTCTATGAGTTTTATGTGCATTTCTTCTTTTTTTTCGAACGAAGACGAATGTGAAGGCGTCAAGTGTTGACACTTTCGTAGGACAAATGTGATTTTTTTCTTCATTCTCAAATCAAAATTTATTTGCATTTTGCGCATTTAGATAGATGTGTTTTTGTCGCCTTCTCATGTCTTTTATATGCGACCTCCTCTCTTTATACAAGAAAAAGCACCTATTAAAAATGTTAATCATTTTGCCAACCTTTTTTGGTATTCAAAGTGGCATTACACTCAAGTGTCAATCAAGTGGAATATTCAGCAGCAATAAAATAAGCAAATAATACTCTTCAATTTACTTTTACATTTGCAACTGGCAATGATATTATGGCTGAAGGATATGATGCATAGATGATTGAGAAATTTTTATTATTAATTGTATTGTGGAAATAGTATTAAATAAACTAATAGGCCAGTGTTTCTATGTGGTAATAAAATTGTACTTAAATTATTTCAGGATATTAAACAATGCAAGAATGTAACGGTGATACAGAAAGTTGTTCTTGGTCGTTCATTTTAGACGAAATTGTAGCATGAAAGATGTACGTAAATTGTAAATTTTACTAGCCGAGACGCACTCGCCTTTGCCAGCGCACCTAATGGGTTAATTACAGGAAAATATTAAGAGCAGTTCATAGTATAATTCTGCCTCTTTTAATGAGGAGAAGCTGTATGTATAAGCCGATACATTGAAGAGCTGACATTATTACTTTTTACAGTCCTGTAATGATTTTACATTTCTCGATGTGGATACGATCTTGAGAATCTCAGAAAACTATGGTCATCGATTTTCATGCTCAGGACTTCTTCTTCGTATTTTTCAAAGCTCGGAAATAATGACATTTTAATTAAAAGAATTATTAAATTTAGGACACGAATCTTGTAAATTTTCGTCCCTCTGTTAAGGTCGTATGTCTTTCAACTACACACCAAAATTTGTTTTTTCTGATTCAATCACGAAATTAAGTGATCCAATTAATTTTTTAATTGAAATGTCTTCAATCGCAGAAATGATAGAATTAATTAAGAAATTAATTGACAGTCAATTAAAGAATTAATTAATCCAATTAAAAAGTTAATTAATACAATTAATTTGTGTGATTGATTTTAGTTTTAATTAAAAAATTTGTTGAATCAATTAACTTCTTAATTGAATATTTTTTAAAACTCAATTAAGATTTTAATTGGAAAAATTTTGTTGATTTTTTTTTCTGTGTAAGGAAAATATTCTCAAAAAAATAAAGAAAAACGCTTTTGATTTACTGATATATTGAATCTTTAAATTTAAGATCAAAAACTCATCGAAAAAACGATAGCCTAAGATCTGTACCCTAATTTAAATTTTATCGATCCTATCCACATCTTTGGCTCCGAATCAATACCAAAATCCTTAAGGGAAGAGCAAAATCTTGGGATCCAAGTAAACTTTTTTTTGAGTGTACTACGATAAAATCTGAACGTTTAAATGTATACGTAAACGAAAGAATATTTTTTCTGGTGTATTTGCAAGTTCCAGCTTTCAGACATCAGACATTAAACATTTTCAAATTGTGATAGGACTCAACATATATAAATCAACTTTAGGTTTGCTCTTCCAAGACACGCTTCAATCGCCAATAATGATTAACTAACGTTTGAATGTCAATAATAAATGCTACAACGTACAAGGTAGTTCGGTAGGTATATACTCGGCTCATGTAGAATAAGTTTGATTGGATGCCAATATCTTGAGAATGGAGGCCAATATCAATGGATTTTTTTATTACTTTTGCCCTTCCAATAATGTGTATTACATATAATGATTGTACACACAACAAAAATATTAATTTGTACATTTTCATAAATTTATTGACTTTTTCGTAAAAAATGAGTAAACCTACATAATATATTGTTTTCGTAAATACTTGTTATAAAATTATTAATTTTTTCATAAAATTAATGAAACTTTACTTAATATATCAAAAATACTGGTTTTCACTTAGCGTGAGGGAGCCACAACATAGAGTTACTCTCAATTGTATACAATACAAGCATATAATACGAGACAAAAAAACGAAACATAAGGTTTTGAAGGCAACACGTGTGTTTGAGTTGTTCAGTACAGTAGTGGTGGGCATTGTAGTTCAATGAAATGATCGCTCACTTCAGCTCTTTTCCGGTCAGTGAACTAGTTCGGTCAGTTAGTTCATTGTCGGCCAGTGAAGGGTTCATTTCCAGTTCTTTTCTGGTTAAATTCATAATAAATTACAAGTATATTGCGTTGTTTTATTCATCCCACAAAAATAAATGCGAAAATAATCCCGAATAATTTATGTGCAACAAAAAGCGATATGAGTTTAAGGACTGAAAACTATGACAATGCCAATGAAAGAAAAAATAACTGAGCGAACAAACTGCTAAGCTAGCTGAACTGACATGGTGAACGAAAAAGAACGATTGATGTGAACTAGTTCAGTCCGTTAATTTCAGTGATCCGTTCACTTGAACTAGTTCGTTCGCGAACTACCCAACTCTACAGTACAGTTAGAGTCTCCGTCGCGGTTCCAAGATTATTTGTTGCCGTAAAAAAATTGACGAAAAACAATATTAACTGGAAGCGTTGGTGCTTATGTTTATAAATAATATAAAATATTGTAATTATTAATTATATAATTATGTTCTTTGCAGGCTGGACTTTAATGCGGGTTTTAATAAATGGGTTCATATATTTTGACCAATTATGCAGGCATTAAGAATCAGAAATCTAAATGAAAAGTTTGGAAAATTTTTGTGAACACTATTCATAAAATAAATGTATGTTTTTTGTGTGTAAGCATGAAACACTTTAACATAGTCTCCCCATGTTACAACGAAAACAAAAACTGATCGAAAGTTTTGTCTTTGTTAATTATTTGGCATCTTTTGTTTAAGAGCACAATTGAACTACACAATTTTATTATTTAGTCATCACAAAGTAAGAAGTAGTGCGTTAGTTAGTGCGCAGTAGGACCATATGGATGAATGACCAAACCATAAAATATCTTGGCTAAGCTAAGCTACCTTTGTGGCCTAAGGTTAAAGACCTTAGTTTACCCCTTTGTTGTTTTTTTCTTCTACGTCCAATAATTTGGCATGCCGAGAGAAACAAAAAATAATTAACAGTCAATTGGTATAATGAAGCATTTTGACTGTGCAAAAAATGTTATTACCAAAACCGTTACACTGTTTAGCAAAACATCGATTTAAAGAGAGTACGATTAGCTTTACAGTTGATTCAATTGAATATTCCAAGGTATATATTTCTCCACAAGAGTGTTGTTAGTATTTTTCTGGCTCTTGTCCCCAAATTATGATGTTTTCGTCCCCAAAAATCCCCAATTTAAATATAAACTCCTCACAAAAATCCCCAATACATTTTTTTTAATAAAGCAAAAGGCTCTGCTGTAGAAAATCAGTAATAACTTAAAAACTACAATTTTGTCAAATCCAGCAAGCTGCAATAAAATCAAGATTTCGAACCACAACATCAAGAGACTGGTAATCGTCTTCCAAATGCTGGAGATATGAATTCGGTCACTTTGTATTTATGAACGAAAATTTGCTTCTAAATATTGAAGTAGTAAATTTGGATGATAGACACGTTGCACACAAAAAATAATACATTTATTTTATGAATAGTGTTCACAAAAATTTTCCAAACACGGGATTCATAAATTATATGAAAGCAATTCATAAAATAAAAAGTACAGGTTTTCATTGACTATGAATGTGTACATAATATGAATGTAATTTTTAATATTATGAACGAAGTATACATATTTTTGTCATTGAAAAATATGTACTTTTACGTAATATATACTAAAAACGTCATGCATTATTTGTAACTTTTCTCTTAAATTTTTCCCCTGATTGTTAATGCCTGCATAATTGGTCAAAATGTATGAACCAATTTATTAAAACCCCCATTAAAATTCATCCAGCAAAGAACATAGTTTTCTAATATTTTATATTATTAATAAACATGAGCACCACCGCCTCCAGTTAATATTGTTTTTTCGTCAATTTTTTCTAAAGCAATAAAAAATCTTCGAATCGCGACGGCGACTAAAACTGTACTGAAAACCTCAAACACAACAAAATCACGTGTTGCCTTCAAAACGTTACGTTTAGGTTTTTGTCTCGTATTATATGATTGTATTGTATACATATGATAGTAACTCTATGTTGTGGCTCTCTCACGCTAAGAGAAAACCAGTATTTTTGATATATTAAGTAAAATTTCATTAATTTTATGAAACCGTTTCTACATATTATTAAAAAATTCATAATTTCATAACAAGTATTTATAAAAACAATGTATTATGTAAGTGTACACATTTTTTATGAAAAATTCCATAAATTTATAAAAATATACAAATTTATGTACAAATTCATATTTTATTTTTTGTGTGTGCCAAAGCTGGTAGAATTCTACCAGAAATGATAGATTTTTTATTTTAAAAATAAACTTTTGACAAAATTTTGAGAAAATTTTGTATATGGAAAAAATGTTGAGAAATTTTTCTACACAGAAATAAAATGTTGACAAAATATTCTATATAGAAATAAAATTTTGACAAAATTTTCTATAGAAATAACATTTTAACAAAGTTTTCTAAAGAAACAAGATATATAGAAAATTTTGTTTTGTTAAAATTTTGAAAAATTTTTCTATACACACCCTCACAAAAAATCGCTTCTGTAACATATACTCCCAAACATATTTTGCTTCAAGCATATAAATTTTTGGGTATTGCCCAAACATTTATATGTTTGATCTCTACCAATATATAATATGTTTGAAAGCATATTGGTCTAAACAATATATGTTTGGGTAGTCTAAGTTCCAAACATTTTGTATTTTTGGATCCAAATTCAATAATATTGTCTTCCAAAAAACAATATGTTATTATGTGACCATATAATATGTTTGGAAGCATTTTGCACCCAAAAATATTATATGCTTAAAAAAATTCTCCCAAACAATATTGTGCTCAAAATTTTATTTATTTAGTTATATATTTACAATCATAATGAATTTTGAAAATAAACAGGTAATATAGGTGCTAACAACATAGGTTTTCGAACTGAATGCTCAAAATTTTGTTTCTGCCTAATTGTATATTCCCCCACATCTTTCTCACTTCCACAAGATTTTTTAGTTATTAGCACCTTTTTCTGTAATACAAACATTTTAGAAGAAATTATTCAATTTTATGATTTTTTTATTTTAATTTTACCTTTTGCCGGACGGGGATTCGAACAGCGGACCACACAGTTTGTAAGGATCAAAGAAGTAGCTGATCAATTGCCCAAGGAAAAATAAAATGTTAATTTTGTAATAACAAGCAACAACCACCAACTTAATTCAATATCGCTCCCTGTTAAATAGCGCTCCAAGCTACTAAACACATATATGTTTATAGGCTATTTCTAAATTAATATATGTTTGCATCCAAGCATATTATATTTACAAACATTTTATGTCCCAAACATAATATGTCCTAACATATTAACATATATGTCCCAAACATGTTATGCTAGTTTATGAACATTATATGCTTGCACTCAAAAATATTGTGTTTAAAAATTTGTGTTCCAAACATATAATGTTTATAGCCAAACATATGAAAAACAGTCTTTTTCATCCGTGCAGAAATAGAATTTTGATAAAATTTTCTATAGAAATAAAATTTTGACAAAATTTTCTATAGAAATAACATTATGACAAAATTTTCTATAGAAATAAAATTTTTATTCGTTTTGTTTGTTATTGTTGGCTTCTCTTCAATCGTTATTATTGTCTTTGATCTCAGCTTAAAGCCATGCATTGACTAAACTACAAGTGTAGCTTAACCAACAGAGGAAAAGTATGCTTGTCAAATTTATTTGGACAAAGCCCTATAGACTGCAAGATGGTTGGATGTACAGCTGTTTCGGAATTACCACATTCCTCATCAGCATCCTCTACTTGCATCAAAACTATCAACCAATTATCAGAATAAATTCGGGTAATTCACTCAACCCAATGTGAACTACACTTGAACCTTCCGAAAAAGGGTTTGATAGTCGGTTGATAGTCAAAACTATCAACCAATTATCAGAATAAATTCGGGTAATTCACTCAACCCAATGTGAACTACACTTGAACCTTCCGAAAAAGGGTTTGATAGTCGGATACTGCCTAAACAAATTTTGCAAGCATATCTCTTTTCCTTTGCCAAACTCAAATCATCGATTTGAATGTATTTGGCTGGGTTTGTTTTTGAGCGTGCTTCCTCTATCTTCATTCGTTTTGTTTGTTATTGTTGGCTTCTCTTCAATCGTTATTATTGTCTTTGATCTCAGCTTAAAGCCATGCATTGACTAAACTACAAGTGTAGCTTAACCAACAGAGGAAAAGTATGCTTATCAAATTTATTTGGGCAAAGCCCTATAGACTGCAAGATGGTTGGATGTACAGCTGTTTCGGAATTACCACATTCCTCATCAGCATCCTCTTTTACCAAATTTTTCTATACAGAAATAGAATTTTCACAAAATTTTGTATAGAAATAAAATTTTTACAAAATTTCCTATAGAAAATAACATTATGACAGATTTTTCTATATAAAAATAAAATTTTGAAACAATTTTCTATTTAGAAATAAAATTTTGACAACCAAAATTTTGACAAAATTTTCTATAGAAATAAAATTTTGGCTAAATTGTCTATAAAAATAATAATTAAAAAAAAATTAAACCGATTTCTTGAAAAAATCCCCAAATTCATGGAAATTCTCCACCAAATCCCCAAGTCCCCAACTCAGAAATTTCGCCCCCATTCACGAAAAAATATCGCCGATTGGGGGGAAAATCCCCAATACTGGCAACACTGCTCCACAATATACTTTTCACAAACAGATGTCAAAAAAAAAATAATTATTTGATACTAATTCCAATTTAAATGAAAGCTATGCTACACTAAGCCGATATTTTTCAAATTCATTCAGTTGGCTTTATGATGGTAGTACATGTAATATGACACAAAGGGCATCTCTAACTGGTTCACTAAACACGAATAAGGTGCTAAAGACGATATTGGTATAATTCTCTATTTAGGCTAAATACAAAATTTATACTACTTCTCAATAACTTTGTCGAATATCGGCCTTCAACCATCGCATTCGCCTGATTTAGCTCCATACGACTTCCAGCTATTCCCAAAACTCAAGAGACCATTACGGAGGAAGGGTTTTAGTCGAATGAGAAGATAAAGATGAATCGAAGAACCAAAACAAGCCAATCCATAAAAGGTCAAATAGGCCTATACTTCAACATCCCAGAAAAAGATTTGGAAGTTGTTCTAAAGGCACAGCATTAAAAACACTTCCAAATATATCCTCCCAAAGATGTTATTTATTTTAACTGCACCGGAAGTTCTTTTAACTAAATTTTTTTATAACTATAATATTTTTCATGGGTAATTTTAACTGTTTTTGTGTTGAAACAAAAAACTTTAAAATTACGGATTAAAAATATGAAAAAACGAGTTATAAAAATGGAATTAAAAGAACTTCTTGTGTAGTTAAAATAAAGAACATCTTTGCACAGAAAAAAGTCTATTGTAAAACTGATGCTAAAATGAACTAATATTTATTGCAAACATTTTATTTGTTTTAGTTCATTTTTAAAATTTTGTAAGAAATTTTCCCCAGTCCAACGATTTTTTCTTTATTCCAAGTATGTCTCAAAAATTTTATGAACTAAATGGCAGTAACATTTTAATCGCATACAAATTAGTTCAATTCTAACTAAAACAGAAGAAGTTTTGCGTACACTTCTCAAAAATAGTAAAAATGAACTACAGCGTGGTTAAAATGGGAATGATCTGGCGCTTAAGATTTTTTCTTTATTTTTAGTTAATTTTTTTTTGGAGGGGGGGGGGGGTAAGATGAAATGAAAAAATCCAAAAATTCGTTAGTTTAATGAATCTCAAAATTTAGAATACAATTTAGTTCAATTTTCGCACGAGATAGTTCATTTTTCCCATAATGTAGTTTACTTTTTTTCTGTGTGGGAGAACATTTTTAGAAGTGGTTTTACAGTTGTGCCTCTAGAACAGCTTCCAAATTTTTTGTCCGTGGTGTTCTGAAAACTTTGATTCTTTAATTGTCACCAAATGGCCTTACGAACATAAGCTATTTGGTCTATAATATCTGCCGTGGTGTGAGAAAATATACAAAAAAGATCCGAAATTATATCAGCTATAGTTTTTGTATGAATGTCCATTTTTTAGGGCCCTATAGTAAAAAAATAGTTTCAAAATTGAATATTTTTCGTTGATTGTTAAAAAAAAAAGTTTATAAAAATACATTGTAGCGCCCACCAATATCGGAAACATTAATAACGTATTTAGATTACAACCTCTACTCAAAGATAACATCGAGAAACATCGAATCGAAACTAAGTGGGGAGTTAGAATTTGACGTCGTTTTCGGATGTTCCGTGTAGTGGCATCGGTGGTCAAAGGGTTAAATTACATAATATTTTATATAAAGCATTATGGAAAAAATTCCTAGGATTTGCCGCACTTAATTCCCAAGTAAAAGGGAGGCCCCGGGATCTCGTTCCCGGGGAAAACACCTATTTTTAAATGCATGCTAGTGTAATTTGATAAATTGCTATTTCTTCAAAACAACAAAATTTTCATTTATTGTCCGTAAATTTGGTAGTAAAAAAAGGTTAAAGGTGTCACATTGATTTGATTAAAATGCACAAGTGAAAAACATGATTTCCTCTTCGAGTCATTTAACCCACAGAGAAAGAAAACAATGAAATATTAGCATGAAAACAAAAGCAATCAATAAAAATTTATTTCTTTTCAATCTCCTTTAAAATATATATGCATCCATAATATTTATCTTTCATTTCGTGTTTTTTATTTCTTTTTTTTTATAAAAAGTAAAAACAATGAAATATAGTTTTAAAAAGAGCTTTCATTTGTAGCGAATATTTGTGGGCCACAGGATCACGTAGTCATTTGCTAAAAATCGTGAGAAATTAAAGCATTATCTTTGGCAAGAAAATTACAACACTTCACCTCTACTTGATTTTTTTTCTTGCTTCATTTTCTATTCACGCTGAAAGTGCTCTAGTTATTGGCTGAAAATGTTCACTTAAATACAAAAATTACAATAAGCGCCTTATCGTCGAGGAGATGTTTGACTCTTACCATTGCTTGAGTTTAATTTTGAATTGGCTGTCAGGAATTTCTCCTCTTGCTCTGTAATTAATTTTGTTAGATTTTTTTGTTTTTTGGTCTTTCTCTCGTATCTCTGCTCTACGTCAATTGAAAAACAACTTAAAAGTGAATGAAACTCTTGGAGGAATTTTTAAGTACTTTCGTTTGCAACTCTTAATGTTACCAAGTAAATGAGAGAAGGATGAGATAAAATGCTTGTACAGTGGGTATGAAAGATTCGAGTATAGTGTTAGTAGAATATTATAATATTTTCGCAGAGAAAAAAAATAATACAAGGTTTGTAATAATGATCATAGCCTTTGGTCGTCAAAAATATATGTACGGTGCACGGAGCACCTAAAAAATTGTGTCACTGTACTCTTCTTGTATTCTGCACGGACGAAAAAAAGACTGTTTTTCATATGTTTGGGTGTATAAATAATATGTTTGGAACTCAAATTTTTTAAAACAATATTTTTAAGTGCAAGCATATAATGTTCATAAGCTAGCATAACATGTTTGGGACATATATGTTAATATGTTAGAACATATTATGTTTTTGACATAAAATGTTTGTAAATATAATATGCTTAGATGCAAACATATATTAATTTAGAAATAGCCTATAAACATAACAGGTTGGCTGGTAAGTCCCCGGTCTGACACATAGATGGCGTTCCTAGTATTAAATGCATATTATTTTTATATAGTACCAACCTTCAAATGATTCATGTCAAGATTTGACATCTGTAAGTCAATTAGTTTGTGAGATATAGCGTCTTTTGTGAAGCAACTTTTGTTATTGTGAAAAAAATGGAAAAAAGGAATTTCGTGTTTTGATAAAATACTGTTTTCTGAAGGGAAAAAATACGGTGGAAGCAAAAACTTGGCTTGATAATGAGTTTCTGGACTCTGCCCCAGGGAAATCAACAATAATTGATTGGTATGCCAAATTCAAGCGTGGTGAAATGAGCACGGAGGACGGTGAACGCAGTGGATGCCCGAAAGAGGTGGTTACCGACGAAAACATCAAAAAAATCCACAAAATGGTTTTGAATGACCGTAAAATGAAGTTGATCGAGATAGCGAGGCCTTAAAGATATCAAAGGAACGTGTTGGTCATATCATTCATCAATATTTGGATATGCGGAAGCTCTGTGCTAAATGGGTGCCGCGCGAGCTCACATTTGACCAAAAACAACGACGTGTTGATGATTCTCAGCTGTGTTTGCAGCTGTTAACTCGTAATACACCCGAGTTTTTCCGTCGATATGTGACAATGGATGAAACATGGCTCCATCACTACACTCCTGAGTCCAATCAACAGTCAGTGGATAGCGACCGGTGAACCGTCTCCGAAGCGTGGAAAGACTCGAAAGTCCGCTGGCAAAGTAATGGCCTTTGTTTTTTGGGATGCGCATGGAATAATTTTTATCGATTATCTTGAGAAGGGAAAAACCATCAACAGTGACTATTATATGGCGTTATTGGAGCGTTTGAAGGTCGAAATCGCGGCCCCATATGAAGAAGAAAAAAGTGTTGTTCCACAAAAACAACGCACCGTGAGAACGATGGAAAAAATTCATGAATTGGGCTTCGAATTGCTTCCCCACCCACCGTATTTTCCAGATCTGGCCCCAGCGACTTTTTCTTCTTCTCAGACCTCAAAAGGATGCTCGCAGGGAAAAAATTTGGCTGCAATGAAGAGGTGATCGCCGAAACTGAGACCTATTTTGAGGCAAAACCGACGGAGTACTACCCAAATGGTATCAAAAAATTGGAAGGTCGTTATAATCGTTGCATCGCTCTTGAAGGGAACTATGTTGAATAATAAAAACGAATTTTGAAAAAATGTGTTTTTCTTTGTTAGACAGGGGACTTATCAGCCAACCTGTTATATGTGTTTAGAAAGAGAGACCTAGAGAGTATGATGCAAGTAAAATAATGGAAGTAACCAATTGGCGCCTCAAAAATATATCCACATATATTTACTACCAGTGTATGCTCTAAGGTGAAACATAATATGTTTCAACAATACAAACAATATTTTGTTTGGACAAATCCTGAAAATATACATGCTTGAGGCAAAATGTGTTTGGGGTATATGTTACAGAAGCTATTTTGGTTTTTGAGGGTGTGTAGTTGCGTAAAAGGGCCTTCCGTAATAAAGAAGATGTGATGTCTGATGTGTACCTGAACTTAACACCTGATGCTAGAAAATCGGGCTCGAATTTTCTATTTTACTGCGTGCGGAAGTGAGAGTATTCATGGATGCTAGAGAAATTGAAGAAGTACAATATTCGATTATTCGTTTTGTAGGATACATTGCCTCAGTATAATGAGTAGAGGTGTACACGTGAGACGAAATTTTCGTGAGTCAAGAAAATATCCTGTTCGTGAGAGTGTGTGAATAACAAATTTCGGATAAATAAGCGCGCAAAACTATTCATGCTCCCAAACATAGTCACGCACACGAGTTGAATTTGCTTAAAATTCAGCTCAAACCTACAGAGTGGCTAATATGTATTCAAACCAAATTCGGGTTGCTATCACTTCTAACCCGCTCATAGTGACAACTCATTATATTGGTTAAAAGCACTTTGATCTATTGCGTTCAAAAATAATATTCGAAATGGAATCTTAAGCGTGATTGCTTGATAAAGGGTGATTTTTTGTAGATATTATCTTTTTGGCAAACTATGATTTAAACAGCAGACGCATTTTTCATGTTTTGTATCACTATAAAACATTCTCAGTTTGGTCTACAATTTAACCATGAATTGTCTTACAAACGAACAACGCTATTGGAAAGTTGGCCGAAGTTCCACTTTTTTATCGAAAAATTATGTTCACCGACGAAGCTTAATTTTTGACTCAAGGGTACGTACACTGAAAAAAAAAAGGATACTCGGTTCCAAAGATTTTGTCTTTACTTTAAAAAATTTGGTATTGATTCCGAGCCAAAGAAGCGGAGAATACAAGTAAGGATACTTTTAAGACACAATTTTCTTTTAAATTTAGGTTTTGTGTACTTACTTCTAGGAAGCAAATTTTAATTTTTCGCTTTCTCAGATTTTTTTTCTTCATATGCTATCAAAGTCCTTTAAAAACGAGTTAAAGGCAACTTTAATTTCCAAATTAGGACTCGACTTCCAGTAGAAATTATGCTATGTTTGAAGTAAAAAACTTCTTTAAAATAAAGTTTTGAAAAACATGTCCTATATTTGAACGATTTTTTGCTTTGTAGTCAAGATGCAAAAAGACAACAAACTTAAAGACAATTTCATTAAATTTGAAGATTTTTTCTGAATTATTAAAGTCAAGTTGACCTTAGCCTATAAATTTTTTCTTTCACGTTAAGATACCCATTTTTAAGTCAAATCACTTAATTATAAGGACAATACGACTTCATTGAAAAGTTTATCGACTTTTGGACAAGGAAAATAACTTTATTTTAGAGAAATGCGTCTACTATGCTAAGTAAAATTTGTATTCGTATTTTAAAGACATGAAATCTTTGACCTCACGACAATGTTTTTTTCAATGTAAATAAACAGAATTGTCCATTTCGTCCATTGTCCAGAATTGAAAACACAGAAACATTGCAAACACTCCGGAAAAAGTCACAGTTATGTGCGCTTTATGGGCTTCTTCAAAGACGAATCGTAACGTAACCGTAAATGGTGAGCGCTACCTTGAGATGATATCGAACTTTTTTTTTGCCCAAAATGCAAGAGTTTGACTTGCATGACATGTGGTTTCAACGGGAAGGTGCCACATAGCACACGTAGCAATGGAATTATTGAGAGGCGAGTTCGGTGAACATTTTAGTTTACGTTCGGTATCGGTCAATTGGCCGCCTAGATTGTGCGATTAAACGCCTTTAGATTTTTGTGGGGCTATATTATGCTCATGCCTATACAGACAAACCCGCTTCAATTGATGCATTGGAAGACAACATTTATTCGTGAGAATCATATTGGGGAGAGTATGGACAAAGCGGATGGACCATTTGAGCCGCAGTCACGGTCAACATTTGCATGAAATAATCTTCAAATATTCTTAAGAACTCTTAAAAAGTCACCCTATATTTGGTTAGAAAACCATCGTGGAGATGCAGCATTTAAATGCTACATTACCGTGGTATTGACAGTGTTGTTTCGCGTCCGAAAATGGACGAAAATAAGAAGCATCACAAGAAATTATCCAAAATGTGAATGTGAAGTTCCCAAAAAAAAAAGTGAAAAATCTCACCGATGAAAAAAAAAATTATAACATATTGGAAAGAGCCAAAGAGTTGCAGAGTGTAATGGCTTTGTCGGGTGTTTGAAGGTCATAATTCGTGTCAGTAGTAGCCAATTCAAACACATCTTAGCTGATTTTAGATGTAGATGTTATATCCGAAATTTTTTGCGTTTGAACAATAAAATTAAAAAATTAAAAGAATATAGCATTTTTATATGTTGCATTACATATCAGCCACCTTGTATAATAAGATTTTAATGATGTTCACATTTGCAATCAGGTCCAAAAGATGATTTACTAAAACAATTCTGGGGTTGACCTTACATTAAATAACGACTACAACAATATTCTCGTCGCCGAACATTTTTTAAATAAAAAAGGTAGATTTCAAACCTAAAATTGAGCTCAATGGTGAGTTCCGATTATTTCCTGAGTTAGGTAATTTTTCGTGAGTCAGAAAATTCTTCAGGAGTTTCGAGAATGTGAGACTCTAGAATTTTCTTCGCTATTTCTGGGTGTTAGTTGAAAGAGAAAAAACCCAATTTTTTGTATGTTTTATTGAAGCCTCCCCCGTCTTGCTAAAGAGTATTCGGCCAGCTTTTCCCAATATATGAATGTCTCTAGTTATCCAGGATTTAGCTACAACAAATTTAATCGAAATCTATTTGTAAAGCTGCCAGACAAAAATGTATCTTCCCGCTGAGGTGATACATTTTCTGTGAATCCTTCTTAAAGAGCCGAATATATTCCATCAAAATTATTTTCATTTATTGAAACCCACGTAAAACACTTTCTCCAATTTTTTTTTTCCAACTGCCAAATACATTCAACGAATAATGATGCAAATATTTTGCTTACAGACCTAATGATATTACGTTTCAAAGGAAAGCATTTCTTGTAAACTTAAATACTATGCAAATAAGAAAAATGCAGCATAGCACTTCAAAACGCTAAAGTTTTCAACGAAAAATGAAATGAAGTCACGTGCTGCATTGCTAAAAGGTAAATGTTTTTTCTGTATTAAATATTTCATCAAAGATTTAAATTTATATAAAGCGATTTGTAGAAAATTTAAGAAAGGAGGACTACATTGAAATATTTTCGACGTTGATAATTGGTTAAAACCTATCTAGGAATTTAATAACAATGAAAAACGAAATTGGGAAGCAAATCAAAACGAAATTTGGGAAGCAAATCAAAAAGTAGGAGGAATTACTATGGCAAAAATTGCATCCAGTTATTCAACAAAATTCAAACTCAATGTTGAATATTAACGAAAAAGGCTACTTGGACGTTTGTAATATAGTTTGATCACCATCAAAAGCCGATTAGTCGATTTTATTCGATCGATCGAAAAATCAATAGTCGATTATGAAAATTCAAAAGTGGACTTCGTTTTTGTTTTGTTCTATTAATAGATGTTGGTCACTATCAAAAGTCAGTTCACTTTTCTTCTGCGTAAAATTCAAAGTAAAATTTATTTTTCCAAATTTCAAATAAACTCTAAACAAACGATACAAAACTCTCAAAGTAAATTTATAGCCTTGGGTTGAAGTTTTTTTTTAACATTAATCCTAAAATTCGTTACCTCACCCAATTAATGATAGTTTAAAAAATGTTTTCCTTTACTTCTGGTTTACTTCAAGGACTTGGTAATTTAACACAAAGTTACACATTTCGTGTCCTAAAAGTAATGAAAAATTTTAAAACAATGATTATAAACTTTCTTTTAATTAAAATGTCAATTTCTGTGAATTGCATGATCGAAACTTTTGTTCAATCTTTCATATAAGGTCAATGTTCTTATCAGTGTAATGTAGGGAATACAAATCCAACTGTTTGACTTTTCAAAATTTATAAAATTCAAATATTTCGACAATTTTTTGACTTTTTAGAAATTTTTATACCACTTTTGGCTTTTCCGATTACACTAGTTTAGAAAAAAAAACTTTTCCATGTACACTTGATGAGAGGCAACTTTTCTTATGTATTTTGATCTGCTGAATTCGAAAAAAAGAAATTTTATGGAACAGTTTTTCAGATATCCCCTTATTTTTAGTTTTTCGCAAATTATATCTCGAGTTGGAAATGTCCGATTACATCGTTGTTGGTAATAATCGTGTATAATTGGATCTGTGATAAGTTAAGTGGTTCAAAAAATGTATAAACCATTGAAAAAAAATGGTCTTCATGGTCGTATAGATGATACTCTAACGTAAGTAATAAGACCAACTAGAAGAAAAACGACCGAAAAATGACAAAGTTATAAGCAAATGAGTGAACAAATCCGATGTCAAATCATGCAAATATGAGCAACTCACCCACACAAAAATGCCTCTCGGCCACAGAAAAATGAATTTTTGTGTGGGTGGGTGGCTCATATTTGCATGATTTGACATCATTCAATTGCTTATAACTTTGTCATTTTTCGGTCGTTGTTCATCTAGTTGGTTCATGAAGTCGACCATGAAGAGAAACCCAACACTTTTTCAATGGTTTATACTTTTCTGGCGGAAGAGGTCCATTGTAAAATACGATTTTTTTTTGAAAATTTGGCTTTTCGCATCGAATCACTTAACTTATCACATATCCAATTACACACGAATATTTATCATCTTATTACCTTTCATTTAAGTACCAACAACGATATAATCGGACATTTCCAACTCGAGATGTAATTTGTTTAGTGAAAAAGAGCGAAGAACTAAAAATAACGGGATATCTCAAAAACTGTTCTATAAACATTGTTTTTTCGAATTGAGCAGATACATAAGTCGACTCTCATAAAGTGTACATTTTCAGAGTAAACTAGTGTTATTGAAAATTCTATTTTTGAACTCGCGACTTAAGAATTTTTGTAGGCCAAAACCCTAAGCTTTCCCCTTTCAATTCTAATTTGAATTTTCAAGTTTTAGTCGATTGAATTTTTAAAAATATTCAATTAAAAATTAAAGTGATTCAACAATTTTTTTTTAAATTAAAACGAAATTGAAACACAACAAGTATATACAGCAGTAAGTTCGGCCGGGCCGAATCTTAAAAACCCTCCACCATGAATCAAATATTATAATTTTCTGTGAAAATTTCAGGGGGGTTTGATGACAAGCAGATCAGTTCAACTATTACACTTCCCGAAGATAAATTTAAAGATTTTACCTATGAAGACTATATCAGATTCTGAATTTATAAGAACGATTTTTGTTTGAGTTTTAGAGGAATCATTAACATCTTTTGTAAGTGTGCAAGAAAATTATAAAATAACGTCTTGATTTGAAATCTTAAATCTGTAGATTTTTACCCCGATTATATAAATGATTACGAGGAGTAAAATCTGGAAATTTTACATTGAGTTTCAAGCAATTTTCATGATCAGTGCGCCTTCTATGCCCTCAAGAAGTGAAATCGGTCTAGTGAAATCCGACAAAAACTTTATCCGATACACGTTTTTGTGAGTCTAAAATACCAGAATATTTACAATTCAGGAAAATCGGATAAAAACTACTGTTTCTAGAAACCCAAAGAGTTAAATCGGGAGATCGTTCTTATGGGGCTATACTAACACATGGACCGATACTCACCGTTTTCGGCACACCTCTTGATGGTCCCAAAATTCCTCTATATTTGCAATTGGATAAAAACTACGAATTCTAGGAGCCCAAGAAGTAAAATTGTGAGATCAGTCTATGTGGAGGCTATACCAAAACATGAACCGATACCCACCATTTTCGGCATACCTCTTTATGGTCTGAAAATTCATCTAGATTTCCAATTTTAGGCAAATTGGATGAAAACTACGTTTTCTATAAGCACAAGAGTAAAATCGGGAAATCGGTCTATATGGGGGGTATACCAAAACATGGACCGATTCTCACCATTTTTGGCACACCTCTTTATGATCCGGAAATACCTCTAGATTTCCAATTTCAGGCAAATTGGTAAAAACTACGGTTTCTAGAAGCCCAAGAAGTAAAATCGGGAGATCGGTCTATATGGGGGCTATACCAAAACACGGGCCGATACTCACTACTTTGGGCACACCTCTTTATGGTCTGAAAATTCCTCTAGATTTCCAATTTCAGGCAAATTGGATGAAAACTACGGTCTCTATAAACCCAAGAAGTAAAATCGGGAAATCGGTCTATATGGGGGCTATACCAAAACATGGACCAATACTCACCATTTTTGGCGCACCTCTTTATGGTCCGGAAATACCTCTATATTTCCAATTTGAGGCAAACTGGATAAAAACTACGATTTCTATAAGCCCAAAACAAAAACCGATACTCACCATTTTTGGCACACCTCCTTATGGTCTTAAAATACCTCTAGATTTCCAATTTCATGCAAATTCAATAATAACTACGGTTTCTATAAGCCAAATACCCCAAATCGGGAGGTCGGTTTATATGGGGACTATATCAAAACCTGGACCGATATAGCCTTTCGTCGAACTTGACCTGCCTTCAGACAAAACACGAGTTTCTGCCAGATTTTAGCACGATTGCTTCATTATTGAAGACTGCAGCGTGATTACAACAGACAGACAGACGGACATGGTTATATCGTCTTAGAGTTTCTCGCTGATCAAGAATATATAAATACTTTATATAGTCGGAAATCGATATTTCGATGTGTTACAAACGGAATGACAAACTTATTATACCCCCGTCACCATTCTAACATATGGTGGTGGTGGGTATAAAAATTAATAGGATCAATAATTTTTTTTATTTGACTTCGATGATTGAAGACATTTCAATTAAAAATTAATTGGATCAATTAATTTCTTGGTTGAATCCAAAAATTATTTTTTTTTGTGTATCTAAAGTTGTTTAGTCGCTTTAGATCAACATAAAAACGATTAATCGGTATTAACAATTACAAACAGTTCGATTAATCGAGTTTGGTCAATATTAAAAGTCGAATAGCCCCTTTAGACCAACATCCAATTCCGATTGGAGTGGATTGTTTATAAAAAAAATCAAAAACTAAAATTTGAAGCTTACAAAAAGTCGACTTTTACTTTTCGAATTTTGTATTCCTAAGGTGGTGTTGCAGAAAATTGTTAAATTTCAATTTTGATCTTCAAAGAGATTGAGTTGATCTCTACGATATATGATTTCATGAGAAGGGTATACCATATCATTGCTCAATGTTAATTAGTTCACCTCCCAAATTGCATTCTCAAGAGCATATTTTAATGATACATTAAACGCATCATAAAAACTTTGTTTTTTTTTTTTGTTTCCCTTCACTTATTTGTGTGTAATAAATAACCACATTTCAACTTTTAGCGAAAAGCGAACAATGAACAGAAAAAAAATTACCAATGTTGCATTCCATACTTAACTCAAAACTCAAGTTGATTTAAGTCAAGGCAAAAACAAAAAGAAAAAACATACCGGCAAATGCGTATCTGAAGGACTTCTTCTCTCCAAAAACAACAACTTGTAATTTCCTAATTAAGCAAAATATTCGTTACTGTGACTGCTTTTGGTGCTGGTTGTCGTCGTTTACGATGTACATACGTTGTTTTTTATAAGCTCCAGCACAAAGGAATGTAGAACATACCGCCGACAATTTTTTTTTTACAATGTGAAATAAAAACACCACAAAAATTGAAAAATGCAAAATTGCAACGAATCGTAATGTAGCGAGAGAAAAAAATATGCAAGCGACAAAGTTCTATAGACATCATTCACTTCGAGTTAAAACATTGAAGTTATGGACGCCTTTGACTTTGCGAATGCGAAACATACATGAGGGCGCCATCAAGTGTTGTGGGTTTCATTTACAAACAACAACAACAACAATAAGAAAAAATTATGAAATTCTATCTTATTCGGATGTTGGATGTTTTTTTTTTGGTTTTCACTTTTTGCGTATAACTTTTTTCGCGTTTTGCATAGAATTATGGCAAATGAGCTTGTCGAAAAAAATAGTACGAAACTGGTAACATGTGTTTCATAAAAACAAAAACAACCAATAGCAATTCATATTTTTTAAGATGAGCTGCGAAATATTTTTCATTGTGAAATTAATTTTCAATTGACACATGAACTTTTAATACAAAGATTTAATTATTTCGCTCCCCTTTTTCTTTTATTGTGTTTTTTTTTTAATTAATTTTAAATAAAAAAATTAAAAAATTCTAGATTTTTGTTTTTTGTAAAAAAAATTAATCTTCAAAATATTTGTAATTTTTACGTCTTCACCTTGGAGATATAAAAAGTTTCATTACCAGGGTTCCCACTCGTGTATAGTATTATTTCGAAAAAATCATTTTGAAGATTTTGATTAAATTTTGGCTTTTTGAATGGAAAAAATAGTTTTCTATCAAAGAAATAGTTGGTTGTCATAAACAGTTCAATTTCGTAAGTCTACTCCTTTAAATATTAAATATTAAACTTGAAATTTAAATTATTTGAAATTATATGTGAATTTTAATAGTCTGTGTCAAAATAAAGTATATACGGACTTAAGTTCGGCCTGGACAAATCTCAAATACCCACCACCATGAATCAAATAGTATAATTAGTCCTTAGAAAACTCTTCGACAGTTTACTTGAAAATACATATATAGAGTTTGAGGTGGATTTGATGACAGATACTCTGCCAAGCTAATATATACATATACTAATGTGGAAAATGGGACACTTAACAAATGGGTTTTACCAAAACATGGACTGATGCACATCATATTCGCCACATCATACCTCTAAATTTTCAATTTCAGGCAAATCGGATAAAAATTGCGGTGTTCGAAGTCCAAAAAGTCAAATCGGAAGATTGGTCTGTATGGGGGATATATCAAAATCGATCGCTACTCCCCATATTCGGCTTACTTATGTGTTGACCAAAAATACCTCTAGATTTAGAATTTCAGGCAAATCGGTTAATATGGACCTATACACTCCTTCTTCCGCACACTTATTTATGAACCCAAAATACTTCTAGATTTAGAATTTCAGGCAGATTGCATAAAAGTTTGGATGTCTGGGCGCAAGTCAATAAGTCAAATCGGGCTACAAAGAGGCTATACCAAACCATGGACCGATATACACCATATTCGGCACACTTATTTATGGACCCAAAATACTTTTAAATTTCAGGTAAATCAGATAAAAATTGCTGTGTCATGAAGCCCAAGAAGTCAAATCAGGAGATCGGTCTATAAGGTGGCTATACCGAAACATGGGCCGATACACTCTATTTTCGACACACCCATTTGGGGTTCTAAAATACCTCTAGATTTCCAATTTGAAGCAAATATAATAAAAACTAGAAGCTAGAAGCCCAAGACCCCAAATAAGGTGATCAGTTTATATGGGAACTATATCAAAACCGGGACCGATATAGCCCATCTTCGAACTTGGCTTGCGTGTAGACAAAAGACAAATCTGTGGCAAATTTCAGGACGATTGCGCTATTATTGAAGAATGTAGCGTGATTACAACAGACAGACAGACAGACGGGCATGGTTATATCGTCTTAGAATTTCTCCCTAATCAAAATATATATACTTTATACTTTATATATACTTTATATGCTCGGAAATCGATATTTCGATTTACTACAAACGGAATCACAAACTTATTATACCCCATCACCATTCTATGGTGGTGGGTATAAAAATAATGGATTGGAATGTAGTAGCCGAAAAAATATTAATCAGCTTTTAGAAGGAAACTGACCAAAATCCAGTGGTAGAATTATCAGTAATATGGTTAGGTGGCAGCCCGATGTATCAGGCTCACTTAGACTATTCAGTCCATTGTGATACCACATTGGTGAACTTCTCTCTTATCACTGAGTGCTGCCCGATTCCATGTTAAGCTAACCCGAACGTCGTTCCACATTGCAATGAAACCACTAAGAGCTTTGAAACCACTTAGAGCTTTGAAACCCTCAAAAATCTCACCAGCATTACTGATGTGGGAGAATCCACCGCTGGAAAACCTTTTGGTGTTCGATCGAATCAGGAATCGAACCCACGACCTTGTGTATGCAAGGCGGGCATGCTAACCATTGTACCACGGTGGCTCATTAATATACTTATTACCAATACTTTTGAGTATTTAAGTTGGAGAATTTCACAATCAGTGTACTTCGCACTGGCTGACCCCTCGCTCAGATTTGACTATAACATAGCTTGCCATGAGAGAAGATCCCCCCTCAATATGCATGGAGTTGAGTAAATTTATTCTTTGATCATGAGTCAAACAGATTTAGGTTTGCTTCCAATGTGCTTGTTGCCAAAGCCTTCATCATATTTTCGTATGAAATTTTTCAGTCAACACACATAACAAAATTGACGATTTGAACACAAGCGATTCTTGAAATATCATAATACACTTCTCAAACTTGAACACTGTGAAGCAAGGACACCACTTAAAAGTGGACAATTTTCGTGAGACGTTTTCTATACTGTCACATTAGAAGTAGCCTCTCATAGGTGAACACATCCCAAATGTGAAAACAAGTATATGGGAGTCTACTTCTGAGAGGTTTAATTGTATGTGCAATTTTGTCGCAAGTATTGGTAATAAGACATTCAATATTGAAAATATGCGTCGTAATAATTGATTGAAAACAATTTTTCACTAAAGAGTTGTCAAATTTCTGACAGAAGTTTAGACGTGGCCTCAGTAACATGTTCAATGCAAATACATCATAAAGTCCAACATATAATTCCTGTTAATCCATTTCAGGATATAAAAAAATGGTCTATGTGGAGCCCATATTTGATATCTTGAATATTTTGCATATTGCATTTAATCTTCCTAATATTATTATTATATATTCAATTTATTATAATATACTCTTCTATATTTAACGTTTCATCTATGAAATCGAAACACATTTCGATCCCACATTTTTGTTTTTGAATATTTTTCTAGAGCTCTTAAAAAATCACCCTTTACATAATAACATATACACTATACATGGTAAGAATTTAAGTTTACCTTTTAGATATAGTTTGCAACTCTTTTATTGTAGACTTTCAGCTTAGCAGTTTTGAGATTGTTGGTATGTGCTTCAAATATACGGATTGTTTTTTTGCTTTTTTTTTGCTGTTGTAGCCAAACCATAAGGAGAACTAAAAACAAATAAAAAGCTTCCATTAGTTTTACAAAAAAAAAAAAATACATTTGATAAAACTATACAAAACAATATGTGTTTTTTTTTTTAACAATAAAAAAATCTTAGCCACAAACAAGCATCCACAACGGATTTGACAAATTTTCAACATTATCTACTTATTAGTTTGTCTTAGCAGGCGAACCGAGCAATGAACACATTTGTACGAGTATTTTCTGTTTCTTTTTCTGTTTATTTTTTTTTATTTATTTTGTTTTACTAGAAAATGTCAGTGAAACCTTTATGTATTGACATTAACCAAGAAGGCTTCTTACATTAACGCTTAGGGAAATTGCAAATTATTTATTCTGTCTTGAGATTAAAAATGGCATATTAAAAAAATTTATCAAAATAACTTGAATTTATAATTTTTGTGTAATAATTAGAATATCAGTGGTATTTCTAGGAAGGTAATTGCTAAAAAATAACAGGTTGGCTGATAAGTCCCCGGTCTGACACATAGATGACGTCGCATATTATTTTTATATTGTACCAACCTTCAAATGATTCGTGTCAAAATTTGACGTCTGTAAGTCAATTAGTTTGTGAGATAGAGCGTCTTTCGTGAAGCAACTCTTGTTATTGTGAGAAAAATGGAAAAAAAGGAATTTCGTGTTTTGATAAAATACTGTTTTCTGAAGGGAAAAAATACGGTGGAAGCAAAAACTTGGCTTGATAATAAGTTTCCGGACTCTGCCCCAGGGAAATCAACAATAATTTATTGGTATGCAAAATTCAAGCGTGGTGAAATAAGAACGGAGGACGGTGAACGCAGTGGACGCCCGAAAGAGGTGGTTACCGACGAAAACATAAAAAAATCCACAAAATGATTTTGAATGACCGTAAAATGAAGTTGATCGAGATAGCAGAGGCCTTAAAGATATCAAAGGAACGTGATGGTCATATCATTCATCAATATTTGGATATGCGGAAGCGTGCTCACATTTGACCAAAAACAACAACGTGTTGATGATTCTGAGCGGTGTTTGCAGCTGTTAACTCGTAACACACCCGAGTTTTTCCGTCGATATGTGACAATGGATGAAAAATGGCTCCATCACTACACTCCTGAGTCCAATCGACAGTCGGCTGAGTGGACAACGACCGGTGAACCGTCTCCGAAGCGTGGAAAGACTCAAAAGTCCGCTGGCAAAGTAATGGCCCTCTGTTTTTTGGAATGCGCATGGAATGATTTTTATCGATTATCTTGAGAAGGGAAAACCATCAACAGTGACTATTATATGGCGTTATTGGAGCGTTTGAAGGTCGAAATCGCGGCAAAATGGCCCCATATGAATAAGAAAAAAGTGTTGTTCCACCAAGACAACGCACCGTGCCACAAGTCATTGAAAACGATGGCAAAAATTCATGAATTGGGCTTCGAATTGCTTCCCCACCCACCGTATTCTCCAGATGTGGCCCCAGCGACTTTTTCTTGTTCTCAGACGTCAAAAGGATGCTCGCAGGGAAAAAATTTGGCTGCTATGAAGAGGTGATCGCCGAAACTGAGGCCGATTTTGATTTATTACCTACACTAATTGAGCGATTTCTTCTTGTTTAATAATGGACTCAATATTAGTTATACTCATGACAAAACTCGCATAAAAATGTACCCCATAATGTTCTTAGATATGGAAATGCGGTTTATCGCTGAAACCTATACCAATGTTACCCCACAAATGCTTATGTTTATTACTTCAGTAGGGGTGGTTTAGGGTATGTTATAGTCGGCCCCGCCCAACTTTCTACTTTACTTACTTGTTCCCAGCAAAAAAATTTGGAAGTTCTTCTCAAACATGCTTTCCCAAAGATGTTCTTTATTTAAACTGCACAGGAAGTTCATTTGAATCATTTTTTTTAACCCGTTTTTTTTCATATTTTTAATGCGAAATTTATATTTATTTGTTTCAAATAGGTTAAAAACATACATATTTAGAATTAATAAAATGGTAAAAATTATTTAAATTTAGCCGAAAAATGTTAAATCCTTTCTAGAAAATTTTTGAAAATATTTGAGAACAAACATTCCAGACCAGCGTTATAATGCATGAAAAATCATAAAAAAAATTTTAAAAATTATTTATTTGTCAAAATATCACAAAATTTCTTAATTCACATCCAAAACACTGAATTCGCCTCACACCTAAGAAGTGATGCAAATTCAGTGCAACGGCTATTGAAATGGCGGACATCCGTCCTATGACAAGTCCATGTTAAATTCATCGCTTCTGCGACAATTTTGCACCACTTCCGGATCCAAAAAGAACATTTTCACTACTTTTGTGGCGACGCTTTTTTTTGCTGGGATACCAATATCCACAGGCCTAACTAGACATATTTTCTTTGCTGGCTAATGCGAGTCTCCATAGTCTTTAGTGGAGATCTGGCGGGGTTGAGATAATTCAATTTGAGTCTTTCTTGTTAATTGCATTTACATGCGAGAAATATTCCTCCTAATTTGAACCATTTTTAACCACCACTGGAATTTAGTTTATCCCGGTAGCTTTCTTTCCGGAGGAAAGTAATCCTCCTTAGTTTGTATGGGGTAAAATAATATCAAATCATACAAAATATTTATTTTATAATTTATCAATATATATCATTATTTATGATAATTCTTTATATCTCACAATATAAAAATATATATTTTTTATATATTATTTTTTTATATTTATTTTTAGATTAATTTGAAAAAAAAAAAGGACAAAAAGTGGACCATCATTACTACGAAATAGTAAAAGGTAAGACAAAAGTATACTAAATATATTACAATTGGAACATCCCCATAGTTCATGTAAATAAATTTCGCATCTTCCAAATTTAAAGAGCTGCATTTAAGAGTATTCAATAATAAATATTCGTTATAACTTACAAAATATAGGGACGTTTATAAATTGAAAAAATTTGCTAATTGATATTTTAAAAAATTTCCTATTATTATGTCAATTATTAAATTCATTTCAACACATCTTTATAGAATAGGAAATATTTCATCAATAGCTAATCCTTAGACCACATCGTCATATTTCATATCTTTGATGAAGCCATAGATATTAATGGGTATGATATAAAATTTATTATACCATTTACAATCGTAGACATAAACAGCCATAAATAAAGAAAATCTAAGATTTTTATGCTTCAGAAAGAATGTAGAATATTTTTTTCCGAAAACCACAATCATATCTACACGTACGTGATTGTGGCCTGGAGAAGATGCCTCGCTCTTGCATGCGATTCAATGCTCCTATCAAATTTAAACTGCATCTTGATTTCATTATCTGGCCAAAGAATACAATAATTTTCAATCTCTAGTGCTTTTTGCATTCCTCTTCCTTACATGCATAACACTTCCACATGAGCTATAGAAAATGTTACAATATCATCCATTATTTACGATAATCTCCTGCCATCATCAAAAGTGGGCCACCTTAAATGTTTTCGTTTTTTTATGCCAAACAAATAGGTGTGTAAATGTGTCTAGACTAGGAGGCCAAGAGGAAAAAAATGCATACTGTAGAATTGGAATCAAGTTTTATTTTTTGTTAAATTGAATTTTTTTTAATTTAATTTAATTTTAACTAAATAATATAATTAATTTTAATTATTATATTTACAAATCCGTTATCAATCGAATAAAAAATTCAAAATTGAAAAACTAAAACTAAATTGAATTACGTTGAATTGAATTAAATTTTAATTTTAATAAATTGAAATTTAATTTTAATAAATTAAATTAATTAATTTAGAAGAATTTATTTATTTCTAGTTTTTTTTTCACCTAATTCAGTTACATGTAATATCCATGAAAATATGCCTCCACTCTCATGGAAAAGCGAAAGATGACACCAAGAGTCAATTAAAAATTTAATGATATGTTCCATTTCTGCACTCTAGTCCAACACTTCCTCCAAAAACAAAAAAAAATAATTTTCATGGACGCGTAAATCATTGTAACCCGCTATAAAAACAAATGGAACCTAATGTTTGACATAGAAATTTTACATTCCTTGTCCGAATATTGCTATTAAAATGCAACGTTTGTTTACAAATGGCGTGTTGTTGGGGAAGGCAAAGAAATGTAGGTGGCTATAGGCGATTGCGAAGCCTCAACCATTTATGGCTGTATTTTAATTGCATTCATTGGGAGTGTGATAAATCTTTTGTTTTGATTTGGTTTTTGTGGGATTGCCTGACCTACATAGTATTTGGAAAAGGTTGCATTAACAGGTCATTTATGTCGTGTTTTTATGTTTCTCTTGTTTCAATTTGGAGCAATAAAAAAAATCCTAAGAATTTGGTTTTTTGGAAAAGTGTGAAATATTTTGACAATTTTCTTTCAGCCACTCTGACTGAAGGTGGCTAATATATACCTAGGGATATGATAGAAATATGTAATGCCAATAAGGAGATATTCTGGAGACATTTTTCCGAAATTGAATAAGTAATTCTAAAAATAAGTAATTCACAATGGACTGAATAGTCTAAGTGAGCCTGATACATCGGGCTGCCACCTAACCTAATTCTAAAAAGAGCTCATCACACTCCCCTCTTCAATTCAATTAATCATGATCACGAAGATGTATACATTATGATAAGAACATGTCATTAAAAGTTAGCCAACTACCGTTTTTTTATTATAACAGGTTGGCTGATAAGTCCCCGGTCTAACAAAGACAAACACATTTTTTTTGTCAAAATTCGTTTTTATTATAATTCCCTTCAAGAGCGATACAACGATTATAACGACCTTCCAATTTTTTGATACCATTTTGGTAGTACTCCTTCGGTTTTGCCTCAAAATAGGTCTCAGTTTCGACGATCACCTCTTCATTGCAGCCAAATTTTTCCCTGCGAGCATCCTTTTGGGGTCTGAGAAAAAGTCGCTGGGGGCCATATAATAGTCACTGTCGATGGTTTTTCCCTTCTCAAGATAATCGATAAAAATTATTCCATGCGCATCAAAAAAAAAAGAGGCCATTACTTTGCCAGCGGACTTTTGAGTCTTTCCACGCTTCGGAGACGGTTCACCGGTCGCTGTCCACTCAGCCGACTGTCGATTGGACTCAGGAGTGTAGTGATGGAGCCATGTTTCATCCATTGTCACATATCGACGGAAAAACTCGGGTGTATTACGAGTTAACAGCTGCAAACACCGCTCAGAATCATCAACACGTTTTTGTTTTTGGTAAAATGTGAGCTCGCGCGGCACCCATTTTGCACAGAGCTTCCGCATATCCAAATATTGATGAATGATGTTTTCGTCGGTAACCACCTCTTTCGGGCGTCCACTGCGTTCACCGTCCTCCGTGCTCATTTCACCACCCTTGAATTTTGCATACCAATCAATTATTGTTGATTTCCCTGGGGCAGAGTCCGGAAACTCATTATCGAGCCAAGTTTTTGCTTCCACCGTATTTTTTCCCTTCAGAAAACAGTATTTTATCAAAACACGAAATTCCTTTTTTTCCATTTTTTCACAATAACAAAAAAAGTTGCTGCACAAAAGACGCTCTAGCTCACAAACTAATTGACTTACAGTCGTCAAGCCAACCTGTTAAATGGCAGGTAAAGATTGAACAGTGCCGGAGATATCACCACACCATAGGGAAATACCTGTTTCACTCTACGCGGTCTTGACTTTTTGTCTCTAAACTCCACATACGACTGGCGTCCGCATAAATAATTTTGAACCCAACGCTTGGTTCCTGCTGATTAATGATGGCATCGAATGCCTTTGATAGGTCAAGGTTAAAGTGGCAGCCCGATTAAGATTCAGACTCACTTAGACTATTCAGTCTATTGTGATAGGTTAAGCGTTGTGTCCTTTCCGGAATCCATGGTGATGGTTGGCAGCTAGAAATTTGTCCACATGGCTGGGGAGCAGTAGTACCTCAAGTGTCTGTACGATTCACCTTTACTCGAGTCTTCGCCTGGCTTCAGTAGTGTCGTTCACGCCCATTGTCGTAGCTAAAATTTGGCACAAGTGTGTATTTTGGGTCAGACTAGAACCCTATTGATTTTGGAAGAAATGGGTTCAGTTTTAGATATAGCTCCCATATATATATACTTATTTTTAAATTTTGATTCGAAAATTTCAAATTGTTATGTCCCCCAGACAATTTTTCGAGCTCCGTCAATGGTTCCTTACTTGTTAATCTCTTTGTCTTTTAAATGTCTCTATTATTCTCATGTGAATCTCTTAATGAATCTTAGTTCCTTCAATATTGCTTTGCAGTTCAACACTACAAATTTTATTCTTTTGGAAAACCATACTCGATTTATTTTGAAATATCCTTTACTTATATTATCCACATTGTATCTAATTTAGGTAAATGAATTATTTTAAGGAACCTCATCCCATTTAATACTAAATAATCCCTTTCAATATTTAATTTGTTTGGCGCTGATTTTAATATATAGGTATTTGGTAATAATTCAGCACAGATTTCAAAGTAAAGTAAAATTAGTTAAATTTAGATTTATTTCAATCGCATTAAAATAACATTATTTAAGAGTATTTATTACATTAAAGCCATATAATTCAATGATTCAATTTCATTTAAATTTAATTTTATTTAGTAAGTCAATTGCATTGCAATAAATTCTAGAATTTTTATGAACACTTAAAGTTTTTAAATATTAATTAATTTCTACAGTCGTATGCCAAAAAATATAGTGACATTTTATGAGTATCTACAAAATTCAATTTCCTTTATAGCCAAATTTGGTAAATATTTATTATGTATGTTCACATCATTTTATTTTATTTTATTTTTTGTTTTCTTTTGATTTATTTACATTTCCTTATTTGCTGGCATACACTCATAGAGAGGAGGTTTCATATATGTGTGTGTATATGTTCATATAGCACAACCTTTCGTAACATTGATTATTACGTCATTTTCAAATTTGCCATTTATGGTAGGCAATAGGCTATGTACTATGGCTATAACTTTAAAAGTTTCGGCTTTCGGTTACACTGATGCTGACTGAATGCAGCTGCAGTGGTTGTTTCTGTCGTAGTTGTTAAAATATTGATTGTAACTGTCAAACTCATGACAATTCACTTCACTTCAATAGCTATCGAGAGAGAGAGGGAGGAAGAGATGGTTGAATATGGGATGGGATGGGTGGATCTGCAAAAGTCAGTAACTGGTAACTGACAGAGAATTGACTTCATGAAAATCCTCATGGATATTTTGGGCCATGTTGACAATAGTAGTCAATACACTTCCTCACCCACTAGCATTTCCTGTAGATACTCACATGGCGTATGATTATTGGATATTACTATGAATTGATATCAGGTTTATGTCGAGAATAAAGGTTTAAGTTTTCTAATGGTTATTCGAAGGAGAAAGTGGTTTATTTCCCATGAGTTAAGTAAAAATCCATGAAGAACAGTTCATAGGTCTAACTTTAAAATAGAATTTCATAATTCCATGGAATCAAAATATTTATGAATTTTAATGAATATATGACTTAATGGATGAAGTACGGCATGGCATTAGGTTTGAACATTTCCAATATTACGATGAATTACCTACTGTTGGGATGTCACAGTGGAATTCAATAATGCAGTTTCCTGCTAATTCAAGCGATAATAATGATCTAAATGATGATGACGATTGTGACAATGAATTGCAAGTCAGTTGTCGATTGTGGCAGAAGCATTAAAGGTCAAAAGTCATTTGAAGTGCCACCATCAACAGATTGAATATGAAATGCAAATGTGGATTTAAAGATATAAATAAATAATACATATGGACATTTTTACTATTTAAATATTAAAGAGAAAGATGAATATTCAGAAATGGCGTTTCTAATATGTTATAAATGAATGAATCATTTTATTGCTTTAGTTTCATTTCATTTAGTTAAATTTTATAATATTTTATTTGGTATCTCTTTATCCTAATTTTCATGACGCTCTATTTGTGATACGTTAGATAAGAAACCAATGCCATCCGTAAACCAATGCCAGACATGCATCCTATCTATATAATCAAAACGGGCTGGAAATGTGGTCAGAATTCAAAAATAGCACCTAACATACGTGTCGATAGTGCTTTGAGCAACGAAGGGAGTGCAATGATAGAAAAAGGTCCTAAAGATATTTTTGGTTTGACATTATTGGGGTAATGAAGATCACATTAACCGGAGCTTCGGAAACGATATATAGATATACATATCAAAGGCGATGCTACCATGGTGTCGATGAGATTGAAGATGAGTCCACGAAACATGATGAACCATCAAAACATAATAAAATGATGACATGGCCATAACAGCCGAGGGTGACATTGTAATGCTTGTCAGATGGTCCTACGAACCCTGAATTGATACCAGAACAAAAAACACCAATGGGTCGAAAGGAGCCACCATGGTGCAATGGTTACCATGCACGGTTGCCACAGTTGGAATTCTAACAAAAATGGATTTTTTTTTACTTTTTGTAGATTGGTAGAATTCATCTATCTAAGAGGTTCTTCATATTTTTTTTATAAAAATAAAATGACGAAAAAATTATTAATAGAAATAAAATTATAACAAAATCTTTTGTAGAAATAAAATTTCAACAAAATTTTCTATAGAAATTATTTATTTTATTTATTTATTTATCTATTTATTACAATTTTAAAAACTATAATAAACATTAAAGCACTAGCTACAAAGGCTATCGGCTTATCAATAGAAATAAAATTTTATAGATTTAATATTTTAGCAAAAAACTTTATAGAAATAAAATTTTGGCAAAAATTTTTATAGAAATATTATTTTGGCAAAAAATTTTATAGAAATAAAATTTGCGCAAAATGTCCTATAGAAATAAAATTTTGACAAATTTTCTACAGAAATAAAATTTTGATAAGATTTTCTATAGAACTAAAATATTGATAAAATTTTTATAGTAATAAAATTTTGACAACATTTTCTATAGAAATAAAATTTTGCCAAAAATTTTTATACAAATAAAATTTTGGCAACATTTTCTATAGAAATGAAATTTTAACAAAATTTTCTATAGAAATAAAATTTTGTCAAAATGTTCTATAGAAAAAAAAATTGACAACATTTTTTATAGAAGTAAAATTTTTATAAAAATTTCTACAGAAATAAAATGTTTGTAAATTTTTCTATAGAAATAAAATTTTGACAAAATTTTCTATAGAAATAAAATTTTTCAAAATTTTCTCAAGAAATAAAATTTTTACAAAATTTTCTGCAGAAATACATTTTTTACAAAATTTTCTATAGAAATAAAATAAATTTTCAATAGAAATAAAATTTTGACTAAATTTTCTATAGAAATAAAATTTTGACTAAATTTTCTTAGAATTAAAATTTTGACTAAATTTCCTATAGAAATAATATTTTGCAAAATGTTCTATAGAAATAAAATTTTAACAAAATTTCTATAGAAATAATAATATTGACAAAATTTTCATAGTAATAATAAAATATTGACAAGATTTTCTATAGAAATAAAAATGTCCTAGAGAAATAAAATTTTGACAAATTTTCTACAGAAATAAAATTTTGATAAGATTTTCTATAGAACTAAAACATTGACAAAATTTTTATAGTAATAAAATTTTGACAAAATTTTCTATAGAAATAAAATTTTGCCAAAAATTTTTATACAAATAAAATTTTGGCAACATTTTCTATAGAATTTTCTATAGAAATAAAATTTTGTCAAAATGTTCTATAGAAAAAAAATGTTGACAACATTTTTTATAGAAATAAAATTTTTATAAAAATTTCTACAGAAATAAAATTTTTGTAAATTTTTCTATAGAAATAAAATTTTGACAAAATTTTCAATAGAAATAAAATTTTTCAAAATTTTCTCAAGAAATAAAATTTTTACAAAATTTTCTGCAGAAATAAATTTTTTACAAAATTTTCTATATAAATAAAATAAATTTTCAATAGAAATAAAATTTTGACTAAATTTTCTATAGAAATAAAATTTTGACTAAATTTTCTATAGAAATAAATTTTGACTAAATTTTCTTAGAATTAAAATTTTGACTAAATTTCCTATAGAAATAATATTTTACAAAATGTTCTATAGAAATAAAATTTTAACAAAATTTCTATAGAAATAATAATATTGACAAAATTTTCATAGTAATAAAATATTGACAAGATTTTCTATAGAAATAATATTTGGACAAAATTTTCTATGGAAATAATATTTTGACAAAATTTTGACTAAATTTTCTATAGAAATAAAATTTTGCCAAAATATTTTATACAAATAAAATTTTGGCAACATTTTCTATAGAAATGACATTTTAACAAAATTTTCTGTAGAAATAAAATTTTGTCAAAATGTCCAATAGAAAAAAAATTTTGACAACATTTTTTATAGAAATAAAATTTTTATAAAAATTTCTACAGAAATATAATTTTTGTAAATTTTTCTATAGAAATAAAATTTTGACAAATTTTTCTATAGAAATAAAATTTTTCAAAATTTTCTCAAGAAATAAAATTTTTACAAAATTTTCTGCAGAAATAAATTTTTTACAAAATTTTCTATATAAATAAAATAAATTTTCAATAGAAATAAAATTTTGACTAAATTTCCTATAGAAATAATATTTTGCAAAATGTTCTATAGAAATAAAATTTTAATAAAATTTCTATAGAAATAATAATATTGACAAAATTTTCATAGTAATAAAATATTGACAAGATTTTCTATAGAAATAATATTTGGACAACATTTTCTATGGAAATAATATTTTGACAAAATTTTGACTAAATTTTCTATAGAAATAAAATTTTGCCAAAATATTTTATACAAATAAAATTTTGGCAACATTTTCTATAGAAATGACATTTTAACAAAATTTTCTGTAGAAATAAAATTTTGTCAAAATGTCCAATAGAAAAAAAATTTTGACAACATTTTTTATAGAAATAAAATTTTTATAAAAATTTCTACAGAAATAAAATTTTTGTAAATTTTTCTATAGAAATAAAATTTTGACAAAATTTTCTATAGAAATAAAATTTTTCAAAATTTTCTCAAGAAATAAAATTTTTACAAAATTTTCTGCAGAAATAAATTTTTTACAAAATTTTCTATAGAAATAAAATAAATTTTTAATAGAAATAAAATTTTGACTAAATTTTTTATAGAAATAAAATGTTGACTAAATTTTCTTAGAATTATAATTTTGACTAAATTTCCTATAGAAATAATATTTTGCAAAATGCTCTATAGAAATAATATTTTGACAAAATTTTCATAGTAATAAAATATTGACAAGATTTTCTATAGAAATAATATTTTGACAAAATTTTCCAAGAAACAAAATTTTGACTAAATTTTCTATATTAATAAAATTTTGACAAAATTTTCTATAGTAATAAAATTTTGACCAAATTTTCTAAGAAAAAAAATGTTGAAAGTAATATTTTTTGGTAGGTTTTGCTAAAATTTTCTCCAAATTGTGGTAGATTATTTTTGGATCAAGTGACAACCGTGTTAGCATGTCCGCCTTGCATACAAATGGCCGTGGGTTCAATTCATGCCTTGACCGATCACGGTAATTTTCTTGAGTGAGGGAATTTTTCCTGTGCCATGAAACTGTAATTTTCTGTCGTGGTAACACACCTCTCATGTAAAGCCAAATGAACTGGTGATAAGAAATATGCCGCAAAGGGATGTTAATGTAGAACACCCAAAACCCTGAAACACTACCACTACCACTACCCTAATTCCAAACTATATCCACACAAAACAAAATTACTTTCTGGAATAAAGTTTTAGACAAATTAATTCCTGGGATAAGGAAGGGTATGATGGCTTAGAGCGCACATCAATGGGTTTAGGTGTTGTCAGCTGACATGAAACTAACCGAAGAACTTCCCTGCTGATATTTTTCCAGTTAAAAGTAAACCATAGTGATGTTATCTACATAGAATTATTTAATTTTTCTTTTATTAGTGTTAAACTAAACAAAAGTTATATTAAATATAAATAATGTCACTCTATTTGTGGTATATTTTTTAGCAATTATTTTGTTAGAAATTCGTAAAAGCATATTTCATCACTATCTGCTTTAAAAGGTACATCTAACTTCCTACGAAACTCTTGGCCAAAAAACCAGTCACTATCAACAGGCTGTGGTTCATACGAATCCAAGTAGGTAGAAGGTGGAGTTATGTAGAAACTCCTATCCAATTTATGCTTGAATAAAAACTGTAATTGCCACGACATACGCGTCATCACCACTCCAAGACATATAAACCAACAGTTCACATCAAAATATACCAGCTGCTTATATTTCATTTTTATTAAAAAAAAAACAAATAAACAAACAAATAAAAATTACCACTACAGTGGATAACGAGTTTAAGAAAGTCAGGAAAAAACAACTTTTTTTCTTATAGGGATTTATTTTTTTATAAGAAAAAGTTTCTTACAAGAGTTATATTATTTTATAAGATTTTTGTCACAAACATAAAATTGTTGTCGAAATCAGATACATGATGTCCGAGAAAATAACATAATTGCGACAAACATGTTACATGTTCACTGTCCAAAAATAATATTTTGCTCTCGGTGGTGATCATATTCCTTCTCTGGGTGTACAGAAAAAACACCTTTTCTGTTCTTATATGAAATGCTCTTATATCCGTTACCTACTGCTATGTCATTCATCTCAAACAAGCTGCGTTTCTATCCCGAACGTTTGAATCGCTTACCAATTAGGAATTTAGTCAATTGACACCGATTTTTCTTATGAAGCGAAGACCACAAATACATCCATGTTTCTATAGTAACGTTTACCTATTTCATCAGGTTTCTTTGCAATTGCAACAATCTTGTTAGGAAATCATGTTTTCACAATTGAACATTTGAACATCTTCATATGAGATGTCTTTTATTGCAATTACAAAGTAAATAGTTTTCTTTAGAAAAATAATATTTCCATTTGGATTTGTTGAGATTGTAGTTCAACAAGTTTGAGTTGATTATTTTTCAAGCGAATATGATTTCTTTTTAATTACTTTTACACGAGCGTAAAAACTTAAATTTGTTCTTTGGAACAAATATTTATTTTTTTTTTTTTATTTTTATTTTTATAGAAAATTTTGGCAAACATTTTATCTCTATAGAAAATGTATGCAAAATTTCATTTCTTTAAAAAATTTTTACAAAATTTTATTTCTATAGAAAAATTTGGAAACTTTTATTTCCATAGAAAATCTTATTTCTATAGACATTTTTTGGAAAATTTTGCTATTATTTCTAGATTTTTGCAAAACTTTTATTTCTATAGAAAATTTTTGCAAAATTTTATTTCTATAGAAAATCTTGTCAAAATTTTATTTCTATAGAAAATTTGCCGACATTTTATTACTATAGAAAATTTTGTCAAAGTTTTATTTCTATAGAAATTTTTGTCAAAATTTTATTTCTATAGACAATTTTGTCAAAATTTTATTTCTATAGAAAATTTTGTCAATATTTTATTTCTATAGAAATTTTTGTCAAAATTTTATTTCTATAGAAAAAGTTTGTCAAAATTATATTTCTATAGAAAATTTTGTCTAAATTGTATTTCTATACAAAATGTTGTCAAAATTTTTTTCCTATAGAAAATTTGTGTCAAATTTTATTTCTATAGAAAATTTTGTCAAAAGTTTGCAAAATTTTAATTCTGTAGAAAATTTTGTCAAAATTATATTTCTATAGAAAATTTTGCCGACATTTTATTTCTATAGAAAATGTTGTCAAAGTTTTATTTCAAAAAATTATTTTTCAAAATTTTATTACAATAGAAAATTTTTGCAACATTTTATTTCTATAGAAAATGTTTGCAATATTTTATTTCTATAGAAAAGTTTTGCAAAATTCTATTTCTATAGAAAATTTGTGCAAAATTTTATTTCTATCGAAAATTTTTGGAAAATTTTATTTCTATAGAAAATCTTGTCAAAATTTTATTTCTATAGAAAATTTGCCGACATTTTATTACTATAGAAAATTTTGTCAAAGTTTTATTTCTATAGAAAATGTTGTCAAATTTTTATTTCTATAGAAAATTTTATCAAAATTTTATTCCTATAGAAAATTTTCGTCAAAATTTTATTTCTATAGAAAATTTTATCAAAATTTTATTCCCATAGAAAATTTTCGTCAAAATTTTATTTCTATAGAAAATTTTGTCAAAATTTTAATTCTGTAGAAAATTTTGTCAAAATTTTATTTCTATAGAAAATTTTGTCAAAATTTTATTTCTATAGAAATTTTTGTCAAAATTTTATTTCTATATAATTTTTTGTACAATTTTATTTCTATAGAAATTTTTGTCAAAATTTTATTTCTATAGAAAAGTTTGCCGACATTTTATTTCAATAGAAAATTTTGTCAGTTTTATTTCAAAAAATTATTTTTCAAAATTTTATTTCTATAGAATATTTTTGCAAAATTTTATTTCTATACATAATTTTTGCAAAATTTTATTTCTATAGAAAATCTTGTCAACATTTTATTTCTATAGAAAATTTGCCGACTTTTTAGTACTATAGAAAATTTTGTCAAAGTTTTATTTCTATAGAAAATTTTGTCAAAATTTTATTTCAGTAGAATATTTTGTCAAAATTTTATTCCTATAGAAAATTTTGTCAAGATTTTATTTCTATAGAAAATTTTGTCAAAATTTTTGCAAAAGATTTTTGCAAAATTTTATTTCTAAAGAAAATTTTGTCAAAATTTTATTCATACAGAAAATTTTTGTCAAGATTTTATTTCTATAGAAAATTTTGTCAAAATTTTATTTCTATAAAAATTTTTGTCAAAATTTTATTTCTATAGAAATTTTTGTAAAATTTTATTTCTATAGAAATTTTTGTCAAAATTTTATTTCTATAGAAAATTTTTGCAAAATTTTATTTCTGTAGAAAAATTTTGCAAAATGTTATTTCTAAAGAAAATGTTTGAATACTTTAGTACCATAGAAAATTTTTGCAAAATTTGTATCTATATATCTATGCAAAATTTTATTTCTATAGAAAATTTCGTAAAAATTTTATTTCTGTAGAAAATTTGCCGACATTTTATTACTATAGAAAATTTTGTCAAAGTGTTATTGCTATAGAAAAATTTGTCAAAATTTTATTTCTATAGAAAATTTTTGTCAAAATTTTATTCCTATAGAAAATGTTTGTCAAGATTTTATTTCTGTAAAAAATTTTGTTAAAATTTTTGCAAAGTTTTATTTCTACAGAAATTTTTGTCAAAATTTTATTTCTATAGAAATTTTTGTAAAATTTTATTTTTATAGAAATTTTTGTTAAAATTTTATTTCTATAGAAAATTTTTGCAAAATTTTATTTCTATAGAAATTTTTTGCAAAAATTTTATTTCTGTAGAAAATTTTTGCAAAATTTTATTTCTATAGAAAATGTTTGAAAACTTTAGTAATATAGAAAATTTTTGCAAAATTTGTATCTATATATCTATGCAAAATTTTATTCCTATCGAAAATTTCGTCAAAATTTTATTTCTTTTTTATTTATATTGCGATATCGACATTTAAAAATGCCCTATTTAACACAAAATTTTTGGAAGTGACATTTAGAGTTACTTTGATTTTTTTTTTAATTTTCACATTTTCCCTTCGATTTCCTTTAGGATTTCTAACGAAAAGAAATTGACTTAAAACGTATTGTGGTATCGTGAAATGGGATTTTCCATTAACTTGACTAATTATTATTTCCAATACCCTTGGGCATTCTTTACTTATTTACTCTATTCGCACACATGCTATTGATTTGCCAGTGCGTTCATCACAGCCAAGCAGATTGTAAGGCAATGTGGTATTCTAGCACGTTTCCAAGTTTTCCCAATGAAACGAATAGACAGCATTTGGACAAAGTTTATGGCGTCACTGAGTCATAGACAATGGATATGGGAAAACAGTTGAATAACCACAATGAAACCAAAACTGAAATCCATTTGTGTCTCTCTGTCTATCACCAGCAGCCAGCCAACGAGTGTCTTGATGTGGAAAATTGAGAAAATGGAAAAATGTTTGTCGTTTATTTTCGCTGGGACATTTGTCAATTTTTCTAGCCTTCCCGTTGAAGTACCTCCCTGCTCCTCCAAGGTTTTAAAGAAAGAACAATAAAATAAATAAATGTACTCTGTTTTGGAAACTTTGCAGAAAGACAGGCAGTGGCCACAATCACCACATTTTTTAATTCAGTCATTCATTCATTCATGCCATTTGTTAGTCGTTTCGTATTCCTCTAAGTCTCTTTTCTTGAGGTGCATTTTGTTGGGATTTTAAATTCGAGATCTTAAGCTTCTTACGTCTGGCTGACTTACTGACAGTGTACCAGAAGGCGATAGCATTTGCATGGCATATTTTTACCATGAGTTGCAAGATTTTGGGGATTTTTCGTTGCCTATTTTTTCCGTTTTGAACATGGGTGTTTCATTATTGTTAACGTTTTGAATTATTTAAAGTTGAGAGTTTTTAAAGGGGAAACCTGAAACATTTTGAAGTTTTTTCATTTTTTTTATCGCAAATTTACAACACCATTCTATATTATTCAAAAAAAAAAAAAACACTTGGTGGTTGTCGATACTTGATCATAGCTAAAAAAATGCAGCTTGCCTTGCACATTTGGACATTTTTATGGTAATTTGGCAAAATTTATTTGAATATAATGACAGTTTGAATTACGGTATAATTGAAACGTTTTGGGCTCAATTCGTGATGAAATGACATGGTTTTGGGTATCGATTTTTTTATTGATATTCTCAAAGAACAGATCTAAGTGACAACATTGCTTATAGAATTTCAATAGTATTTAGCGAATTCTTTTCCCACGAGTTTATTTTTCACTATAAGAACAATGACTCAATGTAATAGTAAACCTAGTACACATATGTATATCGTTATTGATTTTATATGATTTGGACATGTTTCAAAGAATATTTGAATTATGGATTGCTCCTAATATAATGGAAATTTAATATTCACATTAAATATAATAAAGAGATCTGTAATAAGCGGCGTTATTTGAATATTCAAGGAAAAATTATATTTTTTTTTATAAATGATCGGATGTCTATTTCATAAAAAAGAGGAAGTTTATGCCGTTAATAATGAAAAATAATATCAACCCAATTGAACAATATTGAAATAAAAGCTTGCCGGTTCAAATAAAGCATTTGGACACAGTATTTTTGTGGATTTGTAGGGTCCCATGCTAATTTATAACTTTACTTATCATTACTAAGCCATTAGTTTTATACAATTGTGATATCATTTCGTGAGGATTCGGGCCTAAAGTTTGGCCCCTCAGCACACACAATAATTTTTTTCTGATTCAATCACAAAATTAATCGATCCAATTAATTTTTTAATTGAAATGTCTTCAATCACAGAAATGATAGTATCAATTAAAAATTTAATTGAAAGTCAACTAAAAAATTGATTGATCCAATTGATTGATACTATTAATTTTTGTGATTGATTTTTGTTTCAATTAAAAAATGTGTTGAATCAATTAAATTTAATTGACATTTTTTTTAAAACTCAGTTAATTGGAGAAATTTTCCAATGAAAATTTTCACGAAATTTTCAATTAAAAATTTAATTGATGCAAAATTTTTTTAATTGAAAAAAAAAAACACAATCACAAAAAATAACATCAATCAATTTTGTATTTGGATCTATTAATTTTTTAATTGATACTATCATTTGTGTGATTGAAGACATTTCAAATAAACCATTAATTGTATTAATTAAATAGTGATTGAATCATATTTTTTTTGTGTATAGTCCACTTCTCTCTTATCACTGAATGCTGTCCGATTCCAAGTTCAATTCAATGACAAGATGCCTCCTTTTCATAAACGAATCTGAACGGTGTTTCACATTGCAGCTAAACCACTTATAAAAGCTTCCAAAATATCACCAGCTTTACTAAGAGGGGTTAATCAATGCTAAAAAAAATCATATGTTCGTCGAAACTGGGATTGAACCCATTAACCTGTGCATACACGGAGGCATCTCTCCAACTAACTTAACTCAACTTTTTAATAGAAATACAGTTTTGACCAACATTTCTATATTTTTTTACAAAATTTTCTATAAAATAAATTTTTGACAACATTTTCTATAGAAATATAATTTTGAAAAAATTTTCTATAAACACAAAATTTTGACAAAATATTCTGTAAACATAAAATGTTGATAAAATTTTCTATAAAAATCAAACTTTGATAAAATTTTCTACAAAAATCAAATAAAATTTTGACAAAATTAAAAATAAAACTTTGACAAAATTTTCTATAAAAATAAAAATTTGAAAAATTTTTCTACAAAAATAAAATTTTGGTAAATTGTCTATAGAAATAAAATTTTGATAAAATATTCTATAAAAGTAAAATTTCTATAAAAAAAAAATTCACAAAATTTTCTATAAAAATAAAAATTTGAAAAATTTTTCTACAAAAATAAAATGTTGATAAATTGTCTATAGAAATAAAATTTTGATAAAATATTCTATAAAAGTAAAATTTTTTTATAGAAATTAAATTTTGATAAAATTTTCTATAGAAATAAAATTTTGATAAACTATTCTATAAAAATAAAATTTTGATAAAATTTTCTATAGAAATTAAATTTTGATAAAATTTACTATAAACACAAAATTTTGACAAAATTTTCTATGAAAATAAAATTTTGACAAAATGTTCTTTAAAAATAAAATTTTGACAAAATTTTCTATAAAAAAATTTGACAAAATTTTCTATAAAAATAAAAATTTGAAAAATTTTTCTACAAAAATAAAATTTTGATAAATTGTCTATAGAAATAAAATTTTGATAAAATATTCTATAAAAGTAAAATTTCTATAAAAAAATTTGACAAAATTTTCTTTAAAAATAAAAATTTGAAAAATTTTTCTACAAAAATAAAATTTTGATAAATTGTCTATAGAAATAAAATTTTGATAAAATATTCTATAAAAGTAAAATTTTGATAAAATTTTTTATAGAAATTAAATTTTGATAAAATTTTCTATAGAAATAAAATTTTGTTAAAATTTTCTATAGAAATAAAATTTTGACAAAATTTTCTTTAAAAATCAAATTTTGACAAAGTTTTCTACACAAATAAAATTTTGATAAACTATTCTATAAAAATCAAATTTTGATAAAATTTTCTATAGAAATTAAATTTTGATAAAATTTTCTATAAAAACAAAATTTTCTATAAAAACAAAATTTTCTATAAAAATAACATTTTGATAAAATTTTCTATAAAATCAAATTTTGACAAATTTTCTATAAAAATCAAATTTTTGACAAAATTTTCTATAAAAATTAAATTTTGGCAAAAATTTACTATAAAAATAAAATTTTGACAAAATTTTCTACAAAAACAAAATGTTGGCAAAATTTTCTTTAAAAATAAAATTTTGACAAAATTTTCTATAAAAATAAAATTTTGACAAATTTTCTATAAAAATAAAAATTTGTAAAATTTTTCTACAAAAATAAAATTTTGATAAATTGTCTATAGAAATAAAATTTTGATAAAATATTCTATAAAAATAAAATTTTCTATAGAAATTAAATTTTGATAAAATTTTCTATAGAAATAAAATTTTGACAAAATTTTCTATAAAAATAAAAATTTGAAAAATTTTTCTACAAAAATAAAATTTTGATAAATTGTCTATAGAAATAAAATTTTGATAAAATATTCTATAAAAGTAAAATTTTGATAAAATTTTCTATAGAAATTAAATTTTGATAAAATTTTCTATAGAAATAAAATTTTGATAAAATCTTCTATAGAAATCAAATTTTGACAAAATTTTCTATAAAAATCAAATTTTGACAAAATTGTCTATAGAAATAAAATTTTGATAAAATTTCATACAAAAATAAAATTTTGATAAAATTTTCTATAGAAATAAAAATTAATTAAATTGTGATTGAATCAGATTTTTTGTGTATAGTGCACTTCTCTCTCACTGAATGCTGCCCGATTCTAAGTTCAATTCAATGACAAGATACCTCCTTTTCATAAACGAATCTGAACGGTGTTTCACACTGTAGCGAAACCACTTAAAAAAGCTTTGAAACACTCCAAAATATCACCAGCTTTACTAAGATGGGTTAATCAATGCTAAAAAAATTATATGTTCGATCGAAACTGGGATTAACCCCATTAACCTTTGCATGCAGGGAGGCATCTCTCCAACTAAGAGGTACTTAAACTTTTTAATAGAAATACAGTTTTGATCAACATTTCTATATTTTTTTTACAAAATTTTCTATAAAAATAAATTTTTTACAACATTTTCTATCAAAATACAATTTTGAAAAAATTTTCTATAAAAACAAAATTTTGACAAAATTTTATGTAAAAATAAAATGTTGATAAAATTTTCTATAAAAATTAAATTTTGACAAAATTCCCTAAAAATATAAAATTTTGACAAAATTTTCTATAAAAATACAATTTTGGCAAAAATTTCTATAAAAATAAAATCTTTATAAAATTTTCTATAAAAATAAAATTTTGACAAAAATTTCTATTAAGATAAAATCATTATAAAATTTTCTATAAAAATCAAATTTTGAAAAAAGTTTCTATAAAAATAAAAGTTTGACAAAAGATTCTTTAAAAATACAATTTGGAAAAAAAATTCTACAAAAATAAAATTTTGGCAAAATTGTCTATAAAATTGAAAAAAAAAAATTTTTGTTAAAATATTCAATAAAAATAAAATTTTGATAAAATTTTCCATAGAAATTAAATTTTGATAACACTTTCTATAAAAATAAAATTTTGATAAAATTTCAAAATTTTCTACAAAATTAAAATAAACATTAAATGTTCACAAAATTTTCAATAAAAATAAAATTTTGACAAAATTTTCTATAAAAACAAAATTTTGACAAAATTTTCTATAAAAATAAAATTTTGACACAATTTTCTATAAAAACAGAATGTTAACAAAATTTTCTATAAAAATAAAATTTTGACAAAATTTTCTATAAAAATAAAATTTTGAAAAAATTTTCTACAAAAATAACATTTTGACAAAATTGTCTATAGAAATAAAATTTTGATAAAATATTCAATAAAAATAAAATTTTGAAAAAATTTTCTACAAAAATAAAATTTTGATAAAATTTTCTATAGAAATCTAATTTTGATAAACTATTCTATAAAAATAAAATTTTCTATAGAAATAAAATTTTGATAAAATTTTCTATAGAAATAAAATTTTGACAAAATTTTCAATAGAAATAAAATTTTGAAAAAATTTTCAATAGAAATAAAATTTTGAAAAAAGATTCTATAAAATTAAAATAATGACAAAATTTTCTATACAAATAAAATTTTGTCAAAATTTTCTATAAAAATAAAATTTTGTCAAAATTTTTTATAAAAATAAAATTTTGACAAAATTGTCTATAGAAATATTTTTTTTTTGCAAAATTTGAGAATATTTTCAATATAAATTGAAAAAATTTTCTTAAAATTTCTTTTTATAGACAATTTTATCAAAATTTTATTTTTATAGACAATTTTGTCAAAATGTTATTTCTATGTACAATTTTGTCAAAAATTTATTTCTATAGACAATTTTGTCAAAATGTTATTTTTATAGAAAATTTTGTCAACATTTCAGAATATTTTCTATAGAATCTTGAAAAAATTTTCTTTTGCAATAAACATTTTTAGAACATCTTCTATAGAAATATAAATTTTGAGAAAATTTTCAAGAGAAATAAATGTTGAGAAATTTGTCTATAAAAGTACAATTTTGAGAAAATATTCTATTAAAAAAAATGAAAATAAAGTTGAGAAAATTTTCTATAGACATACAATTTTGAGAAAATTTTCTAAGAAATAAAATTTTGAGAAATTTTTTTATTAAAAAAAAATTTTGAGAAAGTTTTTAATAGACATAATATTTGAGAAAATTGCTTATAGAAATAGGAGGAATCATAATGTGTAATATTGCAAATACTGAAAAAATAATGAAATATTTATTTTAAAGAAACCAATTGAATTTTTTTTATATTTGGTTAAACGCCTCATATTCCATTATTCTTCTTGTTTGCATGGTCAATGAGTGTATTCGGTGATTTGCACCTGATCGGAATCGATTTTTAGGTGAACAAGAACTGATGACGAAATCTTCGGCTTTCAGACCGCTCGATCATTTTAATTTTATTGATCCTAAAGTTAAATAGATCCCTAAAATATTTCGTTAGTTTAAAGAAGCCACATATTTGACTCGGCTATTTTTTGAGTGTATGTATATAAAAATTAAATATAAATATAATTAATATTTAAAATGAAAATTGCCAAATTGGAGCAATTATTAAGCTACCAAAAAATATAATAAAACAGTTTCGGTTAACAGACCTCATCATGCCGAAGTCCTATTTGTAACTCATTAAAAATTTTTAGCCTATGTCGAAGACGAAGGCGATTATCTGGTTGACCATACTGATATGGTAGTAGAGTATTTGAATTTTTGGCGATATTCAGTTCTTATGAAGAAAATTACGCATAATTGGGTGAACAAAAAACTTTCATAAATCTTTTTAATCGGTCCACCTTAGTATACATGTTAATTTCATAACTTTCATTATATGGGGTACTATTTCAATAATAATTCGCAATATCATATCTTGATGCTTGGTCTATTAGATGAAAGATAAATTCGAAGTGTAACATCAACATCATCATTATGACTGCTGCAATTCGCATTTTCGCAAAACTAGCTGGAGCAGAAAAATTTGCTTATTTGCCGCATTTCTCAATATATATAGAGGAACGAATCAGTGGCCCAGCAACTTACAGCTTAATAAGTGCTACAAAGGATGAAACATCTCACAATGTTGCCATTTTTGGGTCATTCGCAAATGTAGATTTCTTTTGCAGTGTGCTTTCTTGATTTGAATTTTTCTCGAAACCCTCAGAAGCTGTGCGAAAAATCAGCCAAATCTTAATGGCAGTCAGTTCAACCGTCTTCCAAACACTTAAATGTTTTTAATGGCCTATTACAAAAGCTAAGGAAAAACTCCCAAAGATTTATGCAAATCCAACAATGTTTGTGTTGTTGTAGTGGTTGAACTACTTTTTGCGCGGTGTTTTTTGCAATAGACGTTGCTTTTTTGCATTTGAGACAATCGACTTTAAGTCAGGCATTTTTTTCAAATTTTATTCTTTAGCCAACAATTTAGTGAAGGTAGTTTGATATTTAAAAAAATATTGATTTGATAATAAATTGTTTTAAGGATACAAAATTTATTTAAGTAAAGGACAAAGTTGCTCGAAATTTTAATTAATTATAATTTTAATAAACTTATAAAATTGTATTAACTAATGGACTTTATTATCTAAAGTAGCTCTCAAAGACGGATGTCTTTAAAAAAATTCAAACATTTTTCAATTTTCTAACAGAAATGATCAATTAGACTGACAAAATATTGGGGACAAATTCCTATTCCTATCGATTCCAAGCCAACGATGCGGTCTCTTTAAAATATACATATTTTTTTGTGTAACTTTAAATCTAGGACCAATAAAATTAAAATCTAGTTTATCGAATCATCATTCGCTTTTTGCGTTGTATTAATCCTCTAATGACCCATTTTTTTGTGGACTGAAGAAAATTTTTAAGGTTTATGATCACACAAGAAAAATCAATACGGTAAATCCAAAGTTGCTTGATATTTTAATTAATTATAATTTTAATAAACTTATAAAATTGTATTAATTAACGGAGCTCTTAAATACGGATGTCTTTAAAAAATTCCAAAATTTTAATATTTAATAATATTACAGAAATATTCCTCAACTTCCGATCACCTATAGCTAAACTAAGACACAATTTCTTGATCAATTACACTTAAAAAATATTAGGGACAAATTTCTCTAAAATACAAAAAAGAAATAAAAGAAATCCCTTAAACTCTTATTTAATTTTGTCATTAATAAAGTAGTATATCTTTGAATTAAGGCAAATTTACACTAATGTACATTTTTCATTTAAAGAAACTATCTGTACATTAACTGAGGTTCTAAATGTTTGGGTTAGAGATAACAAGTAAGGAAAGTCTAAAATCTAGCGGGCCGACTATATTATACCCTGCACCACTTTGTAGATCTAAATTTTCGATACCATATCACATCCGTCAAATGTGTTGGGGGCTATATATAAAAGTTTATCCCAAATACATAAATTTAAATATCAATCGATCTGGACAGAATTTGATAGACTTCTTCAAAATCTATAGACTCAAAATTTAAGTCGGCCAATGCACAGGGTGGAACACAATGTTAGTAAAAAATATAGGAAACATTTAAATCTGAAGAAATTTTAAGGAAACTTCGCAAAAGTTTATTTATGATTTATCGCGAGTTTAGGAAAATTATTACGAGTTTAGGAAAATTAGAGTCATTTTTACAACTTTTCGACTAAGCAGTGGCGATTTTCAAGGAAAATGTTGGTATTTTGACCATTTTTGTCGAAATTAGAAAAACATATATTTAGATGGGAGCTACATCTAAATCAGAACCGATTTCAACCAAATTTGGCACGCATAGCTACAATGCTAATTCTACTCCCTGTGCAAAATTTCAACTAAATCGGAGTTAAAAATTAGCCTCTGTGGTCATATGAGTGTAAATCGGGCGAAAGCTATATATGGAAGCTATATCTAAATCTGAACTGATTTCAAACAAATTTGGCACGCATAGCGACAATGAAAATTCTACTCCCTGTACGAAATTTCAACTAAATCGGTGTTAAAAATTGGCCTCTGTGGTCATATGTGTGTAAATCGGGCGAAAGCTATATATGGGAGATATATCTAAATCTGAACCGATTTCAAAAAAATTTGGCACGCATAGCGACAATGCAAATTCTACTCTCTGTGCACAACTTCAATTAAATCGGAGTAAAATATTGGCCACTGTGGTCATATGAGTGTAAATCGGGCGAAAGCTATATATGGGAGATATATCTAAATCTGAACCGATTTCAATCAAATTTGGCATGCCATAGCTACAATGCTAATTCTACTCCCTGTGCAAACTTTCAACTAAATCGGAGTTAAAAATTGGCCACTGTGGTCATATGAGTGTAAATCGGGCGAAAGCTATATATGGGAGATATATCTAAATCTGAACTGATTTAAAAAAAAAATTGGCACGCATAGCGACAATGCAAATTCTACTCTCTGTGCACAATTTCAATTAAATCGGAGTAAAATATTGGCCACTGTGGTCATATGAGTGTAAATCGGGCGAAAGCTATATATGGGAGATATATCTAAATCTGAACCGATTTCAACCAAATTTGGCACGCATAACTACAATGCTAATTCTACTCCCTGTGCAAAATTTCAACTAAATCGGAGGAAAAAATTGAACTCTGTGGTCATATGAGTGTAAATCGGGCGAAAGCTATATATGGGAGCTATATCTAAATCTGAACCGATTTCAATAAAATTTGGCACACTTGACTACACTACTAATTGTATTCGTAGTGCAAAATTTCAACCAAATTGGAGTAAAACTCTGGCTTCTGGGACCGTATTAGTCCATATCGGGCGAAAGATATATATGGGAGCTATATCTAAATCTGAACTGATTTCAATAAAATTTGGCACACTTGACTATACACCGAAAGAATTCTCTTCGTTAATTTTACGAAGAATTCTTCATTAACTATTTTCCTGAATTCTTCATTAAAATAACGAAATTTTCATTCATTTTCGTAAATTTTACGAAGAACATTTTACGAACATACGAAACTTCTACGAAACATTCTACATTAGCTTTTCTTCGTAAAAAGTTCGTACTTTTAACGAAACTTTCTTCACATTTCATGAATTTTGTGAAGAAGTTTTTACGAATATTTTACGAAACATTCTGCGTTAAAATTTCTTCATATAAAGTACGAAACATTTTCTTTGAAATAACGAAGAATTTTCATTGAAGTTGTAAAATTTCCGTTCGCGGCATTAAATTGTCTTTTATAGTGTGCTTGAGTGTATTCCTTTATTCTATTTTTTATGCAAGTCTATGCTACTTCTCATTTGGGTGATAGCGTGCTATGAATAAAAGTGAAGCAATAAAACTAAAAATTATTCAAAAACTTAAGATGTAAAGTAGTGATGTCATTTTTCACACTTGCAACTACAACCAAATGCACTTTCGACTATAAATTTTTTTTCTAAAAGTTCGAACATTTTTCAGAAAAAAGGATGAAAGTTTTTCATAAAAATATGAACATTTTTCATAAAAACTACGAAAATTTTTCATAAAAAGTACGAAACATTTTCATAAAGAGAACGAAATTGTTTCATAAAAAGAACGAAGATTTTTCATAAAAAGTACGAATTTTTTTCTTATAAACTACGAAAATTTTGGAAGAACTTTTCTTCGTAAAAAGTACGAAATATTTCGTACTTTTAATGAAAAGTTTCTTTGGTTGTAAAACAATGACAAATTTCGTACTTTTAACGAAATTTTTCGTTCTTTTTACGAAGAAAATTCTTTCGGTGTAGTACTAATTGTTCTTCTTGTGCAAAATTTTTTAGGGTAAAACTCTGGCTTCTGGGGCCATATAAGTCCATATCGGCGAAATATATATATGGGAGATATATCTAAATCTGAACCGATTTCTTCCAAAGTCAATAGGGTTCTATTCTGAGCCAAAACACATAGTTGTGCCAAATTTGAAGTCGATTGGACTAAAACTGCGACCTAGACTTTGATTACAGAAATGTGTTCACGGACAGACGGACATGGCTATATCGACTCAGGAGCCCACCCTGAGCATTTTTGCCAAAGACACCCTGTGTCTATCTCGTCTCCTTCTGGGTGTTGCAAACATATGCACTAACTTATAATACCCTGTTCCACAGTGTGGCGCAGGGTATAAAAAGCTGCAAATGTTGATCGATTTTCAGGATTGTGCACCTTTGTTTGTTAGAAAGTGGTCCTTAAAAATAAATTAACAGTATTTTGTGAAAAATATAATCTCTATATGGAGAAATGAAATTATATTATACTAAATAAATACTTTTTATAACAAATGTATAATGTATATTACACTCAAACATAGTTTACTCAGATCCAAAAATTTTGAACTTCCCTTAAAGATTTTGGTTTTGATTCCAAGCCAACGTTGCGGTCTCTTTAAAATATACATATTTTTTTTGGGCACCTATGTAGCTTTAAATCTAGGACCAATCAAATTAAAATCTAGTTTATCGAGTCTTCATGTTTGCGTTGTATTAACCCTCTAAAACTCCATTTTTTGTCGACTGAAGAAAATTTTTAAGGTTTGTGATACAAAAGCAAAGAAATGACACAAGAAAAATCTATACACCGAAAGAATTTTTTTCGTAAAAATAACGAAAAATTTCGTTAAAAGTACGAAATTTGTCATTGTTTTACAACCAAAGAAACTTTTCATTAAAAGTACGAAATATTTCGTACTTTTTACGAAGAAAAGTTCTTCCAAAATTTTCGTAGTTTGTAAGAATAAAATTCGTACTTTTTATGAATAATCTTCGTACTTTTTATGAAAAATCTTCGTACTTTTTATGAAACAATTTCGTTCTTTTTATGAAAATGTTTCGTACTTTTTATGAAAAATTTTCGTAGTTTTTATGAAAAATGTTCGTACTTTTTATGAAAAAATTGCGTACTTTTTTCTGAAAAATGTTCGAACTTTTAGAAAAAAAAATTATAGTCGAAAGTACATTTGGTTGTAGTTGCAAGTGTGAAAAATGACATCACTACTTTACATCTTAAGTTTTTGAATAATTTTTAGTTTTATTGCTTCACTTTTATTCATAGCGCGCTATCACCCAAATGAGAAGTAGCATAGACTTGCATAAAAAAATAGAATAAAGGAATACACTCAAGCACATTATAAAAGACAATTCAATGCCGCGAACGGAAATTTTACAACTTCAATGAAACTTCTTCGTTATTTCAAAGAAAATGTTTCGTACTTTTTATGAAGAAATTTTAACGCAGAATGTTTCGTAAAATATTCGTAAAAACTTCTTCACAAAATTCATGAAATGTGAAGAAAGTTTCGTTAAAAGTACGAACTTTTTACGAAGAAAAGTTAATGTAGAATGTTTCGTAGAAGTTTCGTATATTCGTAAAATGTTCTTCGTAAAATTTACGAAAATGAATGAAAATTTCGTTATTTTAATGAAGAATTCAGGAAGAATAGTTAATGAAGAATTCTTCGTAAAATTAACGAAGAGAATTCTTTCGGTGTACGGTAAATCTAGTACATGCTGCAAATTCTCTTCTGAAGACATTGCAGCATATGACCAAGACCGCATAAAAGTTGTTTTGGTCTTCAGGGGGTTAATAAAGCTATTCAGGAATAAACAAATAATTATATAAACAATGTTTACTTAAAGGGTGATACGGTCAAAAATTGGTCAATATAAACTTGACGTATTTCTTTCAATTTTGCATTTAAAAAACCTGAACACCCCTCATTTTGAAGGTGTGTGTGTGTGTAGAATGTTGCTCCTATTTTGATTTTGGAATTCACTCTTCAGTTGTCAAAATGTCGTCCAAGCAAGAAGAGCAGCGTATCAAAATTTTGCTCGCGCATCGCGAAAATCCGAGCTACTCGCACGCAAAGCTGGCAAAATCGCTAAAAGTTGCCAAATCAACCGCTACAAATGTAATTAAAGTGTTTGGGGAACGTATGTCGACAGCCAGGAAGTCTGGATCGGGGGGAAATCGAAAACAGGAAGCCGCTGAGACGACAAAGAGAGTTGCCGGTAGTTTCAAGCGAAACCCTAACCTCTCTCTCCGAGATGCCGTAAATAAGCTGGGTGTATCGTCTACAACCGTGCATCGAGAAAAAAAACGAGCCGGACTATCGACTTACAAGAATGTAGTGACTCCAAATCGCGATGATAAACAAAATACGACGGCCAAAGCGCGATCCCGGAGGCTGTACACGACGATGCTGACGAAGTTTGACTGCGTGGCAATGGACGACGAAACCTACGTCAAAGCCGACAACAAGCTGCTTCCGGGACAGGAGTTTTATACGACAAAAGGAAGGGGAAAGGTAGCAGATATTTTCAAGCACATAAAACTGTCAAAGTTCGCAAAGAAATATCTGGTTTGGCAAGCCATCTGTACCTGTGGCTTGAAAAGCAGCATTTTCATAGCTTCCGGGACTATCAACCAAGAAATTTACGTGAAAGAGTGTTTGAATAAACGTCTGCTGCCTTTCCTGAAGAAACACGGTTGTTCCGTACTGTTTTGGCCGTATTTGGCATCTTGCCATTACGGTAAAAAGGCCATGGAGTGGTACGCCGCCAACAACGTGCAGGTAGTTCCCAAGGACAAGAATCCTCCCAACACGCCAGAGCTCCGCCCAATTGAGAAATACTGGGCTATTGTCAAGCGGAACCTATAGAAGACCAAAAAAAAACTGCTAGGGACGAGCAGCAGTTCAAGGCAAACTGGCTTTCTGTGGCGAAGAAGGTGGACAAGGTGGCTGTACAAAATCTGATGGCAGGTGTCAAGCGTGAGGCCCGGCAATTTTCCTGAATTTTATACTAATTGAACTTGAAAAATAATTTTAATTTGATTTTTTAAATAAACGATTTCACCGATTTACACGCGTTTTCCCTTGACCCAATTTTGACCGTATCACCCTTTAAAAAAAATTAAATCTAAAGATTCAATATTTCCGTTAATTTTAGGACTATATCTTTAAATCAAAAATGTTTTCCTTTACTTTAGGGAAAATTTGACTTAGTTCAAAGATATACAACTTTAACAGAGAGACGCAAATTTCAAAAATTGTCCAACATTTTTTATAAAAAGATTTTTGAAACAATGATTATAAACTTTCTTTTATTTAAAATGTCATTATTTTAAAGCAATTTGTCTTTAATATTGTGTTAATTGAGCATCCTGAAATTTAGATTGCATAATCCACGCAAATATTTTTTTAGTCTACCATAAAGTCAATTATAAAGATATTCCTATTTCGAAAGTGTCGCTTAAAAAATATCTTTCATTCTCTAAATAATGGAAACTATCTAAAAACGATTTTGGACTTTGAATACCCCATACACACACACTTCTTAGTTCTTTCAATGTGGTTTCAATTTCTTCGCTACAAGCGTTCAACTTTAATTGACTTCTCTTCAATTTAATTTCTTTTGCTGATGATAATTGTTTGAAAATGATGTCTTCTTTTTTTGGTAAACTTTTTAAAAGTCTAAACCAAGAAATATCTTAAGATAATTATAGATTAGTTTCGTTTTAAAAAAAAGTATTTAATTTTCACTTTTAACTGTTCTTTGTCCAAATTTTAATATTTTCGGCTTGTTTGACCCTTATTGCTTGAATGAAAGGGAAACTTAATTATGGCTTGTGTTAAACAAAATAAATGGGAGAAAAATTGGGGTAAAATCTACAAAAATTGCAAAGGTTAAATATGTGTTTTGTTCCGTTTGTTTTCTTTTGTTAACCCAAATATGATATTTAATATTAAAAAGAAACTATTTTTGGTATCGACAAAATTAAATGCACTGGAAAATTATTATGTGCAAATTGGATATTAAAAGTGAAGTTTTGTGGATCTATTCAATATACACCTAGATCTCGGCTTGCGTCGTTTCGAAGTTGCGTCACTGTTGAATTAGTTTTAGTTTTCACTTTGCGTCGTTAGATTTTCAAAGTTACGTTATTATCTATATCCAATCTTTGCATAGTTTGCCATAGAAACTCATAATTCACTTTGCATGGTTTCAGTTTGCGTCGTGTTTTTTTTTTTTTTTTTTTTTTTGAACGTATCTGCGACGCAAAGCCAGGTCTAGGTGTATTACAAATATTTTGTGCTTATGAAAATTTATTTAAGCTGCAATATATATATAAATAGTGAAATATAAATAGTGAAATTTTCTTATGTTGGACGAAATTTATCAAATAATTTAGTACATTCTATTATGAGCTGCATACTTTAGTAAACAATTCAAATTATACTCAGGCTGAATTTGCGAAAATGTTTATTACCTAACATTCACGAAACGATTTTTCGCTTCAGTCGAGATAAACGTTTTGTTATCTACCCAATCGACTAATTGATTTTTGATTTTTTTTTTTTTCAAAACCAAGTCAAATCGTCTTTTATTAGTGACCAAAATGGACTAACTGAACTTTAACAAATAAATCGAATTGTCAACTTTAAGTTGAAAGAGGAATATAATATACGAGAGTTGTCTTTTATATTTCAAGATTAGAGACAAATATTATTAATACAAAATCGCTTTATTGTTTTTTTTTTTATATTCTTCATTAAGATCTATATACTTTTGCATGCATTTGAGCAAATTTTCGAAGCATCAAAACGCATCAATCGTTTCTTCAGGTGTCGAAAACGTTGACCTCTCATTTTATTTTTTACGTACCGGAATTAAAAGAAGTTATTCGGTGCCAAGTCAGGGCTATACTTCGGATGACGATGGTGCGATGTCTTGAATGCTCAAAAATTCAGTTGTTTTGTGCCGATATGTGGAGAGTTCACATTGACATGGTGATTGGTTTTCCTGATTTGTTTGGGACGAAAACTGACAAACGGTTGGGAGCTACATTCAGCAAATTTTTTCCCTGCGAGCATCCTCTTGAAGCCTGAGAACAAGAAAACGTCGCTGGGGGCCAGATCTGTAGAATACGAATCCCAATTCATGAATTTTTGCCATCGTTCTCAATGACTTGTGGCACGGTGCGTTGTCTTGGTGGAACAACACTTTTTTTCTTCTTCATATGGGGCCGTTTTGCCGCGATTTCGACCTTCAAACGCTCCAATAACGCCAGATATTTTCCCTTCTCAAGATAATCGATAAAAATTATTGCATGCGCATCCTAAAAAACAGAGGCCATTACTTTGGCTGCGGACTTTTGTGTCTTTCCACGCTTCGGAGACGGTTCACCGGTCGCTGTCCACTCAGCCGACTGTCGATTGGACTCAGGAGTGTAGTGATGGAGCCATGTTTCATCCATTGTCACATATCGACGGAAAAACTCGGGTGTACTACGAGTTAACAGCTGCAAACACCGCTCAGAATCATCAACACGTTGTTGTTTTTGGTCAAATGTGAGCTCGCGCGGCACCCATTTTGCACAGAGCTTCCGCATATCCAAGTATTGATGAATGATATGACCAACACGTTCCTTTAATATCTTTAAGGGATCTGCTATCTCGATCAACTTCATTTTACGGTCATTCAAAATCATTTTGTGGATTTTTTTGATGTTTTCGTCTGTAACCACCTCTTTCGGGCGTCCACTGCGTTCATTTTCCTCCGTGCTCATTTCACCACGCTTGAATTTTGCATACCAATCAATTATTGTTGATTTCCCTGGGGCAGAGTCCGGAAACTCATTATCAAGCCAAGTTTTTGCTTCCACCGTATTTTTTCCCTTCAGAAAACAGTATTTTATCAAAACACGAAATTCCTTTTTTCCATTTTTTTTTCACAATAACAAAAGTTGCTTTACAAAAGACGCTCTATCTCACAAACTAATTGACTTACAGACGTCAAATTTTGACACGAATCATTTGATGGTTGGTACTATATAAAAATAATATGCATTTAATACTAGCGACGTCATCTCATGTGTCAGACCGGGGACTTATCAGCAAACCTGTTACTTGCTGTTTTTCGAAACTTTTGCAGTATTGAATGTATACTTCCTCTTCTGCCTAAGTTTGTCTCAATCTTCCAATAGGTCACATGATATTTACAATTGTTCCGGAAGAAAAACTGATTTTTGACAAACTTCACGAAACTCGGTTGAATTCACCATACCATCTATAAACACTGATCCTTGATGGAGCTTCATCCCTGAAAATTAAGTTAAGTTCATCGATGCACTGTCGTTGAGTTACTCCATGTCGAAAGTTGTGAAAAATAATCGCACGAAAATGTTTACACTATAATTCCACTTTTTTGGGCGAGTTGATTTTTTTTCAAAACGTGTTGAGTACGTACAATAATAGAAAAAATAATAGTTATTGTTTTGACAACGCATGGTGTCATTTTATCGTTGTCAGATTGACACCGGTTGTTTTCCCTTTGACATCACATGTGTATTGACTCACTTTCATGAACGGATCGTTTTGAAACGTACAGGCCGTTCGTGATTTTTTCTATGGATGCACGACTGCTTTTCATATGTTTGGGTGTAAAAATTATATGTTTGGAACTCAAAATTTTTAACACAATATTTTTAAGTGCAAGCAAATAATGTTCATAAACTAGCATAACATGTTTGGGACATATATGTTAATATGTTAGAACATATTATGTTTGGGACATAAAATGTTTGTAAATATAATCGGCTTAGATGCAAACATATATTAATTTGAAAATAGCCTATAAACATATATGTGTTTAGAAAGAGAGACCTAGAGAGTATGCTGCAAGTAAAATAATGGAAGTAACCAATTGGCGCCTTAAAAATATATCCACACAAAGAAAATTTCATTAAAATTTTTTTCTACCAGTGTATGCCCTAAGGTGAAACATAATATGTTTGAACAAAACAAACAATATTTTGTTTGGACCAATTCTGAAAACATATATGCTGGAAGCAAAATGTGTTTGGGGTATATGTTACAGAAGTGATTTTTTTATTGTTGAGGGTGTGTATAACTTCAAAAAGCTCAAGCTTTACGGTAAAACGGGCAGATTGCCTAATCCCGAAATATTAAGGACAACCTTTGTAAAATTTTAAATAAAATTTCGAAATTTAACTTTTCAAAATTTTGCAAAATATAGAAAAGGGTCAACACTCAACGATACGAAAAATGTTCACCACCTGTGTTTTCACAATTAACTGCATTCTTTAAGAGAGTCTCGCTATAACCTAACCTAAATTATGGTGGATACTAAAAAATGACATTTTGAAAAGTATCGGTGTACTTTTCAAGATAAGCTCAAGATCAAGCGCGGTCAGTTCTCGAATTCAGCGTCAAATCGCTTCAGTTAATCGGCGTAATACAGCTCTGTGATAGTTTTAGCCTTCTCCGTGTTGTCGATGTAGATCAAACCTTGTAAGTACCGAGGAGTGTTTCCCATTGGATTTCTGGACGACTTATACGTATTATATTTATATTTACTTATACGTATATATCGGCTATTTCTGGGTCCTTAGGTAATCACTGTTGTCTCCAGATTGCGCATGTTGTCTAGTGATAGAAAATTTGGCTCCCATCGCGCCATCAGCTTTCTCATCATTACAAAATAAGGTCCATTAGAAAGCCTTCATGGTTTACTTGTCCTCCTTGCAAGGCCGTATTCAGGGGGGGGGATGAGGGGGATCAAACCCCCCCCGAAATGAATGAATATTTGTATATAAATAAATATATATTTTTAGATGCATAGAAAAATCTTATCGAAGATGTTGAAGAAAAGCTGGAGGTTTTATTTTGAAAAACGCTTACCTATAAAACTTGCACAAATCATAGAATACTAGTTGAAAATCCCGTCAAACGACGGTCGAAAAAAACAAATTGTTTTTGTTCTCGCACCACAAATTTCATTTTTGGAAAAAGTCTTTCTGCTTTTTATTTGTGTTTGTTGTTCTTTTTGTGAACATGACTCGCTTTGTTTGGCCATAGCAATAACTACGAAACAGCCAAACGCACATGTGTAAATGAAATGGCGCAAAACCTGCGAAAAGAACCTGCCTAATTCAGCGATGGAAGCACTTGGAGAGTGCAATAAAGAGATATTTCCAAACGTGCATATTCTTTTAAAAATTTTGGTCGCTTTGCCAGTTACTCAGGGATGGAAAATACAATTTTTAAGAAAGTACAAAAAATGTATTTTTTGAAATTTTTACTAAATTTCAACAAAAATTTCACTGGAAAATTATTATCAAGAGACTAAATTTTAAAGAAAATAAAATTTTGACAAAATTTTCTATATAAATAAAATTTTGCAAAAATTTTCTATAGAAATAAAATTTTGCAAAAAAAATCTGTAGAAAAAAATGTTGCAAAATTTTTTCTATAGAAATAAAATTTTGCAAAAATTTCCTATAGAAATGAAATTTGTACAAAATTTTCAATTAAAATAAAATTTTGACAAAATTTTCTATAAAAAAAAAATTTGCTAAAATTCTATATAGAATAAAATTTTGACAACATTTTCTACCGAAATATAAAATCGATAATATAGGATCGCATTCTTTTTTCGACTAAAACATTCTTGAAGTTCAATAAAATCCTGTTTTTGACTATGTCCCACATGAACATGTCTGTTTTGCCATATTTGTAAAAGACTATTAGCAAATAAGGTTGATAGAGACTTTTTCAAAATGTCTACACAAAAGGTACTAAATCATTCGCGGGGGTACTACGGTACTGACCGGGGTGAAAAAGTATTGAAAAAAGTACTATAGTACTGCATTTTCCATCCCTGCAGTTACTACGTACTCATCCGAACTTTCATTTTCAACAATGAAGAGATTAAAGACGTATCTTAGAAATTCAACTAGCGAGAGTAGACTCAATGGATTGGCATTAATGTCGGTTCATCGCCGAATAAATGTGCCGACTGAAGAAGTAATTGATTTATTTGCTGCCCAAAAAGCCCGTCGGCTCAATTTAATATTATAACAAGTAAATAAAGTCTAAAGTCGGGCGGGGCCGACTATATTATACCCTTCACCACTATGTAGGCCAAAATTTGTGTTACCATCTCAACTACTTCACATTTGCTGGAAGCTATATAAAGGAGACAATTTTTTTACTTCTGCAAAATCTCTAGAATTAAAATTAAAATCGGCTAACGCTATCCAGTTAATTGGGGGAAACTTCCATTGAAAATGGGTCTAAAATGTGTAACAGTCTACCATATTTCCCCAACTCTGGTGTACGTATATATGGGAGCTACATATATAATCTGAACCGATCTTGACTCAATTTGACATATATAGTTAGAACAATAATTCTGCTATCTATGCGAAATTTTACGTAAATGGGAGTATAACTTTGGCCCCACTGGTCACGTATATATGGGAGCTACATATATATAATCTGAACCGATCTTGACTAAATTTGACATATATAGTTAGAACAATAATTCTGCTATCTATGCGAAATTTTACGTAAATGGGAGTATAACTTTGGCCCCACTGGTCATAAGAGTGCAAATCGGACGGAAGATATATATGGGAGCCATATCTAAATCTGAACCGATTTAAAAAAAATTTGGCACAACTACCGATACTACTAAACGTACTCCTTGTGCGAAATTTGAAGCAAATCACGGCAAAACCCTGGATTTTGAGGCCATATAAGTTCAAATCGGACGAAAGATATATATGGGAGCTATATCTAAATCTGAATCGATTTTGACCATATTTGGCACATACAATAGTATCATTAAAAGTACCGCTTGTGCAAAATTTGAAGTAAGTCAGGGCAAAACTCTGACTTTTGAGACCATATAAGTCCAAATCGGGCGAAAGATATATATGTGAGCTATATCTAAATCTGAACCGATTTTAACAAAATTTGGCACACTTAACGATACTAATAAACGTACCCCTTGTGCAAAATTTGAAGCAAATCACGGCAAAACTCTGGCTTTTGTGGCCATATAAGTTCAAATCGGACGAAAGATATATATGGGAGCTATATCTAAATTTGAACCGATTTCAATCAAATTTACCAAGCATTGGTAGAATGTCAATGATTGCAAAATTTCACGAAGATCGGTAGAAAACGTTGGCCTCTGTGGTCTTATGAGTCTAAATCGGACGAAAGATATATATGGGAGCTATATCTAAATCTGAACCGATTTGGCTTATATTTTGCAAGATTTTCGAGATTCATAAAATATTTGGATGTACGATATTTCAAGAAAATCGGTTGATAAACACGCTAACTATGACCAAATCGGGGATAAATATATATGGCAGCTATATCTAAATCTGAACCGATTTTTTCCAAAACCAATAGCGATTGTCTCTGTCCCAAGAATCGGCCCTATGCCAAATTTGAAGACGATCGGACTTAAATTGCGAGCTGTACTTTGTGCACAAAATTACATATACAGACAGGCGGACGGACAGACAGACAGACAGACAGACATCGCTAAATCGACTCAGAATTTAATTCTAAACCGATCGGTATACTAAAAGATGGTTCTATGATCACTATTTCTTGGCGTTACATACAAATGCACAAACTTATTATACCCTGTACCACAGTAGTGGTGAAGGGTATAAAAATATTGTATACATACCTATGCATAAATAAAATTTTCTACACATGAGATTATATGAATATTTTTTTTTAAGTTGAACCCCCCCCGAATTAAAATCCTGGCTACGGCCTTGCCTCCTTGCATACAAAGGCTTATGGGTTCATCGCAAAAATATCCAGTAATAGACCATGCACACACACTGAAAAACAGTGAACCCACCAGAAAGAAAAGTTTTAGTTAATTTTAGAATATTTTGAATATTTTTAGAAAATTTTAAATAATCAGTATTACAAACGCTGGCATCACGCTGATATCACAAAAATATGCAAATATTTTTCGACAAATTCAAGAATATTTATTACACATAATTAAGTTTTTTCACTTGTTAAAGAAAATTTTGTAGTCTAAAGAAAAAAATTGGTGTTCAAAATTGAAAGAATGTCTTTAGTGACATACGAAGTTCATGATAAACGCATTTCTAGTAAATTTTACAAATTTAAAGAAATAATGAACTATGTTGTGAGAAATACGAATTTAGTAAATCTTTATGCCTAATTTATTTATAATATTTTCCCGTTTGTTAGTTAATTTATCTAACGTACGAAAAAAATTGTTAGAGTAAAGGAAACTTTCTCCAAACATAATAATTCCATGAACTAAAATAAAGTTAAATTGGCTTTAGTGAAATGGAGAGTTCACTTTTTTTTGAGTGCAGAAAAAACTTTCACGAACATTTTTTCAATTAAAGTCTTAACTGAGTCTTAAAAATTATTCAATTAAAAATTTAATTGATTCAACAAATTTTTTAATTGAAGCAAAAATCAATCACAAAAATTAATAGTATCAATTAAGTTTTTAATTTGATCAATTAATTACAAAAATCAATTGACTTAATAATTGACTTTTTAATTGATACTCTGTGATTGAAGACATTTCAATTAAATAAAGGGTGGTTAAATTGTAAGGGCCGATGTTGAATGTGAACCACACCTAAACGCCAAGTTTTTTTCCGAATTTTTTTTTGACATTTCTCTATTTCAGACTTACTCAATTTGAATCATGGACGTCGTGAATGGGCAGAATGGTTCCAAGAAATGGCAACAGTGGATGATCAATTTTCGAAGAAAATCATCTTCAGTGATGAGGCACGTTTTCACCTCAGCGGATTCGTCAATAAGCAGAATTGCCGCATTTGGGCAGTTACTGTGATGAAGGTGTGCCACCGAGGATGAAGGTGTGCCACCGAGGTCGCGGCACCCATTTGGCCGATATTTTGTTCCATACATAATTGAGTAATACCAATATATCATAATAAAATAAAATTACAATAATTTCCTAAATAGTTTGTGTTTTATTCAAAATCAACATCGGCCCTTGAAATTTTAACCACCCTTTATTAATTGGATTAATTAATTTGGTCATTGAAGACAAAAAATATGTTTTTGTGTGTACAATGATCCACCGGAATAATGTAATTCGTTGTTACCATCTTGAAGACAATGACAAAAATCATGTTTTTAACGACGCAGGACTTTTTCACTGCACCGAAAATATTTTTTATTTAAAACCTAAAAAACTAAAACTAACTAAAGTTGAAAAAAAAAACATGCTAATTATCACATTAATAGATTAATCAAAAATTAATTGTTTGAATTACAATTTTAATGGGATCAATTAAATGTTCTGCCTAGGGATAATTTAATTATTCTATAGAACATTAAGTACATATCTGAACAGGATTTCTAATTTTCTTAAGCTTCTCTTTTACCTCAACGAATTAAAACCATTCTCTTTAATTTATCTTTCCAGATTATGGCCTTGTATCGAATGGTATAGAATAATCACACAATCCATCGAGAACGCATTGTCACCCATCCAATATGTCCTCTTCAATATGTACACATTTCTCCCAAAATGCCTGGAAGAAAGATCTATGCTCGAATTGTTTTAAATCCAAGGATGAACATAAACAGGCCGCAGCAGCTTTGGCTGCATCTCGTTCCAAATATACATCAATTTCGAGCAGTTTAAGTGCCAGTCTAAGTACAAAAGCTACAGGGAACAACAATTTGGAGAACATCAAAATCGATTATCCCAATAAAAATAAAAAGCCAGCAAAAAGTATCATCAAACGAAGCAAACTAACGGGGAAGCATAAATCGCATAAAGTCAGTTTCCCCAAAAATCTCTCAGAGGTTATAGGCTATGGTGGAGAATGGTCAGATGATTCTGATGATGATCATGATTTTATGAATTTGGCCAATGACAAAGATGATGACAAGGCCTTGGGTACCGATGATGAGGAATCATTGGAATTGAAACGTATCACCAGGGCTAATACAGATTTCAATATGAATAATGGGAATTTATTGGGTGATCCTCAAGAGAATATTAAGAAAACATTTGCAGCTTTGAAATTGGGAGCACCCCAAGTGGATAAGGAAGGTAAGAAACAGACTTTGCAAATTAATGTTTTGCCCTTTGGAGCCAGTGAGAGTAAAGAGGTGCAGAGTACAAAAACACAAGTGGCTGCGACCACTACGACGTCTCAAGCTAGTGCCAGTAAATCTTCGGTAAAAACCAAATTTGAACCTAGTAAACCAGTGGTGAAAAAATCTACGACGACATCTATAACCACCTCCACAACAACTTCAACAGTGTCCTCTAAAATGGCAACGACATCGGATTCTTTGCAATCCTTGGACAGTGATGGTAAAGATAGTCCACCCATAGAAAGGGCCATGGAAAAATCTCTACTAGATGAAATATCCGAAACTTTGGAAAAGAATCAAACCGCAGAAAAATTGGCCACAGAACAAAAGTCCTCAGAACAAAAGGCAACATCAACGTCTACTTCCTCAGCGACGGGTAGTAAAATTAAGTTCGAAATTGGTAGCTTGACTGAATCTTTGGAGAATAAAACCTTTCTCGACCTTAAGAAGCCAATCGTGCGTCACACGCCTATCACAAAGGATCAAGTCAAACCCAAAGTGAATGTCTTCAATAAATTCTGTGACACCGATAGTAATTGTTCGGATACGGAAAATGGAGTCTCTGCCTATTACGATGTAGTGGAGGCTTCTCAAACTTATGAAAATTTACCAGATGGTAAATATGATGCGAAAGATTCCAAAAAATCTGCAGCTGGATCTTCGAAGGCTACAGACCAAACCGATTCGTCGAATATTTTCTCTACATCTCAGTATATCACCGATATGTTGCTATCTTCCAAGACCCGGGCGGCCTCTTACAATTTACATGAGGGAAATTTTATGACCAGTAAAATAACCTCCGATGGTCTGATTGTTACCAAATGCAGTTCCGATGATGCCTTAGACTCAACTGGTAGTAGTTTTGATGGTAGCAGTGATGAGGAGACTTCCTACAATATGATCCGCAGTGAATCGGATTCGGGTATAGGTATAAGCATTGGCCATGATTACAAAAATATCCATGCTACGGAGAAGGAAAAGGATCGTCTGAGGATTGAAAAGAAACTGAGTGCCAGCACTAATAATTCTGACTACGAGGATATACAAGTGAATGATCAAAGACCTACGATGAAGGAGGCCAAATTGCCTGGAGAGAAGACACCCTTTAGTTTGGAGAAATCCAGGGAGTTACATGGCGAACCCGATGGTAGTGCCGATCCTGATGGTAGTCTGGAGACACAAGATGCCCAGGAATTGCCTGCTTTGCCCAAATCACCTCCACCCTCGACTAAGGTTATCGATGCCCGTCCCTCCTTCTTGCATGGTCTACAAAAGCAACATCCTCCCATTCTCTTGAAGAAACCCGATTTACCAGTGAAACCTTTGGTCTCACCTGCTGCAACTCCTATGAAAACTTTCCTCAATAAGCGTACACCAGGAGTTACCGCCTCATCAGCATCTGCTGAACAACAGCAGGTTATATCGCAATTGCAAATGATTATGTCCAAATCTCTGGACACTCAAACAGATTGTGATACTGTTAAAGATGAGGCTAAACTGAAGAAGGGCAAAGCTCCCAATCCTCCTCCTACACCAACGACCACAGAGCAAAAGTCCAGTGCTCCTCCAACCCCAGAAAGAGATTACAATATGGAGGAGGAATTCTCCAAAGAGCAACGTAAGGAAAGCAACAATAAGAAGGCCGAAGAAACTTCGAAAACTTCGTCTCTATTGCAAGATGTTACAGCCACCACATCATCCCCTATGATGGAAGCGGGAAATACTTCTCCCGCCTCTTCTATTTATACGCGTAAAATCGGAGCCATGACTAGTGCTGGGACTGTGGGTAAAAACTCAGCCGCTGCAGCTGCCATACGCGAAAAGGATAAACGTGAGAGAGCTGTAATCAATCCGAAATTCCGTAGTCTCAATACTTTTGCCACACAACGCAGCAATGCCATTAAGAATCTTCAACTTCAAAATGCCACTTCATCCATTAGCTTCAATCAGGCCATGACTCCCGAAGTTAAACCTCGAAATCCCAAAAACCTCTCAGCCTCTGAGGAAAATCTATCCGCAGATGGTGCTGCTTCCAAACTGGTAACCACATCTATGTCTATTACCAATATAGCAGCTGCCTCCCAAAACTCCGATAAAAAGTCCTCCTCAAATGCCAAAACGAAAACCAAGTTCTCCATTAAGAAATTCCTACGCATGGGTGCCAGTAAGACAACTGAGAATCTTAGCAAACAAAAGGAAAGCATTTATTCGGAAATTTGTACGGGTGAAGATTTGGGTGTTTCCGGTAAGCCCCGTTTAGTCATTATTCATCCGATAGACATCAATACCACAGCTGTTGAGGTGGTCAAGGATATAACGAAGACCAATGATGCTGTACCCACACAGACAGTGGCTGTGGTCACAGCCAAGCCTCCAGCACCACCTTTGCGTTCATTGGACACGCAACGTAGTCATGAAATGAATAAACCTGCACGACCACCTCCACCAAAAAGTGCTGAATTACGCAGGAAGCAACAGATTGCATTGACCACAAATTCAACATCATCGACAAAGTCTGCAGCACCAGCAGCAGCAACATCAGCCTCCGCAGGAGGTAGCCTTAGTGGCAGCATTGGAACTTCCTCGACCAAAACTTCTTCAACATCATCATCATCGGCATTGTCTACAACAGCCACCGCCTCTGCAGCTTCAGGGGCCAATAACATCCGCATCATTGGGGAACAACAAAGCGGCTCAATAAAAAGCAAGTCGGACAATGTTTATGCCAATTTAGGTAAGTACACGAACTTAATCGTTGCCAACAATCACAAATATTTATCTGGCATTTATAGTCTCAAGTCCGGAGTGCAGGGTCGTATTTGACTGAAAGGAGTGAATATCTGAATGAAGGAATTAGGGGGAAAATATAATGAGATTCTATTTCTCTTCAACGTGGGCTCTTTGTGATATTATATGGTCACTTCCCAATCTTGAGAAGGCCAATAGAGTTTTTCAATCAATTGATGGACATCTACGTTACCGAAAATCATATTTGTTCTATATAAACCAAAATGTTTGTATAGCACAAATCTTTGCTATCAAACAAATTGCGTGTTTTTTTACCTATAATGTCCTCAGGATCTTGTATACAACGATGCATTCCACAGTAAATTGCGTGTTAGCACGCATAGCAAAGATGATGATGTGAGCGGCGTTGAAGATCTCCATACAAAACTGAAGTAGAAATACAAACTTCATCAGTGATAGTCTATGACAGGTTGGCATGATACTACTGCCATTGAGGAACCTCTATGGCTATTTATCCTTCCAGCAGTTGGATGATTACAATGCTGATACCCGTCCATACCGAAGAAACCCCCAAAGAGGCCACTTCATCGAATATCGTTGAAATGCAATTAATTGTAAACACATCTTCCTATGGTCTCATGTTGAAGTTGAATCTTGATGGTCAAGACCATCAACATAGTTTTCCTTCGCATCATTATTATCCTCCTTGTAGTAGTAGTCAATGGTTTGAATGGAGAATGGAATATGAAGAAAAGTCCATTATAACCATGCCGATCAAAATTGCGTAGCGCTTTGGGGTCTATTTGATAGTTCGCGTTTTTACCCATTTGGGTTTTTCTTTACTTCCCTATTTCATTGTTGGGCTGTTAATATTTCCAGGAAATAAGGCATTATGACCAAGCAACAAAGCATCTAGCACTTTGTAGAATTTTTTTTTTTGTACTACTACTTGTTTCCTTGTTTTACTGCCCACAGGATGCGGAATTTCTGTTTCGTTTCGTTTTCTTTTTTTTTGTCGAACAGGAAAGGTTGGCGTTTGATATTAGATTTAAATGATGTGGCTGGAAATATGAAACAATAATGGAATGTTGTATAATGCAGAAAACATAAATACATAAAAATAAGTAGGGAATGACTCATGGGACTAATAAGAAGAGAAACTCATGAATATGAACTTTGTACACTCAAGGGAAAAATGTTTTTCAATATGGTCACATGAATATTATTGGAGAAAATAAAGTTGTTGTGCTTGGCAAAAATTTATTATCGCAACAAACGTATCTCCATCAAAAACTCTCATTCAAAATTAATCTTGGAATTAACTTAACTTATTCAGTATTAATTGGAAATCTTAATTACTTTGGCAAAGGCATGTCCTATGAAGAAAGTACTTCTCTGCAGCATTACAAATAAGCAAAAAATCTTTTTTGTTACAAATAAACAATAAATGTATATCCTATGTGGTAGTAATCATAAATACACTAATAGAAACAATTACTTTCGAAAATCGTGAACGGACGGTAAGAAAATGAAACGGAAACGTTCACAAAAAATCAACACAGAATGTTCATTGTTTCGCCGACGGGCGTTCACGATTTCACGAGCGGTTTTCGTTTTTCTTTGGGAACTCCGTCGGTGGTGCCATGCGCTAAGGCGACTGTTAGCGCGTATGGTGCAGGAAATCCAGGTTCGAGTCATGGTACCGGATTTTTTATTTATAAATTCGTAAACATTACGTTTATAAGGGTGTTAAATCAAAATCTGTACCGATACACAATATATTCGGAACACTTAGCGATGGTCCTAAAAAACCTCTAGAAATCAAATTTCAGGGAAATAGGATAAAAACTACGGGGCTATAGCAAAAAATGGACCGATAGGTACCATTTTCGGCATACCTTTTTGTGATCCTAAAATACCTCTACATTTGCAATTTCAGGCAAATCGAATTGAAAATACGGTTTCTGGAAACCCAAGAATTAAAATCTGTAGATCTGTCTATATGTGGGCTATACCAAAACATGGAAATATACTCACACTGTTCGCCATTCATATGTTTTTGTCCTAAAATACCACTAGATTTTAAATTTCAGGCAAATCGAATTGAAAATACGGTTTCTGGAAGCCCAAGAAGTAAAATCTGGAGATCGGTTTATATGTGGGCTATACCAAAACATGGACCAATAGGCACCATTTTCGCAACACCTTTTTGTGGTCATAAAATAACTCTAGGGTTCCAATTTCAAGCAAATCGAATTGAAAATACAGTTTCTAGAAGCCCAAAAAATAAAATCGGTAGATCGGTCTATATGGGGGCTATACCAAAACATGGAGCGATAGGCGTCACTTTCAGCACACCTATTAGTGTTCCTAAAATATCTCAATGTTTCCAATTTCAGGCAAATGCAATAGAAAATACCCCAAATCTGGAGGTCGGTTTATATATATTTCGTTCGGAAGTTGAAATCCGTCTGTGATTTCAACTTCCGAACGAAACTTGAAACTTGGCACAAGTAGTTTTTATTGATGTAGGTCGGATGGTATTGCAAATTGGCCATGTCGGTCCACTTTTACGTATAGCCCCCATATAAACGGCTTGCCATTGCTCTAAGAGAAGCAAATTTCATTCGATCCGGCTGAAATTTGGTACATGGTGTTAGTATATGGTCTCTAATAACCATGCAAAAATTTGTCCATATCGGTCCATAAGTATATATAGCCCCCATATAAACCGTTCCCCAGATTTGATCTCCGGACCCTCTTGGAGGAGCAAAATTCATCCGATCCGGTTGAAATTTGCAACGTGGTGTTAGTATAAGGCCGCTAATATTCATACCAAAATTGTTCCATATCGGTCTATAGTTATATATAGCCGATCCCCAATCACACAAAAATTGGTCCTTATCGGTTTATATTCATGGTTGCCACTCGAGCCAAAAATAATCTACCAAAATTTTATTTTTATGGAAAACATTGTCAAAATGTTATTTCTATAGAAAATTTTGTCAAAATTTTATTTCTATAGAAGATTTTTTCAAAATTTTATTTCTATAGAAAATTTTGTAAAAATTTTATTTCTATAGTACATTTTGTCAATATTTTATTTCTATAGAAAATTTTTTCCAAATTTTATTTCTATAGAAAATTTTTTCTAAATTTTACTTGTCATGTTGTCAAAATTTTATTTCTATAGAAAGTTTAAACTGATTTATATACGTATTTAATCGGCCTTTTTAGTTTAAAATATACCACGTATGGACTATGTGGTTTATATTACGGTGTTAGGAAGTTTTAAGATACTTTGACATCGGCAAGTGTTACCGCAACCCAAGTAATTCGATTGTGGATGACAGTCTTCAGTAGAAGTTTCTACGCAATCCATGGTGGAGGGCACATAAGCTTCGACCTGGCCGAACTTACGGCCGTATATACTTGTTTTTCTTTGCCTGCGACTTCTTGCTTTCCCTTGGTTGAGACCCTATCCTTGTCATACTCGCCATGATAATTTCCTTAAGAAAGAAAATCCAGACACCCATATAATACCGTGTTATTAAACACCATTAAAGGTAGCATGTTTTAAAAATATTCACCAACGTGGTATCACAGCTCGCAAAAAAAAAACGTTTAGAAAACGTGTACCGAAAACGTTTTTCTTTTGTTAGAGTTTTTTGATGGTTTTCGAAAATGTTAAACTTTTATCATCAAAAAATTCGTTGTTACAAAATTTTTATTTTTTCAATAAAAAAAAATATTTTTGAACCAACAACATAATCCATTTCATTTATATCAAACACTCTTCTTTTCTGACTTTAAATCTTTAATAAGACACATTTTACAGTTTCATAGTAAAAATTTAATATAGTAGTATGTAATGTTGAACACCTTTTCGAAATCTTCCGAACATATCTAGAATATATGTAAAAAAAAACTTTTTGATGTTCGGTCGAAGCAGAGATCCACGGTGCCCAACTAACATAAATGTATGTTGCTGTTAAATAAAGTTTGTTTAATAGGCTCGTGGGCTGCAAGCCGTGGAAGTGAGAAAGATGTGAGGGAAAATTTAATTAGCCAGAAAAGATTGTTTTTTCTTTGAGTTAATCTTTATGCATTTTTTTTTAAATCCTGGAAAAAAACGGTTATCACAAAAAGTATATATTTTTCTTCCAAATAAACATTCTTAAAGCAAAAAGCAAATGAGAAACGAACTTTGTCTAAAGTTTCGTTTGGGACTGAATAGTCTAAGTGAGCCTGATACATCGGGCTGTCACCTAACCTAACAATATCCTAATGCAAATCTAATATATGTTAAGATGCCTGTGGCATCTTAGCTTAAATTCATTAATCTTAATTAAGTATCAATTTCTTCTAAGATAATAAAACGACATATTAGTATCTAAGACATTTACAAATACAATCTGCAAATAGTAAACATTTACGTTTTCGATTTTATCAATAAAATTCCAATAATCCTATGGTGTGGCCACAGCATAAAGCCACAAGTATGTTTACAAAAGAAAATCTTTTAATTTAAATGCCATCATCACCACAAATACAAAAAAAAAACAGAATATCTCCCAGGCCCCTAAGAGAGAAAATAACTTACGTATAACAGTAAAATGGACATACTACAAAAAAAAAGATAACTTCTAACCCAAATCACGTTCCATAAACCTGAGTAGATTTGGGTAAACGAGACAAGAAAAACAAAAACACAAAATAATACAAGCTACGACCTTCAAGAAAATATATGCTTGAATGCCGATGATGGTTTTGCTTACCCATTAACCTCAATAAATGAATGATTACGGAATCCCAGAAAGTAGGAGTAGATGGTAATATGTATATGTATTGACGTATATTCTGCGTAAAATGTAAGTAACTTAACACCGCTCACACCTGGTACATTTCCCTCTCTTTCTCTCTCTCTCTCAATCGAAACAAGTATATACGGCCGCAAGTTCGGCCAGGCCGAATCTTATGTACCCACCACCATGGATTGCGTAGAAACTTATACGAAAGACTATCATCGACAATCGAATTACTTGGGTTGTGGTATCTTAAAACTTCTTAACATCGTTTTCTAAATTGTGATTTAGTCCATACATGGTATATATTAGACAAAAAAAGTTAAGTTAAGTCTACAAATAATTACGAATCGATATGGACTTTTTGTATGTAGAGAGCCAGAATTGAAATATGGGGATCGCTTATATGGGGGCTATATACAATTATGAACTTGATATGGACCAATTTTTGTGTGATTGGGGATCAATTTATCTGAGGGCCATATATAACTATAGACCGATATGGACCTAGTTAGGCATGGTTGTTAACGACCATATACTAGCACAATGTACCAAATTTCAACTCACTCGGATGAAATTTGCTCCTCCAAGAGGTTCCAAATCCAAATCTCGGGATCGGTTTATATGGGGCTATGTACGATTATGGACTGATATGGACCACTTTTGGCATGGTTGTTAAATATCATATACGATCACCACGTACCAAATTGCAAGCAGATCGGATGAATTTTGCTTCTCCAAAAGGCACCGGAGGTCAAATCTGGGGATCGGTTTATATGGGAGCTATATATAATTATGGACTGATAGGAACCAATTCCTGCATGGTAGTTGGATACCATATACTAACATCACGTACCAAATTCCAACCGAATGGGAAGAATTTTGCTCTTCTCTGGAGGTCAAATCTGGGGATCGGTTTATATGGGGCCTATATATAATTATGGACCGATATCGACCAATTTTTGCATGGGAGTTTGAGGCCATATATTAACACCACGTACCAAATTTCAACTGAATCAAATGAATTTTGGTCTTCCAAGAGGTTCCGGAGGTCAAATCTGGTGATCGGTTTATATGGGGGCTATATATAATTATGAACCGATGTGGACCAATTTTTGCATGGTTGTTAGAGACCATATTCTAACACCATGTACCAAATTTCAGCCGGATCGGATGAAATTTGCTTCTCTTAGAGGCCTCGCAAGCCAAATCGGGGGATCGGTTTATATGGGGGCTATATATAATTATGGACCGATGTCGACCAATTTTTGCATGGTTGTTAGAGACCATATACTAACACCATGTACCTAATTTCAGCCGGATCGGATGAAATTTGCTTCTCTTAGAGGCCTCGCAAGCCAAATCGGGGGATCGGTTTATATGGGGGCTATATATAATTATTGACCGATGTGGACCAATTTTTGCATGGTTGTCAGAGACCATATACCAACACCATGTACCAAATTTCAGCCGGATCGGATGAAATTTGCTTCTCTTAGAGGCCTCGCAAGCCAAATTTTTGGGTCCGTTTATATGGGGGCTATACGTAAAAGTGGACCGATATGGCCCATTTGCAATACCATCCGACCTACATCAATAACAATTACTTGTGCCAAGTTTCAAGTCGATAGCTTGTCTCGTTCGGAAGTTAGCGTGATTTCAACAGACGGACGGACGGACGGACGGACATGCTCAGATCGATGCAGAATTTCACCACGACCCAGAATATATATACTTTATGGGGTCTTAGAGCAATATTTCGATGTGTTACAAACGGAATGACAAAGTTAATATACCCCCCATCCTATGGTGGTGGGTATAAAAATATAGGCCTTAAATCCAGGTAAAAGCAAAGAAATGGTCAAAGCTAAATTAAATGACAGATAGACGGACAAAACCTCAATAAAAAAAAAAAAACTTGGACTTTGATACATTCTGAAGTTGTTGTGTATTCGTTACGTCCACATTAATTGGTGAGGATGGTTATCATCTGCACCAAACCAAAGCTGCTGGGATGATGACGATGATACAACCTCATAAACATCATCATAATCATTGACAGCATCCCTAACACGTTTTATGTGGATTCGTATGAATCATAATGATGAGGACTTTAATTTTATACAAAAAAGTCATTTGCACAAAATTATTGGCCCGGAACCAGCTATATTCGTTTATTCTATTAAACCAAGACCAGAATCTTGGTCATAATATCGTTTTAAGAGTACAGTGGTTTTGAAGAAAAATAAAGCGTTTCTTTTTCTCTTGTGTCATTGAAGAAATTTAATTTAAAAATAAATTTGATCAATTAATATCGAGATTGAAGACAGAAATTATTTTTTTAACTTTGCGGGTATATGAAGAAGTATTTCTATATGTATTTAATTTGGTCTTATTATTTTCATTTATGGGAACGGTATTGAGTTTTGTTGGGAACCGCGAGCATAAACAAGTATATACGGCCGTAAGTTCGGCCAGGCCGAAGCTTATGTACCCTCCATCATGGATTGCGTAGAAACTTCTTCTAAACACTGCCATCCACAATCGAATTACTTAAGTTGCGGTAATGCTTGCCGATGGCAAGGTATCTTAAAACCTCCTAACACCATCTTCTAAATTGTATGTAAGTCCATACGTGGTATATATTAAATCAAAAAAGATCGATCCAAAACGTATATAATTCAGTTTGACAAAGTAGACATAAAATTTTGACAAAATTTTCTACAGAAATAAAATTTTAACAAAATTTTCTATAGGAATAAAATTTTCACAAAATTTTCTATAGAAATAAAAATTTTGACAAAATTTTCTATAGAAAGAAAATTTTGGCAAAAATTTCTACAGAAATAAAATTTTAACAAAATTTTCTATAGAAATAAAATCTTGGTAGATTATTTTTGGCTCGAGTGGCAACCATAATTATGAACCGAATAAAATTTGAACAAAATTTTCTATAGAAATAAAATTTTGACAAAATTTTCTATAGAAATAAAATTTTGATAATAATGAAAATTTTATTATGAACGGAATAAAATTTTAACAAAATTTTTTCTAGAAATAAAATGTTGACAAAATTTTCTATAGAAATAAAATTTTGACAAAATTTTCTATAGAAATAAAATTTTGGTAGATTATTTTTGGCTCTAGTGGCAACCATGATTATGAACCGATATGGACCAATTTTTGTATGATTGGACCAATTTTGGTATGGTTTTAGCGACCATATACTAACACCACGTTCCTAATTTGAACCGGATCGGATGAATTTTGCTCCTCCAAGAGGCTGCGGATTATGGACCGATATGGACCAATTCTGGCACGGTTGTTAAAGATCATATACTAACACCATGTTCCAAATTACAACCGGATTGGATGAAATTTGCATCTCTTGGAGACTTCGCAAGCCAAATCTGGGGATCGGTTTATATGGGGGCTATATATAATTATGAACCGATGTGGACCAATTTTTGCATGGTTGTTAGAGACCATATACCAATATCATGTACCAAATTTCAGGCGGATCGGATGAAATTTGCTTCTATTTGAGGCTCCGCAACCCAAATCTGGGGACCGGTTTATATGGGCGCTATATATAATTATGGACCGATGTGGACCAATTTTTGCACGGTTGTTAGAGACCATATACCAATACCATGTACCAAATTTCAGCCGGATCGGATGCAATTTGCTTCTCTTTGAGGCTTCGCAAGCCAAATCTGGAGATCGGTTTATATGGGGTCTATATAATTATAGACCGATGTGGACCAATTTTTGCATGGTTGTTAGAGACCATATACCAACATCATGTACCAAATTTCAGCCGGATCGGATGAAATTTACTTCTCTTTGAGGCTCCGCAAGCCAAATCTGGGGATCGGTTTATATGGGGGCTATATATAATTAAGGACCGATATGGACCATTTTTTGCATGGTTGTTAGAGACCATATACCAACATCATGTACCAAATTTCAGCCGGATCGGATGAAATTTTCTTCCCTTTGAGGCTCCGCAAGCCAAATCTGGGGATCGGTTTATATGGGGGCTATATATAATTATGGACCGATGTGGACCAATTTTTGCATGGTTGTTAGAGACCATATACCAACACCATGTACTAAATTTCAGCCGGATCGGATGAAATTTGCTTCTCTTTTAGGCTCCGCAAGCCAAATCTGGGGATCGGTTTATATGGGGGCTATATATAATTGTGGACCGATGTGGACCAATTTTTGCATGGTTGTTAGAGACTATATACCAACACCATGTACCAAATTTCAGCCGGATCGGATAAAATATGCTTCTGTTAGAGGCTCCACAAGCCAAATCTGAGGGTCCCTTTATATGGGGGCTATACGTAAAAGTGGACCGATATGGCCCATTTTCAATACCATCCGACCTACATCGATAACAACTACTTGTGCCAAGTTTCAAGTCGATAGCTTGTTTCGTTCGGAAGTTAGCGTGATTTCAACAGACGGACGGACACACGGACGGACGGACGGACGGACATGCTTAGATCGACTCAGAATTTCACCACGACCCAGAATATATGTACTTTATGGGGTCTAAGAGCAATATTTCGATGTGTTACAAACGGAATGACAAAGTTAATATACCCCCATCCTATGATGGAGGGTATAATGAAAGAAAACAAAACAAAACTTACTCATTTTCATCTTATTACAGTTTGAAGTCCTTTAATAAAATTTCGTTTTTATGATTTTTCATTAATTGTTATCCGATTAAAACCGTTAGCCTTCTACGGGGAAATTACTTTTTTTTAACAAATTATAAAAAAAGAAATGAAAGGAAAGAAGAGAAAATTTAGATCCGCTAATTTACTAAATTAATTTTCCAATCATTTATTATTTTTATACTTTCCACCATAGGATGAAGGGTATATTAGCTTTGTCATTCCGTTTGTAACACATCGAAATATTGGTCTAAGGCTATGGCCACACTAGGCAAATATTTGACCAAAATGAGTGTCACACATTTTTCCAGAACCATTTTCCAAATATTTGAATACCGTTTTTGGAAAATACTCCTACCATGATGTTATATATCCAATATGAACTCAAAATGTTAGCTAGTTTGGATGTGGCGACGGATTCTTTTTTGATTTCTGTCAAATATTTGCCCAGTTTGACCATCGCATAAGATTCCATAAAGTATATATATTCTGGGTCGTGGTGAGATTCTGAGTCGATCTAGCTATATCGAAAGGAAACATGGCACAAGTAGTTGTTATTGATGTAGGTCGGATGGTATTGCAAATGGGCCATATCGGACCACGCTTACGTAACAGGTTGGCTGATAAGTCCCCGGTATAACAAAGAAACAACACAAATTTTTTCGGGCGTCCACTGCATTCACCGTCCTCCGTGCTCATTTCACCACGCTTGAATTTTGCATACCAATCAATTATTGTTGATTTCCCTGGGGCAGAGTCCGGAAACTCATTATCAAGCCAAGTTTTTGCTTCCACCGTATTTTTCCCTACAGAAAACAGTATTTTATCAAAACACGAAATTCCTTTTTTTCCATTTTTTCACAATAACAAAAGTTGCTTCACAAAAGACGCTCTATCTCACAAACTAATTGACTTACAGACGTCAAATTTTGATACGAATCATTTGAAGGTTGGTACTATATAAAAATAATATGCATTTAATACTAGTGGTAGGCAATTTTTGCAATTTTTATTTTTTACTTAATTGTGTTTCATTTCAGGGCGTTAGCCTATTTAAATTTAAAGTTTAGAGATTTTGTAGAAGTTTAAAAATTTTTCTCCACATTGATTCTGATTTAAATATTTGTATTTTGGAATGTAAACCTCTCAACAAATTTGAAGGAGTTGAGATGGTATGAAAAAATTTGGTCTACATAGTGGTAAAGAGTATAATATAGTCGGCCCCGTCCGACTTTTGGCTTTACTAACTTCCTTTTTTAACAGATTTTTTATTACCTTGGTAAATGTTCAAATGAGCGGAAGATTTATTAAATAAGATTTTATCTCTCAGTACCTCCTCAAGAAAAAAACTGATTCTGTAACATATACTCCCAAACTCATTATGCTTCAAGCATATGTACTTTTAGCGTTTTAGGTTATGTATAGTGGCAGCCCGATATTTCAGGCTCACTTAGACTATTCAGTCCATTGTGATACCACAGTGGTGAACTTCTCTCTTGTCACTGAGTACTGCCCTATTCTATGTTAATCTCAATGCCAAGAAACCTCCTTTTTATAGCTGAGTCCGAACGACGTTCCACATTGCAGTGAAGCCACTTAGAAAAGCTTTGAAACACTCAGAAATGTCACCAGCATTACTGAGGTGGGATAATCAAAAACTTTTTTTGGTCGAAACTTTGTTTGAAGCCACGACCCTGTGTATGCAAGGCGGACATGCTAACCATTGCACCGCAGTGGCTCCCTTTTAGCGTTGGTCAAAACAAGGTCAACTTGTCTTTAATACTTCTGAAAAAATCTTCAAAATTAATGAAATCGTCTTGAAATTTGTTCACTTTTTAAATTGAAAAACATTATTTTCACGACATGTCAAGCTATCACTTTTGTTTTATAATCAGTGTTGCCAGTATTGGGAATTTTTCCCCAAATTGGGGATATTTTTTCGTGAATGGGGACGAAATTTCTGAGTTGGGGACTTGGGGATTTGTTGGGGAATTTCCATCAATTTGAGGATTTTTGTGGGGATTTTTTCGAGAAATCGATTTAATCTTTTTTAAAAAAATTTTATTTCTGTAGAAAATTTTCTCAAAATTGTATTTCTATAGAAAATTTTCTCAAAATTTTATTTCTATAGAAAATTTTAAAAATCTTATATAGAAAATTTTTTCAAAATTTTATTTCTATAGAAAATTTTGTAAAAATCTTATTTCTATATAGAAAATTTTCTCAAAATTTTATTTTTATATAGACAATTTTTCAGAAGTTTATTTCTATAGAAAATTTATGAAAGACCTCTTTGCAAAATCTACGAAAACATCATAAATTCTACCAATGTTCCAAACAATAAGAAATCTACCATTTCTGGTAGAATTCTACCAACTTTGGTAACGTGTTACCACCCAATTTTACTACTTGAATATTTAGAAGAAAATTTTCGTTCATAAATACAAGGTGACCGAACTCCCAATTTCATATCTACAGCATTTGGAAGACGATCATCAGTCTCTTGGTGTTCTAGTTCGAATTCTTGCTCTTATTCCAGCTTGCTGTATTTGACAAAATTTTAAGTTTTAAGTTATTACGGATTTTCTACAGCAGAGCCTTTTGCTTTATTTATTTATTTATTTTTTATCAAAAAAAAAACTTGTCAAAAATGTATTGGGGATTTTTGTGAGGAATTTAAGTTTAAATTGGGGATTTTTGGGGACGAAAACATCATAATTTGGGGACAAGAGCCAGAAAAATACTGGTAACACTGTTTATAATGTAACTCTATAGCTTGCACTTATGTTGTCAGTGTCTTCTTTTCTGTTCATGGTTTTGTCTATTTTCTCCTGTAATTTATTTCCTAAAATCACAAATACTTTTCAAATAAAGACTTTTGAGATTATGAAAGCTGAGATCAAGCCCTTTCCAATGCACCTAGACTCTATGCCGCACGCGGCTTAGTTTTGGCACAGTGGGCCCGTTGTAAAAAATTTGTTGAAAATTTTATTTTCAAATTAGTTTTTCTAATGAAGTGATTATGAAAGCTATACCGCACGCGGCTTAGTTTTTGGATAATAAGCCAAACACTAAAAATCTAAATTCGAATTTGAAAAATAGTTTTGCTACTGGTTTGTGTCTCGTCTAAGTTTTTGCTGCAAATTTCAAATTCGAATTTATCTTCACACACATAAATACTGAAATAATATCGCTGACGAACTAATGCGAAATCAATATTGCGTATGCTTTAAAAAAAATGGACTCCACCCTATGACTAGCCCATGTCAACTATGAAACAAGGATCCAAAAATGTGAAAAAATACAGCAAAATAGGTTTTCTTTTGATCCCTGACTGCAATAAAGCCTTGGCGATTTGGTGTCACGTCGACATCACTGATTCCTCTTTTAAATAAGTCTATTCATGGATCACTGTTCATTACACATTGTTCTGCTAACATGTCTATCATTCTTAGCCTACCGAACCCACCTGGTCATTTTGTTCATCTTTATAAACGAATTGGAGATAGTGGAGTTGGAGATAATGGTGGCAGTGGCAAAGTTGATTAACAACCTCAGCCCACCAAAATCGTCAAGTACGCATTTTAATCAACTTAACGGTGCTCCTCCATGTTGGGAACGTATAATAAAGTTCCGAATGCTCTTAGAACAACGAAAAGTAAAGACCACTGGCCGGCCACTGAGGAAAGAAACATTCTATCTTCCACCACCTCAAAGACAGCAAAGATAGGAGGCATATGGCGACACATAAAGATGGGTGAGGGGGAAGGTGGTGATAGTGGCCTAAGAATAACACAAAACCAGAAGTAGAAGAAGAAGAAGAATAAGCTAAGAGGCCGAGAAGAAGCATCTCATGAATTTCAAAAAATACGCTTGAGCTGTTACAGCCCAAGATTAAAGTGGGTTATGTGCAGCACAGACAGAACACGGCTACCAACACTCACACATACTCGTACTACCACTAAGGCAGTTAGCCAACAAGAAAATCTTTAAACTTGAACAGATTATGGCTAAAACAAAATCTTATGGCTTAAAGGGGAATGGCATTGAGTTTTGTCGGGAACCGAGGGCAGGGAAAGACCATACATAAATGAATGAAAAAAAAACTAAAACTAAACTATAGCACTTCAATGAGAAGGAGCATGAAGGGCTGTGCAGGGGTAGTAGATTAGAGAAGGTGTCAATGTGAGATGTCCGATTTTACTAAAAAGAAAAAAAAAAAACAAACCTGTTTAACCTTTCTTTGCCATTGATGCCGTAGTTGATTCTCTTGGATTCTCTCTGATTCTCTTGGATAAGAGATCACTTCTTCTTACACCTGCTTCACTTATCCATTCACATGCTTCGTTGCCTTAAAGCTCTTAGTATTATATGAACAAGATTCTTAAGATGATAAAGTTGAAGAAATAACGAGAATTTTTTATTAAGGGTACTCAAGTAAATGGGGGACATTTACAGGGTGGCCGATATGTATAGCAACCAAACTCATTTTTAAACCACTCAGATGACAGTTGAACGAGTTCTTCCAGTGACCGATCATATTATTGTTTACAAGCTTACCAAAGCACTTTGATCTATTTCACTCAGAACTACATTTATTCGACGAGGAATTCAATCGTGATCATGAATGCTTTATATTTGGTTGGGAAACCACATATCGTGGATATCGTTAGAGCCCCAAACATTTAAATGTGAATAAATCTTTTGTGTTTCGAACCATTGCTCGCTGCCGGCCAAAAAAAATGGTAATAACACCAGCAATGATTCTGTAAGAGAAGGCCAGGTTTGATAGAACATATGCGAGAATGGATGCAACACATATTGGAGTTCCAAAAAAAGTGTGTTTGGGAAGAGCCAAGGAGTTGCTTCGCCTGCACGAAAGTAGCCAGTTACCGAATTTGGTTTTCTCCATTCCAATTTTAGCAGTTTGAGAACAAACTAAATGATGGGGTTCAACTGCTAAAGAGGTCAGTTGAAAATGTACACTCTGAAAGAAGTTTTTTTTTCCTGAGGAACGAAATTTTAGACAAGAAAAGATTTCGTTTGGTGCTAAAAGAAGTTTTTTAGTGCCATATAAAAAATATCGATAGAATCATTCAGTTTCACAATCAAATGCTCTTAAAAAATAATTTATAAGAAAGTGGACTTTCGTTTGTGTAATATTTCGTTCCTGAGGAAAGTATCGAAATTGGTGCAATTGGTGCAACCCGAACTCAAGCTTCGCCAATAGGTTAGGATAGATATAGTGGGAGTTCCAAACCTGTATTTGACCACGGTTTTAGCTTGCACCAACAAGCGAAATATACTACTTCTATTAAAAGAAAATTAAAATTTTTAAATATATTGAATTTTATTTCTACTGAAAATTTTGTCAAAATTTTATTTCTATAGAAAATTTTGTCAAAATTTAATTTCTATAGAAAATCTTGTCAAAATTTTATTTCTATAAAAAAACAATTTGTTAAAATTCTGTACCTATAGAAAATTTTGTCAAAATTTTATTTCTATAGAAAATTTTGTTAAAATTCTATGTCTATAGAAAATTTTGTCAACATTTCTTTTCTATAGAAAATTTTGTCAAAATTTTATTTCTATAGAAGATTTTGTCAAAATTTTATTTCTACAGAAAATTTTGTCCAAATTTTATTTCTATACATAATTTTATCAAAATTCTATGTCTATCGAAAATTTTGCCAAAATTTTATTTCTATAGAAAATTTTGTCAAAATTTCATTTCTATAGAAACTTTTGTCAAAATTGTATTTCTATAGAAAATTTTGTCACAATTTTATTTCTAAAGAAAATTTTGTCCAAATTTTATTTCTATAGAAAATTTTTGCAAAATTTTATTTCTATAGAAAATTTTTGCCAAATTTTATTTCTATAGAAAATTTTTGGAAAATTTTATTACTATACACAATTTTTTGCGAAATTTTATTTCTATAGAAAATTTTGTCAACATTTTATTTCTAACGAAAATGTTTGCAAAATTTAATTTCCATAGAAAATTTTTGCAAAATTTTATTCCTATAGAAAATTTTTGGAAAATTTTATTTCTATAGAAAATTTTATTACTATAGAAAATTTTGTCAAAATTTCATTTCTATAGAAAATTTTGTCAACATTTTATTTCTAAGGAAAATGTTTGCAAAATTTTATTTCCATAAAAAATTTTTGCAAAATTTTATTTCTATAGAAAATTTTTGGAAAATTGTATTACTATAGAAAATTTTTGCAAAATTTTATTTCTATAGAAAATTTTGTCAACATTTTATTTCTAACGAAAATGTTTGCAAAATTTTATTTCCATAGAAAATTTTTGCAAAATTTTATTTCTATAGAAAATTTTGTCAAAATTTTATTTCTATAACAATTTTGTCAAAATTTTATTTCTATAGAAAAATTTTGCCAAAATTTTATTTCTATAGAAAATTTTGTCAAAATTTCATTTCTATAGAAACTTTTATAAAACCGGATATCTATATAAAATGTTGTCAAAATTTTATTTCTAAAGAAAATTCTGTCCAAATTTTATTTCTGTAGAAAATTTTGTCAAAATTTTATTTCTATAGAAAATTTTATGAAAATTATATTTTTATAGAAAATTATATCCAAATTTTATTTCTATACATAATTTTGTGAAATTTTATTTCTACAGAAGAGTTTTTTTTCCAAATTTCATTTCTATAGAAACTTTTGTCAAAATTATATTTCTATAGAAAATTTTGTCAAAATTTTATTTCTATAGATTTTTTTTTTTTGTAAAATTTTATTTCTATAGAAAATTTTTGGAAAATTTTATTTCTATAGAAAATTTTGTCAACATTTTATTTCTAACGAAAATGTTTGCAAAATTTTATTTCCATAGAAAATGTTTGCAAAATTTTATTTCTATAGAAGGTGTATTTCTATAGAAAACTGTGTCAAAAACTTATTTCTATAGACAATTTTGTCAAAGAATTATTTCTATAAAAAAATTTGTCAAAATTTTAATTCTAAAGATTTTTTTATTTCTACAGAAAATTTTGTCAAAATTTGATTTCTATAGACAATTTTTTCAAAATTTTATTTCTCTAAAATTGTTTCTCAAAATTTTATTTCTCTAGAAATCTTTCTAAAGATTTTATATATATATATATATATATATATATATATATATATATATATATATATATATATATATATATATATATATATATATATATATATATATATATATATATATATATATATATATATATATATATATATATATATATATATATATATATATATATATATATATATATATATATATATATATATAGAAAATTTTCTCAAAATTTTATTTCTATAGAAATTTTTGTCAAAATTTTATTTCTATAGAAAATTTTATTAAAATTTTATTTCTATAGAAAATTGTTGCAAAATTGTATTTCTATAGAATTTAAGTGCCTCGTGGTGTTACAAAATCTACCAAAACATCAACAATTCTACCAATCTACCAAACAGTAAAAAAATCTACCATTTTTGTAGAATTCTACCAATTTTGGCAACCTTGGATTAGACCCATGACCCTTTGTATGAAAGGCGTACATGGTAACTATTGCACTACGGTGGCTCCCTAGTGACCGATGGTCTTCCCCCATCGTATTCATCGACTGTGGGTCAAAATAAATGCCTAATATTGTCGGAAAAATATTCTATAGACAGTATTGAATCCCCGGGCAGACAAACGTTTAGGATGCACAGCATACACTGAAAAAAATATTGACGTAATATGAAAGATTATTCAACTTAAATTTTAGGATTCAAAATTTACGCAATGCTAAGTACAGAATTCTTTAAAACAATGACATTTTAATTAAATGAAAGTTTATAATCCTTGCTTCAAAATTTTTTTCATTAAATTTAGGACACAAATCTTGAAATTTTCCGTCTCTCTGCTGAAGTTGTAGATCTTTGAAGTAAGACGAAATTCCCTTAAAATAAAGAAAGACATTTTTAATTTAAAGAAATCGTCTTTAACTCAACTGACATATTGAATTTTTAAATTTAAGATAAAAACGCTTCAAATATAGGCTAAGACTTATTTTAAGGATTTGCATCTTTGGTTTGAAGTTTTTTTAGCATTAAGAAAACTGTTTTTACTTTGAAGTACCTTGTATAATTTGGATTTTGAAATTGGAATTTGTTTGTACATAAATACCTTTAATATATCGCAAAAAGAAAATAAAAACTCGATGAATGAGATCTGTGTCCAAATTTAATTTATTTGATCCTAGATTTAAAGCCAGGGAGGTCCGTAAAAAATGTCTTTATTTTAAAGAAGCCCCATCTTTGGCTCGGAATCGATACCAAAATCCTTAAGGGAAGGTCAAAATCTTTGGATCCAATTAAACTTTTTTTTGAGTATAGACTTTCCAAAAGCACTCGCAACCATCGCACTCAGCATTCTTCAACGAAAAGTCGCCAAAAAAGGTGAATCCTTGCTTCATTTCTACAGCACCAAAATCTCTGGATCTAAATACGTTGGACTTTTGCGTCTGGGTCATTTTGAAGAGTAAGGTTGGGCACTAAAAACCATGAATTGTGAAAAATATGGAAGTGTCCATTATGTCAAGACGGCGATTCGCCGGAATGACCGACTATACCGCAAAGCCATTTTCTTGCACCATGTGATGACTTTGTCGGCCATAATTCGTGTCGAACAAATCTAAACAAAAATGTCTTTAGCGCCATACGAAGTTCAAGATGAGGGTATTTATGGTAAAATATGCAAATTTTAAGAAACGATTTTGTGGGAAATTTATTAAATCTTTATGCTTCATATGTGTAAACATATTTTTATCTTTTTTAGTCAATGTGATTACCCCTAATATGAAAAAACATATTCACTTAAATCTCTGTACTTGCTTCACACACACCGTTTAAAACACCAATACACGATAGTCAAAAACAGGTAATACACCTTGTCCACTTACTCACATCAAAAACATTGCTTGTGACCATACTCATGTTGGCACTTGTGGCAATTCCAAATGATTTGGGTCTTACATATTGCTCTGCATGTGCCTCATTTTCAGTCTGTAGAATATGGGTCAAAATGTCAATTAGACTTCTGCCACTTGTTCATCAAATCCACTTAAAGATCCGAAAACATCATCATCTCTAAAGGGTTCTTAGGGCCTTTAACCCTTGGGGCTTGGTTCTGTTTGTACAATCAAGACAAAGTTGTTGAGATATATTATCCTCCTCAGCAAATAAAACAAAAAAAGGTTAAAGAACAAAAAATACACCATTGATGTTCATGACCATTGATGATGTTACTGGAGAAGTGATTTTTGATGATTGGAGCAAACAAATCTCTTGATATGTCCATGATTACCAGATTGCTTCTGGTAATAAAGTCATTAATCACAGCTAGTAGTAGGATTGTAGATTTGTCAATAGTATAGGCAAACAAAAGTAATTTCTCTTCTGGAGAAAGACATATTTGAGCCAAGGAGGTTTACATTTGCTTGGTAAAATTGTTTCTTTCAGGCTAAACAAAGTTCGTTGGGGATTAACGTAACAAGGTGTACCATAAATAAAGATTTTTTTATATTAAAAGAAACGAAGTTTTATTTTGCATTTCGCTATGTCAATATGTCAATCAGAAATATCGGTTACTAAATTTTGTTGAATTTTTTTATACCCTCCACCATAGGATGGGTGTATATTAACTTTGTCATTCCGTTTGTAACATCGAAATATTGCTCTAAGACCCCATAAAGTATATATATTCTGGGTCGTGGTGAAATTCTGAGTCGATCTGAGCATGTCCGTCTGTCTGTTGAAATCACGCTAACTTCCGAACGGAACAAGCTATCGACTTGAAACTTGGCACAAGTAGTTGTTATTGATGTAGGTCGGATGGTATTGCAAATGGGCCATATCGGTCCACTTTTACGTATAGCCCCCATATAAACGGACCCCCAAATTTGGCTTCCGATTGCTCTAAGAGAAGCAAATTTCATCCGATCCGGCTGAAATTTGGTACATGGTGTTAGTATATGGTCTCTAACAACCATGCAAAAATTGGTCCATATCGGTCCACTTTTACGTATAGCCCCCATATAAACGAATCCCCAAATTTGGCTTGCGATTGCTCTAAGAGCAGCAAATTTCATCCGATCCGGCTGAAATTTGGTACATGATGTTAGTATATGGTCTCTAATAACCATGCAAAAATTGGTCCACATCGGTCCATAATTATATATAGCCCCCATATAAACCGTTCCCCAGATTTGATCTCCGGAGCCTCTTGGAGGAGCAAAATTCATCTGATCCGGTTGACATTTGCAACGTGGTGTTAGTATAAGGCCGCTAATAACCATGCCAAAATTGGTCCATATCGGTCTATAGTTATATATAGCCGATTCCCAATCACACAAAAATTGGTCCATTTCGGTTCATAATCATGGTTGCCACTCGAGCCAAAAATAATCTACCAAAATTTTATTTTTATAGAAAACATTGTCAAAATGTTATTTCTATAGAAAATTTTGTCAAAATTTTATTTCTATAGCAAATTTTGACAAAATGTTATTTCTATAGAAAATTTTGTCAAAATTTTATTTCTATAGAAAATTTTGTCAAAATTTTATTTCTATAGAAAATTTTGTCAAAATTTTACTTCTATAGAAAATGTTGTCAAAATTTTATTTCTATAGAAACTTTAAACTTAATTATATACGTATTTAATCGGCCCTTTTGTAGTTTAATATATACCACGTATGGACTCTGTGGTATATATTACGTTGTTAGGAAGTTTCAAGATACCTTGCCATCGGCTTCAGTAGAAGTTTCTACGCAATCCATGGTGGAGGGTACATAAGCTTCGGCCTGGCCGAACTTACGGCCGTATATACTTGTTTTTTTTTTTTTTTTTTTTTTGTAAAGGTGGTTATTAAATTCGAGTTTAGCCGCTAAAATTGCAATTAAGTCAAGTGAGAAAATTATAATAAAAAATTATAAGTATAAAAATATACCCCTTTGATGCAACTTTTATTAAAAATTGATGGGGGAATACCCCAAAGCTAACTTTTCACAAAGTTCATATTCTTTTTAATGGATTATTAGCGAAAAGTAATCGAGAAAAATGGCGATTTTAGCTAAATTCGAACTTAATACCTCCCTTAATATGGGAGTCTGTATAAACTGAATATTTACGTGATATTAAAGATTATGCAACCTAAAAAACCTAAACCTTAAAAAGGATACTCAATTTACAAAATATTAAGGACAAATTTGTTTAAAATAATGAAATTTTAATTAAAACAAGTAAGGAAAGTCTAAAGTCGTGCGGGGCCGACTATATTATACCCTGCACCACTTTGTAGATCTAAATTTTCGATACCATATCACATCCGTCGAATGTGGGGGCTATATATAAAGGTTTGTCCCAAATACATACATTTAAATATCACTCGATCTGGACAGAATTTGATAGACTTCTACAAAATCTATAGACTCAAAATTTAAGTCGGCTAATGCACTAGGGTGGAACACAATGTTAGTTCACGGACAGACGGACATGGCTATATCGACTCAGGAGCCCACCCTGAGCATTTTTGCTAAAGACACCATGTGTCTATCTCGTCTCCTTCTGGGTGTTGCAAACATATGCACTAACTTATAATACCCTGTTCCACAGTGTGGCGCGGGGTATAATAAAGTTTATAATCATTGCTTCAAAAATGAAATATATTAAATTTAGACCACAAATTTTGGAAATTTGCGTCCCTCCGTTAGAGCCGTATGTCTTCAAACTAAGACAAATTTTCCTTAAAGTAAAGAAACACATTTTATTTAAACAAATCGTCCTTAAATTAACTGACATATTGAATCTTTAGATTTAAGAAAACACGCTTCAAATATAGGCTAAGTCTTATTTGGAGGATCTAGAATCTCTGGTTTAAAGTTATTTTGGAATATTGAAGACATTTTTTTCTTTGAAGTATCCGTTTGTACATGAATAGCTTTATTAATATACCGCGTACAGTGAATGAAAATTCGATAAATGAGATCTGTATCCTAATTTTAATTTTTTTTGGTCCTAGATTTAAAGCCTGATAGGTCGCAAAAAATGTCATTATTTTAAAGAAACCACATCTTTGGCTCGGAATCAATCAATCAATTCTTAAGGAAAGGTCAAAATCCTTTGATCCAAGAAAACTTTTTTTTTTTTTTTGAGTGTAGAGCAGGCTCACATTCCAGCTAAACTAAATGAAAATTAAATTACATGTACATAAATAAAAAATAAATTCAACTAAATTAAATAAAATTACATAAGAAAACTGGCACTGAATCGAATTCTAGTCGATTGAATTAAAATTTTTATATTTTCCTTTGTGTTGCAGGTGAAATCCGATCATCGATAGCACCACGCAAACCCGAACGTACAGCCAGTATGCGTGAACGTGAAGCACAGTTGGAATTGGCACGTAAACGTCATATTGGAGGAGGTGGAACAGCATCGGGTAACAACAATGGCAAGGAAAACGTTGATACTATCTCGATTTGCTCGTCAAATGGTGACAATGTATCTGCGGAACAACAACAGCATTCCACAAATCCCAATGGTTCTTCAACAACAACAGCAGCAATGACAAACACCAAATCTCTTGGTAATATGATTAAAAATGCTCTTGGTGCACAATTAAATGGTTCTGGTAGTGGTGGTAGTACTCGTCTAGAAGGTAAACCACCAAGTGGTAGTCGCACCAGTACCTTTGAACGTAAAAAAAACGAGGCCAAACCAACCATATCGAATAAATTGGAAATATTTGAAAATACTCATGGCGCTGGAAATAATAACTCATCATCGGATACTTGCTCCATAGCCAGTGATGGACGAACCAATAGTTTAAAAGATAGTGTACGTAAAATTAATAGCACCATTGATAATTATCTAAAGGATAAAAGGGACTATGAGAATATGTACGAATTGGTCAAGAGTCCAGCATCACCGCCACCTCCACCAGCCCGATCGGCTGAATTGCAAGCCACGCAGAGGTTAATGCAGGCTAGACGAAGAGAATTGGATACCATATCGGTAGCCAGTTATACAAGAAGTGAATATGGACCAGTGAGAAATTTCGGACTCAATAATAGTTTGGGTAAGACGGAATATGGTTGCAATAAAATTAAATATACTAATGTCCAATTTTTTTTTTCTATTACAGCTAATATTCCACGCATGATATCGGCTTCATATTGTGGCAGTGAAATGGGTGATTTGGATATATATTCTCCTTACAGTTATTATGGTAGTGAAGCTGGCGGAGATATTGCCACTGACATTAATGATAGTGTATGGGGTGTTCCTTCGGTATGTTCTATAATTGGTTATTTGCTTATCCTTTGCTATATTGAGGATCTTTTTGCATTTTTGCAGGGTATGAAGAGCCGTGTCAAAGCCACAAATCGTTTGCGTATGCGTAAAGGCCGCAGTGTTGTTCACAAAACTATCGAAGATAATTACTCCGCAGTGGTTGGGGCAAATCATGAAGCATTAGCACAAGTTCTAGAACAAGTAAGTATGAGAAATTTTAAAATGAATTTAGAAATAGGAGATATTTGGCATAGCCAACTCTAGGATAACCTTAATATTACTCAAAACTACTCGTCATTTCAGTTGTCAAAAAATTAAACAAAATTTTAAAGCATACTTTTAGGCAACTCCATCAATATAAACTAAAGTACCAGGGTTTAAAGTTTTGCGAGAACATTATATTTTATTTAGAAATAGAAGTAATAGCAACGAATAGAACTTTAGCCTCTGTCCTACAATATTGCTAACAGTATGGAAAGTTAAATTCGAAAATTATTTTTTTAATGAAAATATAAAAATATGGAAATAGGAATCTCAATCGAATAGCAAACATTTTTAGTTTTGTTTATATAAGATATTTGAAGTGAACTAAGGCGCTACAGTTTGATTATTATGTGGAGATGTAATAGTTGTAGCAATAGTGCCAAAGTGTACGATTTTTATACTGCATTTTGTTAACCCTTTGACTACCGATGTACACTCAGGAGGACTTTCTATAACGACACCAAACTTGATTTCATTCCCACGGCGGCGAGTTCTGTGTACCGGATTGACCCGATGGACCCCATCCATTGGCCAGCGGATGCCACATCAGTGTACGTGTTGTTTCGTCCTTCTTTTTGTGTTGAAGAAGGTGCACCCCGGGGAGCCTTCTCCGATTGCTGTTGGTCCGTGCGGGGATAGAGGAGAACCCCGGACCATGGTATAGTTCATGGTCCACCTGATCCACCACCGTTCGGTTTTGGTCAGGTGTAACCGGTGTATGGAGTGGGTGCACTTCCGGAACTGCTCCGGCTTAACATCGCTGCGGGAATATAGTCATACTGACTACGTGGCAGGATGCTGTGCCAACGATAGCAGCAGTGGGTCGTCTGACTCTGCGACCCCCTTCGACATCTCCCATACAACAATATTCTCCGCCGCAGCATCTTACACCCAATATTTTTGTTCCAGTTCTGGATAGTGCATCGTTTTTGCAACTTAATTGCAACGGGCTCCGAGGTAAGATTAGCGAAATCGTGGACTTTATGAATCGGAAAAGGATAAGGGTCGCGGCGATTCAGGAGACTAGGCTGAATTCCACCTGCAGCCTACGCCATTGTGATGGATACAATGTGCTTCGAAAGGATCGCACAAGAAGTGGAGGTGGTGGCCTGGCTTTCATAATACACCGTTCCGTGCAGTATAGACCTATCCCGCTTGTGCCAGACACTAGTGACCCGTATATGGGGGTAGCAGTCAAGTCTGGGGCTGCCGAGATAGAGCTATACATTGTGTATATACCGCCGGTTGGTAGCTGTGCTCCAGGTTATAGCCCAAACATTGAGTGGCGGGCATAACCGATTGGTTCTAGGAGACTTTAATGCCCACCATGAACTTTGGCATTCACTCCTAGGTAATAGCCAGAGAGGCATAGCTTTGGCAGAGCAGATACATGACTCCACATTTGGCACGGTGAACGAAGAGGCCCCACGATAATTATGGGTGACTGCAGCAGTTCGCCAGATTTATCTTTAGCGTGGTCTGATAAATGACGTTTCGTGGCAACCCGTCATTTCATTGGGATTGGATCTCCGAGCCGACGACACACCACAATTTACCGCAGCCGAAGTTACAAATGTTATCGACAGCGCGAAACCATCCAAGGCGCTGGGCCCCGATGGAATGTCAATGCTAATGCTGAAGCATCTGGGAATACTGGGAGTTGAGTACCTGACCAGACTCCTCAGTTTGTCCTTGGAATCACTCATTATACCCGATGTCTGGAAGATGGGAAGAGTGATTCCAATACTAAAGCCAGGCAAAGATTCGATTAAAGGTGAATCATACAGACCGATATCCCTCTCGCCAGTAGCCAAGACACTTGAGGCACTACTCCTCCCCAGCCTTGTGGAGAATTTTCCAGCTGCCCACCATCAACATGGATTCCGTAAGGTACACAGTACGACGACAGCCTTACATTCCATATCGACACATATCAATAGGGGACTTAATCAGCCCAAGCCGTGTCACAGGACGGTCCTCGTGGCGCTTGACCTATCGAAAGCTTTCGATAGGTTTGAGGTGTCCACGCCAGTGTGGACACCTCAAACGAGCGATACGCAGTGGAATATCATACAGACCTGTCAGAACGCTGCCCTTAGAACCGCAACAGGATGTCTCCGCAGTACACCCCTGGATCACCTTTATGCGGAGACCAAGATCATCCCAGTGCGTCGACACAATTACATGTTGTCAAAGCAGTACCTCTTGGGTTGCCATCGAAGTTGTCATCCGAATCACCATCTTGTGGATAGACAACCTCCACCCAGGAATGTAAGGGTTGATCTTCACCTTCTAGAGCCCGAGATCCAGCGTTACAGAAGACAGCCTCTAGATCAGGCAGCATACCAGACAGGTCTGAACAGGATTCATGAGGATACTCTAGCTGAAGCGGTGAGAAGCTACAAGGTTAATCATGTTCTCGGAGTCCGACCGCCGCCCATAGCACCAGAGGAGAGAGACCTCCCACGGCAGACCAGGGTAGTTTTGGCCCAACTAAGATCAGGCAAGTGCAGCCGCCTCATTTCATACTTATCAGTGATTGATAGCAGCGTAGCTGACGTATGTGCCATCTGTAATCAAGGGCCACATGATACTCGTTACCTTTTTCCTTGCCCAGCTAAGCCTACCCGTCTCACTAACAGATCACTCTGGACATATCAAATCCTTGTCGCAGAGTTCCTTGATCTGGCTACCAGCTGAACTACACAAGCATAGAACAAAATGGATGAAACTACATTAAAAACTGTTACTACAACATTTCCCCAGTTATTTTCGATTTCTTTCTCGGTTTTATTTTATAGTAGAGGCTTAAATAAATGAAAAGTTTTAATTTTTAATATTTATGAGTACTAAAATGAATTTTTACAAACTTCTTTAAAATTAAACGAAAACGACGAAATGTTGAGACAATTTTTCTACTGTACGTCTCTAGGTTAGGTTAGGTGGCAGCCTGATGTATCAGGCTAACTTACGCTATTCAGACCATTGTGATACCACATTGGTGAACTTCTCTCTTATCACTGAGTGCTGCCCGATTCCATGTTAAGCTCAATGACAAGGGACCTCCTTTTTATAGCCAAGTCCGAACGGCGTTCCACATTGCAGTGAAACCACTTAGAAAAGCTTTGAAACCCTCAGAAATGTCACCAGCATTACTGGGGCGGGATAATCCACCGCTGAAAAACTTTTTGGTGTTCGGTCGAAGCAGGAATCGAACCCACGACCTTGTGTATGCAAGGCAGGCATGCTAACCGTTGCACCACGGTCACTTTACTAGAGACTATACGTCTCTAGTAAAGTGACATTCATAGCTGATATTATTTCCTATTTTTTTGTATTATTTCTCACACTTCATTAGATATTATAGGCTAAAAAGCATTTCCAAAGATGTTCTTTATTTTAACTACACAGGAAGTCTTTTAATTCAATTTTTATAACTCGATATTTTCACATTTTTAATGGGTAATTTTACTTTTTTGGTTTCAAATATGATAAAAACATAGCAAAAATTATTAAAATGGTACGAAGTATTTCAATTATGTCGAAAAATCGTAAATCTATTCTAGAAAAAATATGAATTTTTGAAAAAATCTTAGGTCAAACGGTTCAGATAAGCGTTAGAATGCATTAAAAATCATAAAAAGTTATAAAAATTACTTATTTGGCAAAACATCATAAAACACACCAGACAAAGCTAAAGAAATGTTTAGCTAATCGTCTTAGTGACTAACATCTTTCTATGGAAAGGTCATAAAATTACACTAATAACCGATCATTGCATACTTTTAGGCTCTCACAATTTAAATACAACCGACAACTGAACACCATTTCTATTTCTTGCTATTACAGCTCCAGCAAACTCCCATCATCCCACCAGCACTAAGACCCTTGGCCAATGCCATAAATTTACGATTTGAAGATTTTACCATTCTCGAAGGTGCTCAGGCATTTGTAGTGGGTAAAAAAGCATTCCATGCTGCCTTATGGACAACAGCGCCTGTTACTCTAGCCCTATCGGCAGATTGCAATCAATTAGCCGGTATTGGTGGAGAACTCAGTCAACTATCAGGAGGAGTATCGGGTGCACTAAATCCCATAACAGAATTTTGTGATATTGTGCCCAGTTTTAATTTGCCATTAATGCCAACGACAGAGGTGACACTACTGCAGGCTACCATATCGGTATTGCCACGTTTACAATTGGATACTTTGCAATCGATTGGAGCAATTCTAAAGGGTAAATCACAAGTATTGGATAAAAGCAATTTCAATTTCCGTGGTTCCATACCTAATTTGACCATATTGAAAGATGCTTCTTCTGCAGTGAATGGTATCACTTCCAGTATAGGCCTACGGAATGGTATGTCTGTACAAAATCTTACAACACTGAATGAGGAAACCGGAGGAGCAGACATGAGTCTCAAGATGATTGAACAAGAACAACAACAGCAGCAGCAAACTGGTAGTGGATCTACTAATAACGGCATGCCAGCCTTTGATGATGTCATGACACGGGAAGTGGCATTCATAATGCTCCAACTTATTAATGGTATGAAACATTTGCAAGTCAAAGCTGTTGAAGAAATGCCATTGAGTCTATCGAATGTGGTGCTATCCAAGGAATACGATAATAAAGATGCCCAGGCCCGTTTATGTGTATTGCAGGGGTAAGTTTTTGGCCCTAACTGGGAAACAGGGTCTTCTGAATGGAACGAAGTAAGACGAAAAAGCATTCTGAAATAGTCAAGATGAAATGGAATGGAATATGAAATGAATGAAACTGAAAATTTCGTATAGAAAATATAAAAATTAAATTTTTATATAAAATTTTTCAAATTTCCTATAGAAAATTTCAAAATTAAAATTTTCATTTTGGGATTTTCGTACAGAAAAATAGAAATTTTTGTATAGAAAATTTCAACAAAAATTTTCCGTATAGACAATTTCAAAATAAAATTTTCTTATGGAAAATATTTTATTTAAATGAAATTTTCAAATAGAAAATTTCAAAAGGAATTTTTCGTGTAGACCTTTCAAAATGAAACTTTAGGTATAGAAAATTTCAAAATGAAATTTTCGTATAGAGAATTTCATAAAGAAATGTTCGTATAAAAAATTTCAAAATGAAATTTTCAGATAGAAAATTTCAAAATCAATCTTCGGTATAGAAAATTTCAAATTTAAATTTTCTTATAGAAAATTGCACAATTAAATTTTCCTATAGAAAATTCTAAACTAAATTTTCATATAGAAAATTCAAAACTAAATTTTCATATAGAAAATTTCAAACGTTAATTCTCGTATAGAACATTTCAAAATTAAATTTTCGTATAGAAAATTTCAAAATTAAATTTTCCGTATAGAAAATTTCAAATTTAAAATTTCTTATAGAACATTTCACAATTAAATTTTCTTATAGAAAATTCAAAACTAAATTTTCATATAGAACATTTCAAAATTAACAAAATAAAATGTTCGTATACAAAATTTCAAAATTAATTAAAATTTCTACATAAAATTTTCGTATAGAAAATTTATTTTAGAAAATTTAAAAATTAAAAAAAAAACTTAATTAAAATTTCAAAATGAAAAATAAAATAAGAAAAATAAATAAAATTTTCTTATGGAAAATATTTTAATTAAATGATATTTTCAAATAGAAAATTTCAAAAGAATTTTTCGTATAGACCTTTCAAAATGAAACTTTATGTATAGAAAATTTCAAAATGAAATTTTCGTATAGAAAATTTCAAAATCAATTTTCCGTATAGAAAATTTCAAATTTAAATTTTCTTACAGAAAATTTCACAATTAAATTTTCCTATAGAAATTTCAAAACTAAATTTTCGTATAGAAAATTCAAAACTAAATTTTCATATAGAAAATTTCAAAACTAAATTTTCATATAGAACATTTCAAAATTAACAAAATAAAATGTTCGTATAGAAAATTTCAAAATTAGTTAAAATTTCTACATACAATTTTCGTATAGAAAATTTATTATAGAAAATTTAAAAATTAAAACAAAAAAAACTTAATTAAAATTTCAAAATGAAACTTTCGTATAAAAGACGACAAAACGACATTTGCATATAGAAAATTTCAAAAATAAAAACAAAAATTAATTAAAATTTCTAAATGAAATTTTGGTATAGCAAATGAAAAATGAAATTTTTAATTTTTAAATTAACTATTAAAATGAAATTTTCATATAGAAAAATACTCGTATAGAACATTTCAAAGTTAAATTTTCGTTTAGAAAATTTCAAAATTAAATTTTTGTACAGAAAATTACAAAATTAAATTTTCGTATAGAAAATTTCAAAGTTAAATATTCGTATAGAAAATTTAAAAATTATATTTTCGTATAGAAAATTTCAAAATTAAAAACACAACTAATTAAAATTTCTAAATGAAATTTTGGTATAGAAATATTCAAAATAAAATTTTGGTATAGAAATATTCAAAACAAGATTTTCGTATAGAAAATTTCACAATAAAATTTTCAAAAGGTAATTGTTATAAATTCAAAATAAAAATTCAAAACTAAATTTTCATATAGAAGATTTCAAAACTAAATTTTCATATAAAAAATTTCAAAATTAACAAAATAAGATTTTCGTATAGAAAATTTAAAAATTAAAAAAAAAAACAAAAAAAAACTTAATTAAAATTTCAAAATGAAACTTTTGTATAAACGATGACAAAACGAAATTTGCATATAGAAAATTTCAAACTTAAAAACACAATTAATTAAAATTTCTAAGTGAAATTTTGGTATAGAAATAGTCAAAATGAAATTTTCGTATAGAACACATCAAAACAAGATTTTCGTATAGAACATTTCGCAATAAAATTTTCAAAAGATAATTGTTATAAATTCAAAATAAACTTTTCGTATAGAAAATTTCAAAATGAAATTTTCCTATAGAAAATTTCAAAATGAAATTTTCGTATAGAAAATTCCAAAATAAAATTTTCCTATAGAAAATTTCAAAATGAAATTTTTCTATAGAAAATTTCAAAATGAAATTTTCCTATAGAAAATTTCAAAATGAAATTTTCCTACAGAAAATTTCAAAATGAAATTTTACTACAGAAAATTTCAAAATGAAATTTTCCTATAGAAAATTTCAAAATGAAATTTTCCTATAGAAAATTTCAAAATGAAATTCTCCTATAGAAAATTTCAAAATGAAATTCTCCTATAGAAAATTTCAAAATGAAATTCTCCTATAGAAAATTTCAAAATGAAATTTTCCTTTAGAAAATTTCAAAATGAAATTTTCCTATAGAAAATTTCAAAACGAAATTTTCCTATAGAAAATTTCAAAACGAAATTTTCCTATAGAAAATTTCAAAATGAAATTTTCCTATAGAAAATTTCAAAATGAAATATTCCTATAGAAAATTTCAAAATGAAATTTTCGTATAGAAAATTTCAAAATGAAATTTTCGTGTAGAAAATTTCATAATGGTTTCTATAAATTTTTATAGAAAATTTCGAAATTTAACTTTCTTATAGAAAATTTTGAAATGAAATTTTTTTATAGAAAATTTTCATACAGAAGTTTGAAATACAAGTGAAGTTTCCTATAAAAATGTCAAAATATCGAAATGACAATTTTGGTATAGAAACTATTTTATAACCTTATAGAGTCAAAGCTAATATTTTTTCTTTCTATTCCATCTAGCAATCACCATGACGAGGAAGAACCTATGGGTACTCTTTGCAAATGCGCTCACATTGCCTTAACCGAAATGTTGCCCACAACTAAAATGACTCCCATTGTGGCAGATATTCTTCAACAAGATCGTTCCGAATCATTATCGAAATCGAAATCTGTTCTTGAGTTTATACTTTGGGGTCCTTCGGACGTTCAACTAACTGGATCCACAAAGGAACGTGAAACAGCTCTACAACGATGGTTGGATTTGGAAAGAGCTACAGTCTTACATGGTTTGGTACGCACCCGAGTTGAATTAACCGTATACGATGAATGCCACTTGATGTTCTTGGTACGATCTACGGCCAAAATTATGAATGATGCGGCGAAAATCATCTCCAATTATCAAGAGCTACAAATGAAGAATAACCAGTCAAAGGATTGAAGAGATCCATGTGGCACTAACCTAGTTTTAATTTAGCCAATAATACATTTGTAAACATATCGATCAACGAATCTAAATATTTTCAATTGGACTTTTTCTAGAAGGTCTTTCTTAAAAAGAGTAATCTAAAATTGGATTAAAAAATACAACTAATACTTCTAAAACCTTACCATTAATCTTTATCGGCTTACCCACGAAAGTAAGCGTGTGCCAAATTTTCATTTGTAACGAAATCTTGCTCAATTTTTAAGAAAATGTTATTTTCGAAATTCTTAAGAAAAAGATTTTTATTTATTTTTGTTTGTTAATTTTTCGTTTCATTTTATATACGTATATGTTTTGTTTAAATTTAAGTTGAAATAAAAACACAAATAGGAAAAAAATAAATTAAATTATTTAATTACCTCCTTGGTGTGAGGATATTAAAAAATTTAATTTTTTGGTTTTCTTTTATTTTCATGCCCAATTTGAAAATGAAACGAAAATATTATTATTTGTACTACTTAATTATTATTATATTTTTTATATTTAAATGAAACTTATGCTATTATTATTATGATTTCATTATTGTGTATATTTATGATTATTAAATTTAATTTCATTTAAAATGATTATTATTTTTTCATTTTAATTATTACTATATGGAGATAATTTCTTTTTTATTTTATTATTATTTTTATCATTATTGGTGTTTGCGAACAAATTTATAAAATATCCAATATCCCATATCGAATCAAATTATACAAATCCAATCAATCATATATACATACTTATGCAGCATATATAATTATAAATTATATACAATTTATCTATTTTGTAATAAATCAATATTTATATTATTACATATTTATTTCAAATTGTTATGTTTTATTTAAATGAAAATGGGGGGAAAGGGGACACACACAATTATTCAAATTATTTGAGGATTTAATAAAATATTGTTTTTTTTTTTGTCAAGGTCGATTCCTTTTTAATTGTGATTACCATATTGAATCGCATCCTCAGAGAACTACAATAGATTGTTAGAAATTACATTTCATAAATATCACAGTATTAAATGTTTTTATAAAATATTATTGAAAAAAATATCGGGCGGGCATTTCTACATCTCAATTTTCTAAGTAACAGGCGAACAGAAAATTAAAACAGTAACACAAGCAAACAGTTTGGACAACCAGTGGTGCCAACTGTGAAAAGTTTTCGGCATTTTATTATTTTTATTAGACAGGCATTTCTACATCTCAATTATCGAAGTACCAGGCGAACAGAAAATTCAAACAGTAACACAAGCAAACCGTTTAGACAACCAGTGGTACCAACTCTGAAGAGTTTTCGGCATTTTATTATTATTATTAGACGGGCATTTCTACATCTCAATTATCCAAGTAACAGGCGAACAGAAAATTAAAACAGTAACACAAGCAAACAGTTTAGACAACCAGTGGTGCCAACTGTGAAAAGTTTTCGGTATTTTATTATTATTATGATTAGATGTGCATTTCTACATCTCAATTTTCCAAGTAACAGGCAAACAGAAAATTAAAACAGTAACACAAGCAAACAGTTTAGACAACCAGTGGTGCCAACTTTGAAGAGTTTTCGGCATTTTATTATTATTATTAGACGGGCATTTCTACATCTCAATTATCCAAGTAACAGGCGAACAGAAAATTAAAACAGTAACACAAGCAAACAGTTTAGACAACCAGTGGTGCCAACTTTGAAGAGTTTTCCGTATTTTATTATTATTATGATTAGATGTGCATTTCTACATCTCAATTAATCCAAGTAACAGGCGAACAGAAAATTAAAACAGTAACACAAGCAAACAGTTTAGACAACCAGTGGTACCAACTCTGAAAAGTTTTCGGCATTTTATTATTTTTATTAGACGCATTTCTACATCTCAATTATCGAAGTACCAGGCGAACAGAAAATTCAAACAGTAACACAAGCAAACAGTTTAGACAACCAGTGGTGCCAACTTTGAAGATTTTTCGACATCTTATTATTATTATTAGACGGGCATTTCCACATATCAATTTTCCAAGTAACAGGCGAACAGAAAATTAAAACAGTAACACAACCAAACAGTACAGACAACCAGTGATGCCAACTCTGAAGAGTTTTCGGCATTTTATTATTATTATTAGACGGGCATTTCTACATCTCAATTTTCCAAGTAACAAGCGAACAGAAAATTAAAACAGTAACACAAGCAAACCGTTTAAACAACCAGTGGTGCCAACTCTGAAGAGTTTTCGGCATTTTATTCTTACTATGATTAGATGTGCATTTCTACATCTCAATTATCCAAGTAACAGGCGAACAGAAAATTAAAACAGTAACACAAGCAAACAATTTAGACAACCAGTGGTGCCAACTCTGAAGAGTTTTCGGCATTTTATTATTATTATTATTAGACGGGCATTTCTACATCTCAATTATCCAAGTAACAGGCAAACAGAAAATTAAAACAGTAACACAAGCAAACAGTTTAGGCAACCAGTGGTGCCAACTTTGAAGAGTTTTCGGCATTTTATTATTATTATTAGACGGACATTTCTACATCTCAATTTTCCAAGTAACAGGCGAACAGAAAATTAAAACAGTAACACAACCAAACAGTATAGACAACCAGTGATGCCAAATCTGAAGATTTTTCGGCATTTTGATAAAAATATTACTGAATACATATCGCACGGGCCTATCTACATCACATATTTCTTTTTAAATATCAAGTGAGCAGAAAATTAAAACAGTAACTCAACCAATAACTGTGGTGCCAACTCTAACGATTGTTGATGGTAAATTTTGCGAATTAATTTATGAAATATCCAATATCCCATCCCATATCAAATCGAACTATACGAGTATATAATTATAAATTATATACAATTTATCTATTTTATAATAAATCAATATTTATGGTATTACACATTCCATTCACTTGTTGTGTTTTATTTAATTGAAAGCAAATAGGGAAAAAGGGCGAAATTATTAAAATTTTTCAAGGATTTAATAAATTAACATTTTTTCAAGGTCGAAGGGAGCCACCGTGGCCACAATGCCACAATGGTTAGCATGCCCGCCTTGCCTACACAAGGTCGTGGGTTCGATTCCTGCTTCGACTGAACACCAAAAAGTTTTTCAGCGGTGGATTATCCCACCTCAGTAATGCTGGTGACATTTCAAAGCTTCTCTAAATGGTTTCACTGCAATGTGGAATGCCGTTCGGACTAGGCTATAAAAAGGAGGTCTCTTGTCATTGAGCTTAACATGGAATCGGGCAGCACACAGTGATAAGAGAGAAGTTCACCAATGTGGTATCACAATGGACTGAATAGTCTAAATGAGCCTGATAGATCGGGCTGCAACCTAACTTAAGGTCGAAGTCTTTTTGAATTATTTTATTAATTTATATTTATTTACTTATTTATTTTTTCAATATTTCGCTTTTACCACATTTAATCGCATCCTCAGGGGTCTACATAGATCTAAATATTTTTATAAAATATTATTGAAAAAATATCGGACGGGCATTTCTACATCTCAATTATGCAAGTACAAGGAGAACAGAAAATTCAAACAGTAGCACACCCAATATGTTAAATGAATAATATAGACAATCAGTGGTGCAAACTCTGACGATTTTTCGTTATTTTGACGATTTTTTATGGTACATTTACTATATGAAGATTTTTTAATTCACGTAAATATGAGTTGACATATTTTATTAAGACTTGACTATTTTTTCAAATCTGAAAAACGATTTTATGTATATTTCTCGAGTTATGCCAAACATATTTTAATAACAAAATTATACATGATTTAAATAAGCATGGAGAATAGGAAAAAATTCTGTCAAGAGAAATTTTGTTTTAGACACATTTAATCAGAATATGTGTAGTGACATTCTAAATACTGTTTCTAGTCAAATCATAAAAATAAAGCTATGTTTAAGAAATCTGAAAGCCAGATGACTGAATTAGAGATTTATACCGTATAGTTCCTATTTAAGTCTGTTTCGTGTAATTGAAATTAATTCAAATGCTTTTTGTTTCAATAAAAAGTTTAAATTCCCAATATTTCGATATTCGGAATCGCTAATTGTATGAATTTGTTATTCTTATAACGAAAAAAACACATACTCTAGGACTCCAATACAATTGTAGTTTGAACTTATCATTAAAGGGACTATACTACGAAGATTTAAATTTAAAGGTTTCAGGGTTAAGAAATTATAGCCAACCAAACATTTGCGATTCCGAATATCGGAAGATGGGGATTTTCTTTCTAAATCTGTATTTTCGGCTATTTTGAGGATTTATATGTAACGACCAGAGGTGATCCACATGAAAATTTTTTAGTTAATCGACAGTTGAAAAGTTGTAAACGTCGAAAATGTCATATAAAACTAAAAAAAGTAGTAAATGTCATAAACCCTTAAATTCTTAAATTAGTTTTTCAGTATTGGTACATGTTTACGAATGTAAAATTTTTTAATATTAATATTTTGAATCTTTTTTTATAAGAAAATTTTATTTAATTTTTTTTTTTATAATAGAAACATAGACTTAAAAAACCTTTGAACTCAACTAGTTTTCGAATTGTTTCTTGCTCTTTTTTCTCAGATTAAGTCATTCGGCAATACAAAAATTCCCAAAAAAATTATATACTCGTACGAGGGCAGTTCGGAAACTTTTTAGACTAGCACAAAAAGCGGGGTATAAACAGAAAAAGTTAAGTGTTTTGGAAACTTCCATCTCTGTTATGAACACATGTTAAATTTTGTTTCGATCTGGAAACTCCTTCATATAGAAACAGGTGTTCAAAAAAGACGCATCCGCAATTTTTTTACAATGGAAAAATTAGAAATGCGTGCTGTCATTAAATATTTATATAAAAAAGGTTTATCGGGACAAGAAATTCATAATGATATGGTGAATATGTTAGGTGAAAGTGCTCCTTCATATGCAACAGTAAAAAATTGGGTTGCTGAATTTAAACGTGGTCGTACAAGCATTGAAGATTAACCACGTAGTGGACGTCCAAAAAAAGCAACAACAACAGAAATTGTAGCCAAAGTGCTTGATATGGTATTAAATGATCGACCCACCTTATTCTCCTGATTTAGCTCCCAGTGACTTTTACTTGTTCCCAAATCTAAAAAAAAAATACCTTGCTAGCAAGCGTTTTACCTTAAATGAAGATGCAATTCCGAACCGCCCTCGTATGTCAAAAACTAAGTGCTTTACATAAATTTTCGACGTTTTCGGTTTATAGTAAAATATGTTATAAATGTATGTCAAATACGTCTAAGACCATCGCTGTGACGACTTAAATTGATTTTATCGAAAAATGTTTTAAAGATTGACGATTTTCAGCGCAAAACAGTTGGCACCACTGTAGACAACACAAAGCTTCTGTACTATACTCGTCAGCTTTATGGATTGCACTGAGTTGTTGCTACTATTGCACGATGACAGTCAGTGATGTTCTCTGTGTCGAAGTTCATTCGTTTATTTGTAGAGATATGTACATTGTTTCTATGTAGGGTTTCTAATGTAAACATTTTGTTGTAATTGTTTTCTCTTTCTAATATTCTTACACATTGGACCCAAACTTTGACGATGTAAGAATATTAGAAAGAGAAAATAATTACAACAACAACTAATTAACTTCAATGTTGACACTGAAAACATCGCTCACTGTTACAGGCATTTGCTTCGGACAAGGAAACAAAAAATACATGGTAGTGATCATCGTGCAATAGTAGCAACAACTCAGTACAATGCACACAGATGATGAGTGTAGTGAATCTATACTATTGGGTTGTTACTGTTTTAATTTTCTGTTCGCCTGATACTTGAAAAATGAGATATGAGATATGTCCGTGCGATATTTATTATATTTTTTTAATAGTTTATTTAATAGTGTGATATTTATGAAATGTAATTTCTAAAAATGTATTAGGGGTACTAAGGATGGGATTTAATAGTTAATCGCGAAAAATTGGGACAAATAAATAAACAGGACACCGAACATTAATTCCAACAAAGAAGGTCGAAGAAAATAAAAGAAAATATAAATAATTTGAGGTTTTAACATTTCAAAATAATGAACAAAAAATTTCTTTGGCTCAATTTTAATGAAATTTTCTTTGAGAGTAATTAATACTGGTGACATTTATGAGAGTCTCAAAGTTTCTGGGCAACACTCGTAGAATTTTTCTGAATCATTAAAACCAAGATGACCTTTGTAAAACGAAATTTTCTTTCATATTATGATACCCAATTTTAAATCGAATCTCTTAACTACGTATAAGGACAAAACGACCTTATTGGAAAGTTTGTCGGCTTTTGGACAAGAAAAAAAACTTTCTTTGACCTCACCACAATATTTTTTTCAGTGTAGCCATCAACACATACAACAAAGCAGTTATATTTATAAAGCATAGTTTTGGGCGCCCACGAGCCGATGTAAAGAAACTTTATTTAACAGAAACGAACCTTTAGTTGGGCACTTTCTTAAAAATACAACTTTTGGAAACGAAAATAATGTAATTTTACATATATTCCAAGATTTCGAAAAGATGTCCGGCATTACATACACTATGATACTTCAAAATGTATCTTATTAAAGACTTAAAGCCAGAAAAGTGCTTGATATATACGAAATGGGCTGTTATTTTGGAATAAACATATTTTTTTTTATTGCAGAAATAAAAATTTTGTAATAAAAAAATTTTTGGTTTTAAAAGCTTGAAATTTTGGAATAAATTCACAAAACTCAAACAAAAGAAAAACGTTTTCGATACATGCTTTCCAAACGTTTTTGTTTTTTCGTGTATCTTCAACAACTTGTTGAAATTATTAAAATTCACTATAAAATGGAAAACTCTTTTTAAGGTTGTTTTGCGATACATCAAAAATCTACAACCTGGACGGAAAAACATTCGACCGCTTTTTTTATAAACTGGCCAAATTGCTAATACATACATTAGACCTCGACCGAAGTAGTTTTGTTTGCCAAAAAAATAAAAAACAATAATCGGCTGAATCGAATATTTTCCTAAATAAATATAATTAAACGAGTTTGGAGAATTTTACTTCAATATTAGTTTTTTTCCATAAAAATTCGATCTTCGTTCGGAAAAAAGACGTCTCGCTGCACTGGAGTCCCTTGAGCTTTTCCATTTATTTATACTGGGCGTTTTGACTGGGACAAATTCGATATTGTCGTCAACTACAAGATCAAAACATTTTAAAGGGTGATACGGTCAAAATTTGGTCAAGGGAAAACGCGTGTAAATCGGTGAAATCGTTTATTTAAAAAATCAAATTAAATTTCTTTTTCAAGTTCAATTAGTATAAAATTCAGGAAAATATTCAGTTAGGCTTTCGCTTTTCCAAATCCGAATTGCCGGGTCTCACGCTTGACACCTGCCATCAGATTTTGTACAGCCACCTTGTCCACCTTCTTTGCCGCAGAAAGCCAGTTTGCCTTGAACTGCTGCTCATCCTTAGCAGTTTTTTTGGTCTTCTTTAGGTTCCGCTTGACAATAGCCCAGTATTTCTCAATTGGGCGGAGCTCTGGCGTGTTGGGAGGGTTCTTGTCCTTGGGAACCACCTGCACGTTGTTGGCGGCGTACCACTCCATGGCCTTTTTACCGTAATGGCAAGATGCCAAATCCGGTCAAAACAGTACGGAACAACCGTGTTTCTTCAGGAAAGGCAGCAGACGTTTATTCAAACACTCTTTCACGTAAATTTCTTGGTTAGCAGTCCCGGAAGCTATGAAAATGCTGATTTTCAAGCCACAGGTACAGATGGTTTGCTAAACCAGATATTTCTTTGCGAACTTTGACAGTTTTATGTGCTTGAAAATATCTGCTACCTTTCCCCTTCCTTTTGCCGTATAAAACTCCTGTCCCGGAAGCTGCTTGTAGTCGGCTTTGACGTAGGTTTCGTCGTCCATTACCACGCAGTCAAACTTCGTCAGCATCGTCGTGTACAGCCTCCGGGATCGCGCTTTGGCCGTCGTATTTTGTTTATCATCGCGATTTGGAGTCACTACCTTCTTGTAAGTCGATAGTCCGGCTCGTTTTTTGGCTCGATGCACGGTTGTAGACGATACCCCAGCTTATTTGCGGCATCTCGGAGAGAGAGGTTAGGGTTTCGCTTGAAACTACCGGCAACTCTCTTTGTCGTCTCAGCGGCTTCCGGTTTTCGATTTCCCCCCGATCCAGACTTCCTGGCTGTCGACAAACGTTCCCCAAACACTTTAATTACATTTGTAACGGTTGATTTGGCAACTTTTAGCGATTTTGCCAGCTTTGCGTGCGAGTAGCTCGGATTTTCGCGATGCGCGAACAAAATTTTGATACGCTGCTATTCTTCTTGTTTGGACGGCATTTTGACAGCTGAAGAGTGAATTCCAAAATCAAAATTGGAGCAACATTCTACACACACACCTTCAAAATGAGGGGTGTTCAGGTTTTTTAAATGCAAAATTGAAAGAAATACGTCAAGTGTATATTGACCAAATTTTGACCGTATCACCCTTTAGTTCCCTTACAGCTAGTTTTGTATAAATGAAAAACAAAATAATTGCCGATTAATGATTGGACGAAGAGGCTTCGGTTAATCGGCGTCAAGAGGCCGATTATTGATTGGACGAATGCCGAAACCGATTCTTCGGACGAGCTCTAATATACATATGCTTGAAGTAACATCCTGAGATGATGTTATAAAAGTGATATTTCTGAGAATACCGATATATTGTAATACGGAAAGATATAAGTATCTCACTAAGAAGCCGGTGAAGCCGATCATTAAATTCTTAGATCACCTCTTAAAAGTGTAAACTACTATTGAATTAAATATGCATGGGTGTATACACCAACAAAAAGCACAGACAACATGGCAGACAGATGTAGATACTTTCTCAAGGGCTTCTAGATAAAATTTTACTTCCTTTCTTATTATTCTATATATATTTTTTTAATTTTATTCCGCATATGATAAATGATGCGCCAAAGAACAGAATTTCAGAATTATTTTGAATTTGAATTCAAAATTATGCCCATACACATGTACGTCAAACAATAAGAAAAATAAGTACAACCAACATTTTTTTTGTTTACTTCTTTGAAACGTGACCTTTTTTGCATTGAATATATTTTTCTGGTTGTCTTTACGGCTAATGCAATGATAAACCATTGATAAATTTTTACTCTACATTTTTAATTACAAATATTTCGTTACCTTGTAATGGGTCAAATGAAAACTGCTCGTTGCAAAGAATTATAAGCAAAAGAAAAACAAAAATTTACGAAGTACATGCCGTCTTAAAGAATATGCAAATAAATGTCAGCGAATCATTAAATTCTTGAATGTTTTGCATAGTGAATTCATTTCATTAGATTTAGCCTCTGAACTGAGAATTTTGTAACATTCCCCGATAAGTCTTTGCAATAACCAGAACGATAGATATTTTCGCGGTTAAAACTTATTGTAGGTGGTCGAAAGTTTTAAAAATCGGTGCTAATTTACTATGAATTTCAGTGACTAAAAGCCTGTAACAATTGAAAGAAGTCATAATTGTGAGAGAAGAAATTTAACTGCATTGGCCATTTCGGAAATTGGATATGAAAATTTAGTGAGTGGTTTTTCATAGAAATAATCAAAATGAAGACGAATATTACACAAGTCGTTATCAGAAGAATTTCAAGAGTTTTAAAGATGTTTGAAGGTAATTTGAGAGGAACAAAGTAAAAAAAGTAAAACAATAATATAAAAAAAATTATAATGAAACAAACAGAAAAAAATCATATAATTTTTTAAAAGTGATCTTATTTAAAAAAAAAAACGCCAAATTACATTATGTTTTCTCAATCTCCCTAATTTGTCTGAACGCTGAAAAAAGTGCGGTTCTTAAAATTTTATCTTTACACTAAAAATTTTGGTATTGATTCCGAGCCATAAGCGGAGAATTTATGTAAGGATATCTTAAGACACAATTTTCTTTTAAATTTGAGTTTTGCGTACTTGATGCTAGGAAACATTTTTTTTTAGTTTTTCCGCTTTTTTTCTTCATGTGCTACCAGAGTCATTTAAAAACGTGTCAACGGCAACTTAAAGTATTCAGAGACATCCCATTTTTTAACGTTTTTTAGCATTGTGGTCAAAATACAAAAAGTCAACAAAGACGATTTTATTAATTTTGAAGATTTTTTTCCAACAGCCAAGTTGACCTAAGTCAAACAAAATTTTTTTTCATGCAAAATATCCCGTTTTCACTTAACTGTAAGAACAAAATAACTTCATTGTAAAGTTTATTGGCTTTTCGACCAGGGCTGTGGAGTCGGAGTGTGGAGATTTTGCTGCTCGGAGTCGTAAAAATTTTTGCTCGACTCCGACTAAATTTTTTAAAACACTTCACATTTTTGTAACTAAAAAAATTTTTACGCAAATTAGTTTGCATTGCGTTATTCATTCGATCAATGTACGGTATGACTGTAAATAAAAAGAAACTTCCAATTACGGAATGTAATTGGAAATTTCCTAGAATGTTAGACTAGCAGATGGGCTGAATCGATACATTGTAATGCCCACATCCATAAACATTTATTTGAAATATTTGGAACAATCGATTTCATTTTTTTAATTTTAGTTTAAGACCGTATACCAATATACATTTGTCGAATATTGGCAAATTTAGTCAAAATTTTATTTCTATAGAAAATTTTGTCAAAATTTTTATTTCTATAGAAAATTTTGTCAAAATTTTTATTTCTATAGAAAAATTTGTCAAAATTTTATTTCTATAGAAAATTTTGCAAAATTTTATTTTTATAAACAATTTTGTCAAAATTTTATTTCTATAAAAATAATTTTGTCAAAATTTCATTTCTATAAAAAATTTTGTCAAAATCATTCCTGCGTCTTAGGTGGTCCATTCGGAAAGTCCAATTTTGGGCAACTTTTTCGAGCATTTCGGCCGGAATAGCCCGAATTTCTTCGGAAATGTTGTCTTCCAAAGCTGGAATAGTTGCTGGCTTATTTCTGTAGACTTTAGACTTGACGTAGCCCCACAAAAAATAGTCTAAAGGCGTCAAATCGCATGATCTTGGTGGCCAACTTACCGGTCCATTTCTTGAGATGAATTGTTCTCCGAAGTTTTCCCTCAAAATGGCCATAGAATCGCGAGCTGTGTGGCATGTAGCGCCATCTTGTTGAAACCACATGTCAACCAAGTTCAGTTCTTCCATTTTTGGCAACAAAAAGTTTGTTAGCATCGAACGATAGCGATCGCCATTCACCGTAACGTTGCGTCCAACAGCATCTTTGAAAAAATACGGTCCAATGATTCCACCAGCGTACAAACCACACCAAACAGTGCATTTTTCGGGATGCATGGGCAGTTCTTGAACGGCTTCTGGTTGCTCTTCACTCCAAATGCGGCAATTTTGCTTATTTACGTAGCCATTCAACCAGAAATGAGCCTCATCGCTGAACAAAATTTGTCGATAAAAAAGCGGATTTTCTGCCAACTTTTCTAGGGCCCATTCACTGAAAATTCGACGTTGTGGCTCGTTAGTAAGTCTATTCATGATGAAATGTCAAAGCATACTGAGCATCTTTCTCTTTGACACCATGTCTGAAATCCCACGTGATCTGTCAAATACTAATGCATGAAAATCCTAACCTCAAAAGAATCACCCTTTACATATGTCGAATATTGGCAAATTTATTCAAAATTTTATTTCTATAAAAAATTTAGTCAAAATTTTATTTCTATAAAAAATTTAGTCAAAATTTTAATTTCTATAGAAAAATGTGTCAAAATTTTATTTTTATAGAAAATTTTGCAAAATTTTATTTCTATAGAAAAGTTTGCAAAATTTTATTACTATAGAAAATTTTGCAAAATTTTATTTCTATAAACAATTTTGTCAAAATTTTATTTCTATAAAAATTTTTGTAAAAATTTTATTTCTATAAAAATTTTTCTCAAAATTTTAATTCTATAGCAAATTTTCTCAAATATAAAATTTAAAAATTTTATTTCTATAACAAATTTTCTCAAAATCTTATTTCATTCGTTTTGTTTTGTTATTGTTGGTTTTGTTCTTTAATCATTGTTGTTGTTTTTTGATTTCAGCTTAAAACCATTCATTGACTAAACTACAAGTGTGGCTTAACCAACAGAGGAAAAGAATGTTTGTCAAATTTATTTGGGCAAAGCCCTATAGACTGCAAGATGGTTGGTTGGACGCACGTTTCGGAATTACCACATTCCTCATCAGCATCCTCCACCTGCAGCAAAACTATCAACCAATTATCAGAATAAATTCAGGCAATTCATTAAACCCAACAATGAACCACACTTGAACCTTCCGAAAAAAAGGTTTTACATGATAGCCGGCTTATGCCGAAATAAATTCGTACAAACATATCTCTTTTCCGTTGCCACCGTCAAATCATCGATTTGAGTGCAGTTGGCTGGGTTTATTTTGAGGATGCTTTCTCTTCTTTCATTCGTTTTTTGTTCTTTAATCATTGTTGTTGTCAACAAAAAAATCTTATTTCTATAGCAAATTTTCTCAAAATTTTATTTCTTACTGATGCTCACTGCTAATTCATATTTATCGACTGATGAATCATAAATGCAATTTTGAAAAATTGACCAAATATTATAAATATTTCCCATATTTATACCCTGCGCCACACTGTGCCCAAGGCATTATTAGCTGTGCCGAAGATTTTGTAGAAGTCTGATAAAATATTGTCCAAATCGGGTCAGTTTTAAATATTGGTTAATGGGAACATAAACCTTTATATAAAGCTCTCAACAAATTTGAAGGATTTGAGATTTTATCGAAATGTAGATCTACACCGAAAAAAGTGAACTGTTTTATAGGAAGAATGAACTACCACGCACGAAAATTGAACTGAATTTTACTTCACATTTTGAGATTTCCACAAAGCCCTGTTGTACTTTTTAACTGCAGTTCACGAAATTACATCATCTCATAAAAGAAAAAATTACTAAAAGTTAAGAAGAAAATCATTGGCGCCAAATCATGACCATTTTAACCATACAGTAGTTCATTCTAACTATTTTTCGAAATCGTACGAAAATGTTCATTTGTTTTAGTTCATATTGAACTTATGTGTACGTTCATTGAACTTTATTCTCACGTTTAGTTTATAAAATTTTTGAGACATACTTAAAAAAAGTTAGATTTCATTAAGCTGTGGTAAATTTCGATAAAATTAATAAAATTGAACTACAAGAAAATAATGTTTTTCCAATAAAAATAAGTTAAATTTAGCGTTAGTTTAACTACGGACATTTTTTCTGTGTATGTTATTATAGTCGGTCCCGCCCGACTTCAGATTTTCCTTATTTGGTTTTTACTAAAATTGTGTTTCGTCCCATAACGTTAAATTTAAATTTTAAATAAATAGATTTTGTAGAAGTGTATGCAATTTTGTCTAAATCTGTTCAGATTCAAATTCATGCATATGGGAATATAAACCTTTATATAGCTCAAAACAAATTTAAAGGATTTGAGATGGTATCAATAATTTTGGTCCACAATGTGTTGAAGGGTATAATACAATGAGCCCCGTTCGACTTGGAACTTGCTTTACTTGTCTATAAATACATATATACACTGTTAGAAAAATATGTTTTTCATATGTTCCGATATAAATAAAATGTGTTTCGGGCACAATTTTTAAACACAATATATTTAAGTGCCAACATGTAATGTTCCTAAACTAACACTAAATGTTTGGGACACATGTGTTAATATGTTAAAATATATTATGTTTGGGGCATGAATGTTTCATAAAAATAATATGTGTGAATGTAAACATATATAAATTTATAAATTTCGAGTAAACATATATATGTTTAAAATTTCTGTGAAACGGTTGTATGTTGTTTCGGAAAACTGTTTTATGATAAGGCCAAAAATATGCTTAAGTCTAAATATTATTTAATTTGAATATTAGAATGAGTATTCGGAGTAAAGAGAATAGACATTCGGAACCAAGAGCATAGAGATTTGAAAAAAAACAGCATGTGTTTTCGCCTTGAGAGGAGAATTTTATGTATGTGTGGACAAGTGTTTTGTTTATCATTTTGGCATTATGGACACACATTTTTTAACGGCCTTAAAGGTAAAAATGAAATTAAGTACAAAACACGATAAGTTTTAAAGGCATTTAAAATGGTGTTAAATGCTAGTAAAAACGGTTCACGCCAAAATAAATGTATGTGTACATTATAAAATTATTTATGTATGTTTATACTCTTCTTTTGTTAGAGTTTTTGATTTTCTTCCAAAATTTCAAACTTTTATACCAAAAAGAGTTTTTTGTTATAAAATTATTATTTTTGCAAAAAAATAATAATATTTTATTCAAAAGTCATTTCGTTTATATCAAGCACTGTTTCTAACTATAAATCTTTAATAACCCACATTTCGAAGTTTCATTATAAAAATTTAATATGGTATAAATGTCTAAATTACAAAAAAAAAAAAAAATTGCTTCGGTCGGAGCCGGAATTGAACCCACGACCCTTTGCATGCAAGGCGGACATGCTAACCACTGCTCCACGTGGCCAACAAATGTATGTTTCTTTTAAATAATGTTTGCATGGGCTCGTGGGCGCTGCAAACTATGCTATACAAATGTAACTTATAACGATAATTGTCTATTGGTGACTATAACAGCTACGTAGCCCAGTGGTAGTGTGTTGGCTTACAGTTGCATGGTTACCGGTTTGATTCTCCGTCCAGGCGAAACGTAAAATTTAAAAAATTTATAAAATTGAATAATTTCTTCAACATTATTTGTATTACAGAAAAAGGTACCAAGAACTAAAAATTTCGTGGAAGTGAAAATTATGTTAGGGAATGAGCACAATCTTCTTTGGAGAAAATTCTTCCAAGCATATAATTTTTTGAGCTCAAAATGCTTCCAAAAATATAATATTTTCACATAAAACAAACATATTAAAGTTTCGGCAGTATCCAATAATATATGTGCTTCCTGCAAAATATGTTTGGAACATATGTTAGAGAAGCGATTTTTTTTGAGGGTGTAGAAGACTGTTGGTATCTGCTCATATTGTGATGGGTATTTATATCATTATTTTATTTATTAAACGTAGGACCGATATTGCCTTAAATTTTGAAATATAGAGTTCAATTGGCATATCCTAGAGAGATTGAGTAACCATCTATAAAAATTGTTCTATTATGTATATAGATAACTCAAATTTTTAATTTATCACATTTCCAATTTAGGTACCCTCTTTTGTATATTTGTGATGCTATATGCTTGCATATCCTGCGCATCGTCAACGCCAATGCCACATGAAAACAACTATGACAAAATGTTATTGCTAAAGGAATTATTCTTTGCCGATCCCTACTATGAGGATAAATATCTCGATGCCTTTTTTGATGAAACATTTTACTTCCAGGAATATTACTACGATGATTTCGCGAATGTTTATAATTCTCATAAATAAGATTATATTTAAAATTTTCTATTTATTATTATTATTTATTTGTGTTAATTAATTTTTTTTTATTTGAATTCTGTATAAAACTCCTTAATAAAATGGATGTTATACTTTGTAATGTGAGTTTATTTTCATATAAGTGTTATGACAAAGAAGTTGGACTTGACAGTTTTACCAAATTCATACTTCATCGATTAAAGTAGATATGACAACTAAATGATGATTTGCTAATAGTTAATTAATAATGAGGCCTTCTCTCTTTGGCTGGCTTTATACCGCGGTTGTAAGACCTGTGGCCACATATGGCTGTCATGTTTGGTGGACAATCGTGAGACACCAAAATCATATATCGAGAATAGATAGGGTAAATACGACTGCACTCATCTATATGACAGGTGCCATGAGGACCACAGCAACTGCCGCTCTGGAGGTACTGATGGGATTTATCCCACTCGATTTACACGTAAGGAAGACGGCTGAACTGACACTTCTGAGACTTAAGAGCTTGAACACGCTGGAGAGGCCTACTGAAATTCTGGCCGGGCAGTATGGCCACGGAGCATGTTTATCGTCACAAACCGACATACTTTATACCAAGTATGGAGGAGTGGGAAGACAGGAGGATACCCTTCAGAACCCTGAACATGTATACGGACGGATCAAAGATGGAGGAAGGAACGGGCAGCGGAATCTATTGTAGTGAACTAGGAATAAGGGAGTCTTACACGCTGGATAGTGATTGCAGTATTTTTCAGGCTGAGATTTCTGCGATCACAAAGGCTGCTGAGTCGCTGTTGATGAGGCCGTTTTTCAGAAGCGATATCAGCTTCTTCATCGACAGTCAGGCAGCTATAAAGGCATTGTGCAGTGCTGACATAAGATCTAGGGTAGTCAGCCGCCAGCGTTGCCAGAATTGTTTCACCAAAAAACGCTAGATTTGTCCAAAAAACTAGACAAAAAAAGCTAAAAAATTTAAAAAAATAGCTAGAAAAAAAGCTAATTTTTTTTGTATCAAAAGTCACATTTTTGATTGAAATTTAACAAACTAAAAGGCTTTTTTTCACTTAAAATGCATATTATTTTAATTGTATTCAATTTAATTCCATTTCTGTGATACTGTAAGAAAATCTAAGTCATATTAGCTCTGTTGGCGTACTCGATACATTTTGATTACTATCACAAATTTTTACTGGAAGTCCTTCGTTTATATTTGCTTGTAAAAACATTTTTACCAGTGAACTTGCAATTGTCAGCTGGTTAATCATGTCACATAGAACATTAGAAAATATCTATATATTTCGTTTTAACTGAATTAATGATAAATTCGTGAACGTGTACACTTCTCCTAATTTTACCCAAGAGAATAAAACCCACTCTAACTGTCTTGAGAGTTTATAATGAATAACTTTTATTCGAAAATTTCCCAAACCTATTGTTGTCCATTTTTCGTAAATGTAAATCCATCCCATTAATAAATAGCAGATTTGTTTTGATCCTATCACTACGAATTTTTTATTGCATTTTGTGGTGTAAAAAAAAAAATAATACCACATTCAAAACTTTATTTCCTTAATTATTTCTATGTTCGTTTCCAACGATTTTGTACACTAATGATTTTTGTATTGATTCCGAGTCAAATTGGAATTTATTCGTTTTCTCAGCTTTTTCTTCATGAGCTATCACAGTGCTTTAAAAACGTGCTAACGAAAACTTAAATTTTCAAATTCAGACTTGACTTTAAGTAGAAATTATTTTATGTATACGTTTTTAAAATGAAATGTTTAAAAGCCTCTTCTATTTTTGAACGTTATTTTGGTTTGTGGTCAAGATACAAAAACTCCACAAATTTAAAGACTATTAATTTAAAGAATTTTTTAGAATTGACCCTAGCCTTCTTTCATGTAAAGATACCCATTTTTAAGTTTAATCACTTAACTATAAGGACAAAACGACTTTATCGGCTTTTGGACAAGGAAAACAGTTTATATAAGAGAAATTCACAAATGCTATTATAACCAAAATTCGCGTTCGTATTTTAAGGACATGAAATCTTTGGCCTCACGACAATATTTTTTCAGTGTACAAAGCAATTCACATCTACTATTTTAATTTAAATGCTAATATTCCTAATGCTAATATTCCTAATAATTTACTGACAGTTTATATAAGGAATTTGTATGGTAATAGTAGATTTGAAGTTTACGATAACTTTCATGAATACGAGGCAAGAACTTTACAACAAGGTGTATTTGCTGCAAAAATGCCCGCATAATGGCTTGAATAATTATTAATGTTTCAATTGAGATTTGAAACATGTGAAAAACCTTATTCTGGCAGCAAGGCTTAGATAAAAACGAAGTTTGTTCCATATTTCAATAGGAACATGTCGAAAATAAAAAAAAGCCAAAAATAGCTAAAAGGGTCATGAAAAAAAGCCAGAAAAAAAGCTAAAAGCTAAATGCATTTTTTCCCGCTAAACGTCTTCAAAAAAAAGCCAAATCTAGCGGGAAAAAAGCTAAATTGGCAACGCTGTCAGCCGCTGTCGTCGAGAACTCAAGGTTCTCACTGAACAGCATAATATAACTCTGTGCTGGGTACCTGGGCACTATGGGATAATAGGAAATGAGAAAGCGGATGTGCTGGCCAAGGAGGGTGCTCGTGGAACGAACAACGTCCTAGTGGACGTTTTTCCTCCACTATCTTCTTATCATTACAGGAAAGAGGTTAAATATGATGAGCAATGGCGAAGACGCTTGATCTCTTCGGATGGTTGCGAGCAAACCAAGTTGATATGGGATGAAAAGAAACTAGGGACTGTGAAATTTTGTTGTCGATGAACAGAGAGGAATTACGGCCATTGATTGGTATCATAACAGGACATAACACAGTTGGGAAACACATGGTAAGAATAGGACTTAAAGACGATGATATCTGTAGATGGTGTTACGGAGGACTCGTACCACTTCCTGTGTCAGTGCCCAGCTTTATCCATTAGAAGAAACAAGATACTAGGCTCCTTTTTCTTTCAGGCTCTCACTGATCTGCGGGAGTGCAGCTTAAGGAACATACTTGCATTCATCAGGGTCCCTGGTTGGTTATTCTGAGATTTCTTTCAACGAGCAGGTGGAAGTTTCTGGGACAAAGCGGACCGAATCGGAAGGAGAAAGATTGAAAAATCACATCGAGGGATCACAATGGACCTATACTGGTCTAAGTGGGCATCAATTCAAGAAAATTGATGTCACCCTCTACAACCTAACCTAACCTAAAGGGTGATACGGTCAAAATTTGGTCAATATAAACTTGACGTATTTCTTTCAATTTTGCATTTAAAAAACCTGAACACCCCTCATTTTGAAGGTGTGTGTGTGTGTGTAGAATGTTGCTCCTATTTTGATTTTGGAATTCACTCTTCAGTTGTCAAAATGCCGTCCAAGAAAGAAGAGCAGCGTATCAAAGTTTTGCTCGCGCATCGCGAAAATCCGAGCTACTCGCACGCAAAGCTGGCAAAATCGCTAAAAGTTGCCAAATCAACCGTTACAAATGTAATTAAAGTGTTTGGGGAACGTATGTCGACAGCCAGGAAGTCTGGATCGGGGGGAAATCGAAAACAGGAAGCCGCTGAGACGACAAAGAGAGTTGCCGGTAGTTTCAAGCGAAACCCTAACCTCTCTCCGAGATGCCGCAAATAAGCTGGGTGTATCGTCTACAACCGTGCATCGAGCCAAAAAACGAGCCGGACTATCGACTTACAAGAAGGTAGTGACTCCAAATCGCGATGATAAACAAAATACGACGGCCAAAGCGCGATCCCGGAGGCTGTACACGACGATGCTAACGAAGTTTGACTGCGTGGTAATGGACGACGAAACCTACGTCAAAGCCGACTACAAGCAGCTTCCGGGACAGGAGTTTTATACTGCAAAAGGAAGGGGAAAAGTAGCAGATATTTTCAAGCACATAAAACTGTCAAAGTTCGCAAAGAAATATCTGGTTTAGCAAGCCATCTGTACCTGTGGCTTGAAAATCAGCATTTTCATAGCTTCCGGGACTGTCAACCAAGAAATTTACGTGAAAGAGTGTTTGAATAAACATCTGCTGCCTTTCCTGAAGAAACGCGGTTGTTCCACACTGTTTTGGCCGGATTTGGCATCCTGCCATTACGGTAAAAAGGCCATGGAGTGGTACGCCGCCAACAACGTGCAGGTGGTTCCCAAGGACAAGAACCCTTCCAACACGCCAGAGCTCCGCCCAATTGAGAAATACTGGGCTATTGTCAAGCGGAACCTAAAGAAGACCAAAAAACTGTTAAGGACGAGCAGCAGTTCAAGGCAAACTGGCTTTCTGCGGCGAAGAAGGTGGACAAGGTGGCTGTACAAAATCTGATGGCAGGTGTCAAGCGTGAGGCCCGGCAATTCGGATTTGGAAATGCGAAAGCCTAACTGAATATTTTTCCTGAATTTTATACTAATTGAACTTGAAAAAGAAATTTAATTTGATTTTTTAAATAAACGATTTCACCGATTTACACGCGTTTCCCCTTAACCAAATTTTGACCGTATCACCCTTTAATTAATAACTAGTTATATTATTTACAAGCCACCAAAAACATTTACGTCCGAATTTATTTAAAAAAGCCATAATAGCGTGATAGAAAAATGTAAATGTGGAACTAACCAATATCTATCACTGGCATTTTATCTGGTCAATTATCCAAGAATGGTTTCCCATATATGGACCATTCAATATTGGTGGATATATATAGCCGATTTCTAGTGATGCTATAACTAAAATAACAGGTTGGCTGATAAGTCCCTGGTCTGACACATAGATGGCGTCGCTAGTATTAAATGCATGTTATTTTTATATAGTACCAACCTTCAAATGATTCGTGTCAAAATTTGACGTCTGTAAGTCAATTAATTTGTGAGATAGAGCGTCTTTTGTGAAGCAACTTTTGTTATTGTGACAAAAAAAATGGAAAAAAGGAATTTCGTGTTTTGATAAAATACTGTTTTCTGAAGAAAAAAATTATGTTGGAAGCAAAAACTTGACTTGATAATGAGTTTCCGGACTCTGCCCCAGGGAAATCAACAATAGTTGATTGGTATGCAAAATTCAAGCGTGGTGAAATGAGCACGGAGGACGGTGAACGCAGTGGAAAGAGGTGGTTACCGACGAAAACATCAAAAAAAATTCACAAAATGATTTTGAATGACCGTAAAATTAAGTTGATCGAGATAGCAGAGGCCTTAAAGATATCAAAGGAACGTGTTGGTCATATCATTCATCAATATTTGGATATGCGGAAGCTCTGTGCAAAATGGGTGCCGCGCGAGCTCACATTTGAGCAAAAACAACAACGTGTTGATGATTCTGAGCGGTGTTTGCAGCTGTTAACTCGTAATACACCCGAGTTTTTCCGTCGATATGTAACAATGGATGAAACATGGCTCCATCACTACACTCCTGAGTCCAATCGACTGTCGGCTGAGTGGACAGCGACCGGTGAATCGTCTCCGAATCGTGGAAAGACTCAAAAGTCCGCTGGCAAAGTAATGGCCTCTGTTTTTTTGGGATGCGCATGGAATAATTTTTATCGATTATCTTGAGAAGGGAAAAACCATCAACAGTGACTATTATATGGCGTTATTGGAGCGTTTGAAGGTAGAAATCGCGGCAAAACGGCCCCATATGAAGAAGAAGAAAGTGTTGTTCCACCAAGACAACGCACCGTGCCACAAGTCATTGAGAACGATGGCAAAAATTCATGAATTGGGCTTCGAATTGGTTCCCCACCCTCCGTATTCTCCAGATCTGGGCCCCAGCGACTTTTTCTTGTTCTCAGACCTCAAAAGGATGCTCGCAGGGAAAAAATTTGGCTGCAATGAAGAGGTGATCGACGAAACTGAGGCATATTTTGAGCCAAAACTGAAGGAGTACTACCAAAATGGTATCAAAAAATTGGAAGGTCGTTATAATCGTTGTATCGCTCTTGAAGGGAACTATGTTGAATAATAAAAACGAATTTTGACAGAAAAAATGTGTTTTTCGTTGTTAGACCGGGGACTTATCAGTCCACCTGTTAATGATCAGCACAATGCAAGTGTATGTACTTTGTGTATAAAATTGTTTCTGATTTGGCTCCATCTATTGGAGCTTTTAGGAATCCTATTGGTTAGCCAATACAAACATAAGAGATAATAATGTATCTCACAGATACTTTTGCAAGTTTATAGATGCTGTACTCTCTGGCTGAGTTTAATGAGTGTAGCGAGGAGATGAGGAAATGACTAGTTCGGTGTCAAGTGCTCGGCGAAAGTGTTTTCTTTCTTTTGCCGATTTTCCATATTACATGCATGCCCATAGTGCCCATATACAATCAGTTCACAATTGATCGTCAACGAAATAAAGTCAAGAATATTGTAAACAATAAAAACAGAATGTTGAAAATAAATAAAATCTCTGGTACAGTGAAAACCCTAATAAATTTGAATAGACAATTAATAATACGACAAACATTGGCAACTACAAGTGTCGCACATCAACAACAACAGCAACAAGATGAACAACCAATACAACAATATGTTAGTAATCAGGTGTAAATAAAGAATTCAATTAAATACAATAATATAAACAATTTATAAAAATTAATGCAAACTAACGATGGCAACTTGTATTGTGTTTGTTGTTCTTGTGTTAATTTAAATTCCAGGGCCGTATACAATCTCGGAGGGATGATAACGAAAGGCCTAAAAATAATGAAGAAAATACCACATCGGCGAATGAGGAGTGGCTTAATGCAAAACCCTTAGATGAAATGCCTACAATAAGTCCTATAAAATTATTGAAAAATTTTTTACCGGGTGGCCGTTACCATGGTCTTGATTCTGCCCAATTAATGTTGGCTTTTAAGGAGGATCTTGGTGGTATTGGTTTGGTGAAGGGAGTCTTTGGTAAACCTGACACTGTCCTCTGTCATGATCCACTCGATTTTGAGAAAGTCTATCGTAACGAAGGTGTTTGGCCCACAAGACCGGGCATGGAAATTCTATATCATTATCGTCATGTTATCCGAAAAGATTTTTTTCAAGGTGTTGAAGGACTATCGGGAACGTAAGTTTTGAGTTTGTTATTAAATATTATCTAGATTAATTACTTAACATCAGGGTTGGCCTGTCACAAACTGTGACTTTGGCGACATATATTTGCGACTGTATAATACGTATGTCGCAAAAGTCGTAAACCTACTGTAGAAAACCTAATTTTTAATAGAAGAAATTCTGAACATTTTTTAATTTAGTTTGACAGCATTCGCGATGAGTTTCTGCAGAAATTAGAGAAAGTTTTCCCACGGTAAAGCCTATTTTCTTATGTGGTATCGAAATTCCCATTGGTGAGTGTGCAAAATAACTTGGAGTTATATTGGACAGGAGACTGAACTTAAAGCTAAACAAGTAAGGAAAGTCTAAAGTCGGGCGGGGCCGACTATATTATACCCTGCACCACTTTGTAGATCTAAATTTTCGATATCATATCACATCCGTCAAATGTGTTGGGTGCTATATATAAAGGTTTGTCCAAAATACATACATTTAAATATCACTCGATTTGGACAGAATTTGATAGACTTTTACAAAATCTATAGACTCATAATTTAAGTTGGCTAATGCACTAGGGTGGAACACAATTTTAGTAAAAAAAAATATGGGAAACATTTAAATCTGAAGCAATTTTAAGGAAACTTCGCAAAAGTTTATTTATGATTTATAGCTCGATATATATGTATTAGAAGTTTAGGAAAATTAGAGTCATTTTTACAACTTTTCGACTAAGCAGTGGCGATTTAACAAGGAAAATGTTGGTATTTTGACCATTTTTGTCGAAATCAGAGAAATATATATATGGGAGCTATATCTAAATCTAAACCGATTTCAATCAAATTTGGCACGCATAGCTACAATGTTAATTCTACTCCCTGTTCAAAATTTCAATTAAATCGGAGTAAAAGATTGGCCACTGTGGTCATATGAGTGTAAATCGGGCGAACGATATATATGGGAGCTATATCTAAATCTGAACAGATTTCAATCAAATTTGGCACACTTGACTACACTACTAATTGTACTCCTAGTGCAAAATTTCAACCAAATTTGGCCAAAAATCTGGTTTCTGGGGCCATATAAGTCCATATCGGGCGATAGATATATATGGGAGCTATATCTAAATTTGAACCGATTTCAACCAAATTTGGCACGCATAGCTACAATGCTAATTCTACTCCCTATGCAAAATTTCAACTAAATCGGAGTTAAAAATTGGCCTCTGTGGTCATATGAGTGTAAATCGGGCGAAAGTTATATATGGGAGCTATATCTAAATCTGAACCGATTTCAACCAAATTTGACACGCATAGCTACAATGCTTATTCTACTCCCTGTGCCAAATTTTAACTAAATCGGAGCAAAAAATTGGCCTCTGTGGTCATATGAGTGTAAATCGGGCGAAAGCTATATATGGGAGCTATATCTAAATCTGAACCGATTTCAACCAAATTTGGCAAGCATAGCTACAATGCTAATTCTACTCCCTGTGCAAAATTTCAATGAAATCGGAGTAAAAGATTGCCCACTGTGGTCATATGAGTGTAAATCGGGCGAACGATATATATGGGAACTATATCTAAATATGAACCGATTTCAATAAAATTTGGCACACTTGACTACACTTCTAATTGTACTCCTAGTGCAAAATTTCAACCAAATTGGGGTAAAACTCTGGCTTCTGGGGCCATGTAAGTCCATATCGGGCGAAAGATATATATGGGAGCTATATCTAAATCTGAACCGATTTCTTCCAAAATCAATAGGGTTCTATTCTGACCCAAATTAGGAAAATGTGCCAAATTTGAAGGCGATTGGACTTAAATTGCGACCTAGACTTTGATCACAAAAATGTGTTCACAGACAGACGGACGGACGGACGGACGGACATGGTTATATCGACTCAGGGACCCACCCTGAGCATTATTGCTAAAGACACCATGTGTCTATCTCGTCTCCTTCTGGGTGTTACAAACATATGCACTAACTTATAATACCCTGTTCCACAGTGTGGCGCAGGGTATAAAAATTGAAACTTCTTCATACATACCATCGTCTTGGATATCATTGAATTCGCTATCTAGCTGTATTTTGAGTTTGCGAATTTTGTTTTTTTTTCATTTACGACGCGTATGTGACGTTTGCAACTTTGCGACAGTCGCAAACCTAAAAAATTTTGATACAGACCATCTCTGCTTAACATATCAGAGTTAACACAATATTTGTCTGAAAGAACAGAGATAGACATATTTCAGGTACATTTTTAGTGCAAAAATTAAAACTATGGCGGAAGGACGAAGGACGAAGGACTAAAAGTGTTTTCACATATCTCCCGTATATATGTATCTCACAATTCCCACTACACAGAAAAACAATTTTCCAATTAATATCTTAATGGACTTTTAAAAAATATTCAATTAAAAATTTAATCGATTCAACAAATTTTTTAATTAAAACAAAAATCAATCACACAAATCAATAGTATCAATTAATTTTTTAATTGGATCAATTAATTTTTTAATTGATACTATCATTTCTGTGATTGGAGACATTTCAAGTAAAAAATTAATTGGATCAATTAATTTCGTGATTGAATCAGAAAAAAATTTTTTTGTGTGTAGCACAGCACCAGTGGCCAGGTTTATGAAATTGTTATTTTTGTACTTTTTTTAGGTAGGAGGTACCCCCGCGACACATTTGGTTTAATACACAATGATTATTATCGTAAAAGTTGCTATACACTGAAAAAAACTAAACTGTTTTATAGCAAGAAAAACTAAATCGTGCGAAAAGTGAACTAAATTATACTTCACATTTTGAGATTTCCATAAAGCGTTGCTAAAATCAGGAACATCCCAGCAAAAAAATTTGGAAGTTCTTCCAAAGGCACAACCTTAAAAGCACTTCCAAAAGATGTACTCCCAAAGATGTTCTTTATTTCAACTACACAGGAAGTTCTTTTAATTCAATTATTTATAACTCGCTCTTTTTCTTATTTTTAATGGGTAGATTTATATTTTTTTTTTGTTTCAAAAAGGTTAAAAACGGAGTAAGCTTTAATAGAATGGTACAAATTATTGAAATTTTGTCGACAAAAATTCAAAATCCATTCCTTCCCTTAATGATTTTGGTATTGATTCCGAGCCAAAGATGCGGCTTCTTTAAAATAAAGAAATTTTTTAGCGACCTATCTGGCTTTAAATCTAGGACCAATAACATTAAAAATAGGATACAGATATCATTTATAAAATTTTCATTATCTTTTCGCGGTTTATTAATAAAGGTACTCACGTACAAACAAATGCCAGTTTAAAAATCCAAATCATAACGGATACTTCAAAGTAAAAAATGTTTTCTTAATTCCAAGAAAACTTTAAACCAAAGAGGCTTAATCCTCAAAATAAGTCTTAGCCTATATTAGAAGCGGTTTTATCTTATATCTAAAGTTTGAATATTTCAATTAATTTAAGGACAATTTCTTTAAATCAAAAATGTGTTAGGTTAGGTTATGTGGCAGCCCGATGTATCAGGCTCACTTAGACTATTCAGTCCATTGTGATACCACAGTGGTGAACTTCTCTCTTATCACTGAGTGCTGCCCGATTCCATGTTAAGCTCAATGACAAGGGACCTCCTTTTTATAGCCGAGTCCGAACGGCGTTCCACATTCCAGTGAAACCACTTAGAGAAGCTTTGAAACCCTCAGAAATGTCACCAGCATTACTGAGGTGGGAAATCCACCGCTGAAAAACTTTTTGGTGTTCGGTCGTAGCAGGAATCGAACCCACGACCTTGTGTATGCAAGGCGGGCATGCTAACCATTGCACCACGGTGTTTCTCTACTTTAAGGAAAATCAGCCTTAGTTGAAAAACAATGGACTTTAACGGAGGGACGCAAATTTACAAAATGAGTGTCCTAAATTTAATGAAAAAAAAATTTTTAAACAAAGTTTATAAACTTTATTTTAATTAAAATTTCATTATTTTAAAGAAATTTGTCATCAATATTATGTAAATTTCGCATCCTAAAATTTTGGTTGCGTAATCTTTAATATCACATAAATATTTTTTTCAGTGTATAATTAAGTGATTTCACTTAAAAATGGGTATCATAACATGAAAGAAAAAATGTTTGGGATAAAGTCAACTTGACTTTAATAATTCAGAAAAATTCTTTAAATTTAATGAAATTGTCTTTAAATTTGTTGTCTTTTTGTCGTTCAAATATGGGACATGTTTTTCAACACTTTATTTTAAACCTTTCACTACCGATGTCCACATAGAAGTACATTCGAAGAAGACACCAAATTCTATTTTCCCACTTAGTTTCGATTTATTTCTCGATGTTATTTTAAAGTACACTGAAAAAAAAGCATACTCGGTTCCAAAGATTTTGTCTTTACTTTAAAAAATTTGGTATTGATTCCGAGCCAAAGAAGCGAAGAATACAAGTAAGGATACTTTTAAGACACAATTCTCTTTTAAATTTAAGTTTTGTGTACTTGCTTCTAGGAAGCAAATTTTAATTTTTCGCTTACTCAGCTTTTTTTCTTCATATGCTATCAAAGTCCTTTAAAAACGAGTTAACGGCAACTTTATTTTCCAAATTAGGACTCGACTTCCAGTAGAAATTATGCTATGTTTGAAGTAAAAAACTTCTTTAAAATAAAGTTTTGAAAAACATGTCCTATATTTGAACGATTTTTTGCTTTGTAGTCAAAAGGCAAAAAGACAACAAATTTAAAGACAGTTTCATTAAATTTAAAGAATTTTTCTGATTTATTAAAGTCAAGTGACCTTAGCCTTATAAATTTTTTCTTTCATGTTAAGATACCCATTTTTAAGTCAAATCACTTAATTATAAGGACAATACGACTTCATTGAAAAGTTTATCGATTTTTGGACAAGGAAAATAACTTTATTTTAGAGAAATGCGTCTTCTATGCAAAGCAAAATTTGTATTCGTATTTTAAAGACATGAAATCTTTGACCTCACGACAATATTTTTTTCAGTGTATAGGCTTTAATCTAAATAAGCAGTTAATATTGTCCATATTGGTGAGGTCTAAAATACATTTTTATAAACTTCTTTAACAATATAATAAAAATACGAAAATTTGAGACAATTTTTCTATTGTATGTTTCTAGTAAATGGACATTTAAACAAAAACTATAGCTGATATTTTTACGGGTTCTTTTTTGTATTTTTTTCACACACTTTGGAAGATATTATAGGTCAAATAAGGCCATTTGGTCACAATTCAAGAATCAAGTTTTCAGAACAAGCTCTTGAAATAATTGAGGTAGGTTTTCAAAATGACAATATTTGTTCTACATGCTGTTATTACAAGTAAAAACAGAATAAAAATAAAAGTTTTGAACATTAGTTTTATTTCGGTAGTGAAAGGGTTAAAGACGTTTTTACTTGAAACATAGCATAATTTCTACTGGAAGTTGAGTCTAGATTTGAAAAATAAAGTTGTCGTTAACTCGTTTTTAAAGTACTTTGATAGCATATGAAGGAAAAAAAAAAGCTGAAAATTTGCTTCCTAGAAGCAAGTACACAAAACCCAAATTTAAAAGAGAATTGTGTCTTAAAAGTATCCTTACTTGTATTCTCCGCTTCTTTGGCTCGGAATTAATACCAACATTTTTAAAGTAAAGCAAAATCTTTGGAACCGGGCTTGCTTTTTTTTTAGTGTGGAATAATTGCAGTTAGATTTGAAGTTGTCCCGCTCTCTTTCCTCTCGACAATGTTAAGAAAAAACTGTTTAGCCACATAATTGACTTAATGGTGATTTTCTAGACAATTCCTCTGTACGTTTTAAAGCTGATTTTTACTTTGACAAAAATAGGCATACATACATGAATCTCACGTATTGATAATATATTGTCGTTTGAAGGGTAATAGACAAAAAAGAATGGCTTGATGACAAGATTCTGGAAACTGTCTCAGAAAAATGAACCACGACAGCCTCTGTGAAATTCCCAAAGAGATTCTGACGAAAATATTAAAACAAAAATACCAACTATCTTTGAAAAAAACTCAAAATTGACAATGAATAACATAGCAAACACTCTCAACTGAACATAGCATTCGCTCATATTTGGGTGTGAGAAAGCTCTGCGCAAGATAAATATTGCGCGAGCTCATATTTGACCAAAAACAATAACAAGCGTTTGGATATGATCAAGTGCAATAATCCTGATTTTTGAGCCGATATGCACGCAACGAAAAAAAGTACATCGTTTGGAAAACGTGTTTCTTTTGTTAGAGTTTTTTGAATTGCTTCGAAAATTTTAAACTTTTATCACCAAACAAATCGTTTGTTAGAAAATTTTTATTTTTTTTTTCAATAAAAATAAAATATTTTTGAACTAACAACACAGTCCATTTCGTTAAGTACTGTTCTTTCTGACTTTAAGTCTTTAATAAGACACATTTTGCAGTACATAGTAAAATTTTAACGTAATGTTGAACATCTTTTCGGAATCTTCCGAACATATCTGGAATATAAGAAGGCGGTTCGGAAACTTCTTAGCCTATCAAAGAAAGAGAATAGTTAGTTTTTCAAAAATATTTTTAGTTTTCAATATAATCTCGTGAAACTTCAATACACTTAGTCGAACGCTTTTCTAGCTATTCTATCCCTTGATTGAAATAGTTTTCCTCAAAATAGTGGTTTACAACTGTAATTGCATCTTCATTTGAGGTAAAACGCTTGCCAGCAAGGAATTTTTTATATATTTGGGAACAAGTAAAAGTCGCTGGGAGCTGAATCAGGAGAATAAGGTGGGTGGTCAAGCAACTCGTACTTTAATTCGTTGATTTTTGGCCATTGTTAAAACACTCTTGTGCGCTGGTGCGTTGTCTTGATGAAAAAAAAAATTTTTGTGTTGTAAACCAGGACGTTTTTCTCGAATTTGTACATTTAATTGATCCAAAAGGTTGCAATAGTACTGTGAATTTATTGTTTTACCCTTTTGCAGATAGTCAATCAATAAAATATCTTTGAAGTCCCAAAAAACCGTTGCCATAGCCTTACCAGCCGATTGAATTGTTATTGCCTTCTTTGAGGCACTTCCTTCAGCTTCAGCCCATTCTTTGGATTGTTCTTTTGTCTCTGGAGTATAGTGGTGCATCCATGTCTCATCAACCGTTATGAAACGACGCTTAAAATCCATTTTATTTCGCTTAAAACGATCCAAACAAGCTTGAGAAATGTTCATTCTTATGCATTTTTGATCGACTGTTAACAAATACGGCAGCCTTCTTGCAGAAAGCTTTTTCATCTGTAGTTCTTCATGGAAAATTAAATGGACTCGATCATTTGAGATGCCTATGATATTAGCAATTTCACGCACTTTTATTCGTCGATCATTTAATACCATATCATGCAATTTGCTTACAATATCTGTTGTTGTTGCTGTTTTTGGACGTCCACTACGTGGTTCATCTTCAATTCTTGTACGACCACGTTTAAATTCAGCAACCCAATTTTTTACTGTTGCATATGAAGGAGCACTTTCACCTAACACATTCATCATATCATTATGAATTTCTTGTCCCAATAAACCTTTTTTATATAAATATTTAATAACAGCACGCATTTCTAATTTTTCCATTGTAAAAAAATTGAAAAAAAAATTAACATGTGTTCATAACAGAGATGGAAGTTTCCAAAACACTTAACTTTTTTCTGTTTATACCGCGCTTTTTGTGCTAGGCTAAGAAGTTTCCGAACTGCCCTCGTATGTAAAATAAAAAAAAAACATTTTTGGTGTTCGGTCGAAGCAGGGATCGAACCCTTGGCATGCAAGGCGGACGTAGCAACCACTGCTCCACGGTGCCCAACTAAATCTATGTTTCTGTTAAATAAAGTTTGTTTAATCGGCACGTGGGCGCCGCAATCTATGCTATATAAATATAACTTATATGGATAATTGTCTATTGATGGCAATAACAGCAACATAGCTCAGTGGATGGTGTGTTGGCTTACAAATTGTATGGTCCGTGGTTCCATTCTCCGTAAAATTTAAAAAAATTATAATATCGAATAATTTTTTTCTACATTGTTTGTATTACAGAAAAAGGTGCTAAGAACTAAAAAACTTCGTGGAAGTGAGAAAAATGTGAGGGAAAATTCAATTAGTCAGATAAGATGGTTTTTTTTTTTTTGAGTTAGTCTTTATGAAATTGTTTTTTCCATCTTGGAAAAGAATAAACATTTATCACAAAAAGAATATACTTGGAAGAAAAGTATATTCTTTTTGTGATAAATAAACTTCCTTACAGCGAAAAGCAAATGAGAAAGGAACTTTGTTTGTACTAAAATTTCGTTTGGGAGGAAAGAATTATTTTTTTTTGCGTGTGGGACAATGGATGAGTCGACCGAAAGGGTTATGCTGTCTGTTTTCTGTGATGCACACATCGATTTCTACATTCCAAAGTGCGCTAAGTCTAAAAAGTAAATTTTACAGGAAAAAAGAAACAAGTTTTGTTTTTTAAAATTTCTCAGAACCCGTATAAGATAGAAATTCCCTTATTTTCGGTCTTAAAATCATATTTTTTATAATTTTTTTTTTTAGTATGTATGAACTCAAAATGGTGATAATAGGACATGGCTAAAAATGACTTAGACCACTTTGAACCGAACAAAGCTTTTTGCCCTTTTTGGATTGGACATTTTTTAAAACTTTAGACACAGGCTAAGTACACCCAGAGAAGAAATATGATCACCTCAAACACGTTTTAAGAGCAAAATGTTATTTTTGGGTGGTGACCATGTAACATGGTTTTCGCAACCTTGTTATTTTCTCGGAAATCATGTATCTGATTTCGGCAAGTAGGTTATATTTGACGAGAAAATAACATTTTAGTGACAAACATGTTACATGGTCACCATACAAAAATAACAGTTTGCTCTTGAACATATTTGAGGTGGTCATATTCCTTCTCCGCGTGTACAATATTAACAACAACTTTTGATAGAAATGTCCAATAAATTTGACAGGATGCAATTCACATCAATCCGAATAAAAAACAGCGAACTCTATCAAAATATGCTAGGTCGACTTAGCGTACTCTGGAATGAGGGCATCGATATAATATTTGACAACGGCGCAAAAAGCCCAAGTTGAACACAGGGAAAACAATTATGAAAATTTTCTAAATTAAGATTTTAATTGAATGTTAAAATATAACCAATAAAAAAAAAATTTATTTGAATTAAACTAAAATCAATCAATGTAATATCTACAAACTATAAATTCTATAAATTAATTTTTTAATTGGATCAATTTATTTTTTTTTTTTTTTGTGGGATTTTTTTAATTGGTGATGGTGATTAACACCAGCAATTCCGGGATTAAAAAAATCTATTTAAAATTAATTGGTTCAATTAAATATACAGCAGCACGAAGACAACGCACCGTGTATACCTAAAAAACTATTTTTCCCAAGGAACGAAATCATAGACAAACGAAATTTTGCTTTGTTAAAAATTATTTCCTCTATGATCATATAAACGTTGTTTCTGATACAACGGTTGAATTCAGTCTTTTTTTTAAGATAATTATTTAGAGTCAAAAGAAAACTTCGTTTGTTTACAATTTCGTTCCTCAGAAAAGAAAACTCTTTTATCAGTGTAGAACTAATTGAAGTGGTATCGAAAAGTTTAACTGACTCTGTAATTAGTGGATGGACCTTAAGGAATGGTATTATGTTCAATAAAAAGAATGTTTGCACAACCAAAATAATCTTACATTCACTGAAAGAAATATTTACGTGATATTAAAGATTTCGTAACCTAAATTTTAGAATGCGAAATTTACAAAATATTAAGAGCAAATTTCTTAAAAAAAATTAAATTTTATTTAAAATAAAGTTTATAATCTTTGCTTTTTTCATTAAATTTAGGACACAAATTTTGTAAATTTGCGTCCCTTCGTTAAAGTCGCATGTCTTTGAACTAAGACTAATTTTCCTTAAAGTAAGAAATACATATTTGATTTAAAGAAATTGTCCTTTGGAATTAAAAAAAACATTTTTTACATTAAAGTATCTGTTATAATTTGGATTATTAAACTGGCATTTGTTTGTACGTGAATACTTTTAAAGGGTGATACGGTCAAAATGTGGTCAAGTTTCTTTCAATTTTGCATTTAAAAAAACCTGAACACCCCTCATTTTGAAGGTGTGTGTGTGTAGAATGTTGCTCCTATTTTGATTTTGGAATTCACTCTTCAGTTGTCAAAATGCCGTCCAAGCAAGAAGAGCAGCGTATCAAAATTTTGCTCGCGCATCGCGAAAATCCGAGCTACTCGCACGCAAAGCTGGCAAAATCGCTAAAAGTTGTCAAATCAACCGTTACAAATGTAACTAAAGTGTTTGGGGAAAGTTTGTCGACAGCCAGGAAGTCTGGATCGGGGGGAAATCGAATGCTGACGAAGTTTGACTATGTGTTGACCTACGTCAAAGCCGACTACAAGCAGCTTCCGGGACAGGAGTTTTATACGGCAAAAGGAAGGGGAAAGGTAGCAGATATTTTCAAGCACATAAAATTGTCAAAGTTCGCAAAGAAATATCTGATTTGGCAAGCCATCTGTACCTGTGGCTTGAAAAGCAGCAACCAAGAAATTTACGTGAAAGAGTGTTTGAATAAACGTCTGCTGCCTTTCCTGAAGAAACACGGTTGTTCCGTACTATTTTGGCCGGATTTGGCATCTTGCCATTACGGTTAAAAGGCCATGGAGTGGTACGCCGCCAACAACGAGCAAGTGAAAAAAAATGGGTAAAAAAACTCCGTTAGTTAAATTTATTTTTTTTTTACTTTTAAAGCTTAGATACTGAATTTATTTGATTTCTGATTATCTGATTTCCTAACATACCTAAATTATTTGTGTCATAATAAGCTTTCATTGGTGAAAAACATCTCGTTTGTGTGTCAATTTATGGTTTGATAAGAAATGTGTTTTTTTCGTGTGGTTGGCATTTTAAAAATATATTTCTTCTTCATTTTGATAAGGAATTCTGTAACCAGGAAATCTTAAGTAGATTCTTAAAAAATACAATATATTATTTATGGGCCAGCAGTATTGCATATTTATTTACGGAAGGAATTCATTTGAACGCTTATTATTGTAGAATATATTAACATGGAGGATTGTATTACCTATATGTACGGACTCACATTTTTCTAATATAGGTAAAGATATTTTAATTAAAATAATTTGCATAGTCTTCTTTTTGAAGCATTCTTTATTAAACTTAACACGAGAGAATCGAACGTATTTCAAATAAGGCAAATTTTCCATAAAATAAAGAAATATTATTTTCGATTTATTTAAGAAATAATCATTGAATTGATTTAGAGTTAAATAGAAAGTAGGGCGCGACCGACTATATCATACCCTAAACCATCCCCAGTGAATTAGTAGCATAGGTTTGGGAGATGAACCGCATTTCCTTATTTATGAAAATTAAGGAGTACATGTTTATTGGAATTTTATCACAATCTGAGCTGAAACGCCAGATATTAGGAGCTATACTTGGTTTTACACCTACAAAGTTAGGTTAGGTATAGTGGCAGGCCGATATATCAGACCCATTAGACCATAGGTTAGGTTAGGTATAGTGGCAGCCCGATATTTCAGCCTCACTTAGACTATTCAGTCCATTGTGATACCACAGTGGCGAACTTCTCTCTTATCACTGAGTGCTGCCCGATTCTATGTCAAGCTAAATGACAAGGGACTTCCATTTTAAAGCCGAACGGCGTTCTACATTGCAGTGAAACCACTTAGAGAAGCTTTGAAACACTTAGAAATGTCACCAGAATTACTAAGGTGGGGAAATCCACCGCTGAAAATTTTTTTGGAGTTTGGTCGAAACTGGGCTTAAACCCACGACCCTGTGTATGCAGGCCGGTTAGTACAGAGTTAGTAGGCCACTAATATTGAGTTCATTATTCAAAAAATAGGAAATCGCTCAATTAGTGTGGATATGTAGCCAAATTTGTGAAAGTTTGGCAATATTTTTATGTAAGAGCTATATGTAAGTCTAAGTTCGATCGAACAATACATATAAATTTGAAATTTGAGTAATTTGATAAATAAATAAGAGAATTATGGACAAATTTGAGAAAATCGAGCTATGCATATATATGGGAGCTATTTCTTATTGTGAATTGATTTGGAAGATATTTTGCAGGTTTGATTGATACCAGAAAAGGTTACCTTGTGGTAACTTTGAGTAAGTTCGGTTAATAAATAAGGCCACTATAGTCCAAAATTAAGGAAATTGGGGCAAAATTTTTGAATATTGGGCGATACATATACATGGGAGCTATAGCTAAATCTTAACCGATTTGGATTATATTTTGCAGGTTTAGTTGATATCACTGAAGGTTACCTTATGCTAAATTTGAGTAAGATCGGTTTATAAATAAGGCTTTATGGTCAGAAATAAAATTATTAGGGGTAAATTTTTGAAAAACGGGCGATACATATATATGGAAGCTTTATCTAAATCTGAACCGATTTGGATGATATTTTGCAAGTTTGGTTAATATTATAGTAGATTACCATTTGTTGAATTTGAGTAAGATTGGTTAATAAATGAGGCCACTATGGTCAAAAATAAGGTTAATAGGGAAAATTTTTTTGAAAATCGGGCGCTATATATATATGGGAGCTATATCTAAATCTTAACCGAATTCTTCCAAAATCAATAGGGTTCTATTCTGAGCCAAAACACATACTTGTGCCAAAGTCGATTGGACTAAAACTGCGACCTAGACTTTGATTACAAAAATGTGTTCACGGACAGACGGTCATGGCTATATCGACTCAGGAGCCCACCCTGAGCATTTTTGCCAAAGACACCATGTGTCTATCTCGTCTCCTTCTGGGTGTTGCAAACATATGCACTAACTTATAATACCCTGTTACACAGTGTTGCGCAGGGTATAAAAACGGTAAAAATTTAATTTTTCGTAAAAGTTAGAAAATGATAAATTTAGGATGGCATTGCATAGTACTATTTTCTTTTTCAAGTTTCACTACGAAATATCAAGAGGTGTCATATTTGTAGCGTAAAGACATTCGTTATTCAGAAAAGAACAGCGTCTTTTAAAATAATTTTCCTTTTATTTTCAGACAAGGTGAAAAATGGGGGCTTTTTCGTTCAACTGTTAATCCAATTCTAATGCAACCTAAAAATGTTCGAGTATACTTTCACAAAATGTCACAAGTCAATAAAGAATTTATTGAACGGTAAGTCCAACAATAATAACATAAAAAAGGGATTTTCGACCCACGGAGTTATTTTTTGTCTTTTAAAACATTTCCTTGAGGAAATCTTTCTTAAATAAAAATTTTCCGAGCCAATCTATGATATCCCTAAAAATTAGAACCTATTAATTTAATACAATAAATTTATGAATTCTAGCTTAAACTTAAACACAAGCTTTTCATGTTATACTTATGAAAACCTATTTTTAGAATTCGGGAAATCCGTGACCCTCATTCTCTGGAAGTACCAAGAAATTTCGAAGAAGAAATGAATCGTTGGACTTTGGAATCTGTATCGGTAGTGGCATTGGACAAACAATTGGGTTTGATTGGAAGAAATCGCAATAATCCCGAGGCAAAACTGCTTTTCAAATCATTAACTGAGCTATTTGTTTATTCCATGGAACTTGAGCTGAAACCATCCATTTGGAAATATTACACAACACCAACAATGAAAAAGGTTATAGAAAGTTTAGATCATATTACCGAAATTACAAAAACCTATATTGAAGAGGCAATCGAGCGTATTGAAAACGAAGAGAAAAGTGGTCGACCAGAAAAGCCGGAAAATGAAAAGAGTGTATTGGAGAAATTAGTTAAAATTGATAAGAAAATTGCTATGGTTATGGCCATGGATATGTTAATGGCAGGAGTTGATACGGTGAGTGTGAAAAAAGATAAATTTATAAACTTACCACAAGATTCATAGAGATCAGTTAATTTGGACCTGAAACAAAAGTATCAAAAAATTATTCGAGCTTTTATTAAATTTAATAAATTTAGGTATTTAAAAAATTATCTTCATTCCCTAGATTAAATTAAGTCGAGCCAAATTAATTTAAACTAAATCAAATCAATTTTAATTATTTTAAATCAATTAAATACAAATTAAATCTAATTTAATTAAACTAAATATTAGATTAAATTAAGTCGAGCTAAATTAATTTAAACTAAATCAAATCAATTTTAATTATTTTAAATCAATTTAATCAAATTAAATCTAATTTAATTACACTATATAATGAATTAACTTGATTATATTTAAAATATTCCCTCATTGAATTAATTTAAATTATAATCATTTAAGTCAAATTATAATAAATTAAAATGAAATAAATTAACTTAAATTAAGTAATAGTGAATCCATTAATGTGAATTACATATATACATTTTTAGTATCACTTAAAATATATTCACCCTTATTCCTGAAGTCGCCCTCGCCGTCGCTTTTCATCTGCCGCCACTAATTGGTATTCCGTTCGTCGATATATTCTGATATCGACGAAAATCGATATTCCTGGTGTCGCTTTTTGTCGCCAATATCGTCGCTTTTTGTAGCCGTTAAATTTACCAGCTACGAGTTTAGTGATTAATTTTTGAAGAAGTTTTTTAGACTTTATTAATCGAACAATTGAAAAATAAATTTAAAAAATGGAAATTGGTAAGAGGTAAAGTGACTAATCTTCAACAATTACAAAAAAATGGGAAAAAGGAACTAGATATCAGCTATTCAATGAGCTAGACTGACTCCAACGATTTAAAACCGGTTGGAAAAAATGGTTTGTAGTTTAATGCCTTTGAACTTTAGAGACAAATTGTAACAAATGATAGAAAAGCTGTAACTATTATTAAAAAATCTATATTGTTCAAGTATTTATTCCAGCTTCCACTCTTTGAGGAACTCATGTTCTGAGCTGACCACGATCACAAATCTATTGATATAAAAATGCGCTAGTTATATCAAATTGATCTGTATATATAGTAGTTATGGTCATCACATTCACATCATAGAAAAGAAAACTGCACAATTAAAGTAAACGTGTTGATTTTTCCATTTATTTTTAATAGAAACCCTTCAAGGCCAATGTATTTTATTTAGCACCAAACTTAGATAATGTTAACCATTTCCCGAGTCAAATTTATCATTTATTATTTTTAAAAGCAAATAATTAAAATTCAGTTTTGCACTTCAGCTGATTGTTTTCTTTCACGATGATCCATGTCCATTGATTTCAGCGTCTTCGCAATTTTTATAGTTTTGGAAGCTTTTACTGTCCTTGAATATATATCCATATTTTTTCCCGCGTTAAAATACATATCATAAAAATATTTTAAACCGAAAAATTAAAATTCATTTTTTGCACATCAGCTGATTGTTTTCTAGTGATATCGGCCTTTTATTACCGAGTATTGTAATTGGTACAAAAAGTAATCGTCGTCTCGCCGTCGCCACTTCACAGGAATACCAAATGAATGACGAGACGACTTAAAAGTGACAGACGACAAAAAGCGACGGCGAGAGCGAGGGCGACTTCAGGAATAAGGGTGATTAAATTGAATTGAGCCTAAAGAAAAATATAAATTCCTAATTTTTGCTGGATATGTTGATAATCATACAGATAATATTTTTTGTCTTCAATCATGACATTAATTGATCCAATTAATTTTTAATTGAAATTTCTTAATTTCAATAAAAATTAATTGATCCAATTAAAAGATAAATTGATAATGTTACTTTTTGTGATTTTTTTTTTTTTTGTTTTTTTAGACGCTTAATACGCACTGTATCTTTTAAGATACGACTAGAAAAAAATTCTTACACCTTAAAATGTTGATAGAATTCTACGAAATCAAGTTTGTTGCATTTAAAACATCATAACGCAGCTTGAAAAAATCTGCTTTTCCGGAAAATCTATAGTTCTTCTGTGTAATATGAAACCAAAATTGAAAATCAAATTTTGCCCGAAAATTCAAAAACCCACAAATTGGAGAATAATTAATATTTACCAGAGATAAAAGTAATGTTGGTAAAAAACCTATATAGTGTAAAAATATAACCAATCAAATTGTTTATTTGTAAACAAAAACTTTGTTTAATGCGGTTTAAGAATAAACACTATTTTTGCAAAAAGAAAAACAAATTGTTGTTGATTTTGATTTCAGCTTGAAACCATGCATTGACTAAACTACAAGTGTAGCTTAACCAATAGAGGAAAATAATGTTTGTCAAATTTATATAGACTGCATGATGGTTGGATGGGCGCACGTTTCGGAATTACCACATTCCTCATCAGCATCTTCTACTTGCAGCAAAACTATCAACCAATTATCAGAATAAATACAGGCAGTTTACTAAACCCAAAAGTAAACCACACTTGAACCTTCCAAAAAAAGGTTTCACATGATAGCCGGCTTATGCCGAAATAAATTCGTACAAACATATCTCTTTTCCTTTGCCACCGTCAAATCATCGATTTGAGTGCAGTTGTCTGGCACACTCAAAATAAATAAATAAATTGCTCATATATGTGCAGTCTATATGGCTTTGCCCAAATAACTTTGACAAACATTCTTTTCCTCTGTACACTTGTAGTTTAGTCAATGCATGGTTTTAAGCTGAAATCAAAAACAACAACAATGATTAAAAGGAAAAAAACAACAATAACAAAACAAAACGAAGAAAAAAATAAAATTAAACAAAAAATTGTTTCAGAAGAATCGGTGTTCTTGTGCATTTAAGGTTTATTTAAAAAATTAAAATTAAAACAATTTCTATTTAATTAAATCTAAAAAAAATATGAAATAAACAATTTTTTCTCAATGTTTCCAGACTTCATCAACGTTTACTGGCCTCCTTTTATGTTTGGCCAAAAATCCAGCAAAACAAGCAAAACTACGTCAAGAAGTACGAAAATTACTACCCAACAAGGATTCCGAATTTGATGAGACCGTCTTCCAGAATATGCCCTACTTGAAGGCTTGCATTAAAGAATCACTTCGCATGTATCCCCTTACCCTGGGTAATACCCGGGTTCCTATAAACGATGTTGTCCTACAAGGTTATCGCGTGCCCAAAGGAACCCAAGTCATAATGATATCAACGTCGTTAATGAAAAATGAAAAACATTATCCACGTGGTAATGAATATCTTCCCGAAAGATGGCTGAGACCATCGAAACAAGAAGAAGAAGCCGGACAATTAGGAACCGGAGAATGTCCAGTGGCCTTGAAGCCCAGTAGTCCATTCATATATTTACCATTTGGATTTGGTTCACGTAGCTGTATTGGTCGTCGTATTGTCGAAATGGAATTGGAAATGGGTATAGCTCGAGTTATACGAAATTTCCATGTGGATTTTAATTATTCCACCGAAAATGCATTCAAATGTGTCTTGATTAATGTACCGAATATCCCATTGAAATTCAAATTTTCCGATGTTAAAGATTAATGTTGTGAATAATTAGATTTAATTAGTATTTAGAGAATCTGTATGTATACCCAGTGCAATAATTTTATATTAAATAAAAGAAATCAATTTTCACGTTTTCATATTCATGATGCATCTTCTATGGGAAATTTTCATCCTTAGCCATTTGATTGCCTATGGCATAGATTTCATTGAACTTTAACTACTCGCCGGACCATTTTAGTTGTTGTTGCAATGATAGCATTCGGTAATGCTACCAGTATCATTATAACGATTTGTGGTGAGATATACGAACATTTCAGTTTGTTACACACAAATATAATCATTTGTTCATAGACAGAGGGACGGACGGACGGACGGACGGACATGGCTAGATCGACTCAGGACACACCCTGAGCATTATTGCCAAAGACACCATGTGTCTACCTCGTCTCCTTCTGGTTGCTGCACTAACTTATAATACCCTGTTCCACAGTCTGCCCCACAGGGTATAAATATAGGAAATCGTAAATCGGGCGAAAGATATATATGGGAACTACATCTAAATCTGAACCGATTTGAAACACTTAATGACACTATCAATTGTACTCCTTGGGCAACATTTCAAATAAATCAGGTAAAACTCTGGCTTCTGGGGCTATATAACATAAATGCGAAAGATATATGTGGGAGCTATATCTAAATCTGAACCGATTTCTTCCAAAATCAATAGGGTCCTATTGTGACCCAAAACATATATACGCCATACGCCAAATTTGAAGTCTATCGGACTAAAACTGCGACCTAGACTTTGATCACAAAAATGTGGTCACAGACAGACTCAGGGGCCGACCGTGAGCAACATTGCCAAAGACACCATGTGTCCATCTCGTCTCCTTTTTGGGTGTTGCAAACATATGCACTAACTTATAATACCCTGTTCCACAGTGTGGCGCAGGGTATAAAAATTCGATTTGTGATATGATTAACAGGTTGGCTGATAAGTCCCCGGTCTAACAAAGAAAAACACATTTTTTGTCAAAATTCGTTTTTATTATTCAACATCGTTCCCTTCAAGAGCGATACAACGATTATAACGACCTTCCAAATTTTTGATACCATTTTCATAGTACTCCTTCGGTTTTGCCTCAAAATAGGCCTCAGTTTCGGCGATCACCTCTTCATTACAGCCAAATTTTTCCCTGCGAGCATCCTTTTGAGGTCTGAGAACAAGAAAACTCGCTGTATACGTTGGGTGGGGAAGCAATTCGAAGCCCAATTCATGAATTTTTGCAATCGTTCTCAATGACTGGCACGGCACGGTGGCACGGTGCGTTGTCTTGGTGGAACAACACTTTTTTCTTCTTCATATGGGGCCGTTTTGCCGCGATTTCCACCTTCAAACGCTCCAATAACGATGATTTTTCCCTTCTCAAGATAATCGATAAAAATTATTCCATGCGCATCCCAAAAAACAGAGGCCGTTACTTTGCCAGCGGTTCACCAGTCGATGTCCACTCAGCCGACTGTCGCTTGGACTCAGGAGTGTAGTGATGGAGCCATGTTTCATCCATTGTCACATATCGACGGAAAAACTCGGGTGTATTACGAGTTAACAGATGCAAACACCGCTCAGAATCATCAACACGTTGTTGTTTTTTGTCAAATGTGAGCTCGCGCGGCACCCATTTTGCACAGAGTTTCCGCATATCCAAATATTGATGAATGATATGACCAACACGTTCCTTTGATATCTTTCAGGCCACTCCTTTGATATCTTTCAGGCCACATGCAACTTCATTTTACGGTCATTCAAAATCATTTTGTGGAATTTTTTGATGTTTTCGTCGGTAACCACCTCTTTCGGGCGTCCACTGCTTTCACCGTCCTCTGTGCTCATTTCACCACGCTTGAATTTTGCATACCAATCAATTATTACTGATTTCCCTGGGGCAGAGTCCGGAAACTCATTATCAGGCCAAGTTTTTGCTTGCACCGTATTTTTCCCCTTCAGAAAACAGTATTTTCTCAAAACACGAAATTCCCTTTTTTCCATTTTTTTTCACAATTACAAAAGTTGATTCACAATGGACGCTCTATCTCACAAACTAATTGACTTACAGACGTCAAATTTTGACACGAATCATTTGAAGCTTGGTATGTTACTATATAAAAATAATATGCATTTAATACTACCGACGCCATCTATGTGTCAGACCGGGGACTTATCAGCCAACCTGTTATCAACATCAAAAGTTGCTTAGTTTTATGACAAACTCCGCCTAAAATTATACCAGAGATTTTACTCAGTAAAATCTTAACAATAGCATGAAAGTGCTTTCGATTGAAAAAGCTCTCATTAATATGGTTTGCTACCCTTTCTCTCTTACTGCAACTGAAAACAATATTCCTCCCCCCAAAAAATCCAATTCATAATTAATAAAATGTTCGTTCACTCTATGAGAGTAGAGAAGAATTCAGATGTTAGCTCAGAATTGCATTCAGAAAAAATACTTTCCTCGGGAAAGAAATTTTAGACAAACGAAATTCCCTTATGTGTTAATAAGACAAATTATCCCGAATTTATAACAAGTGTTGCATTGTCTCTAACATTTTTTATTTGCTTTTAATACATTTTTGTTAAATCTATTTTTGTGTCGAAACTAGGATAAAATGATTGCTATGCTAATATAGATATAATTTGTAACAAGGAATTTTACAGGTCTATAAGAAACAAGTAAGGAAAGTCTAAAGTCGGGCGGGGCCGACTATATTATACCCTGCACTACTTTGTAGATCTAAATTTTCGATACCATATCACATCCGTCAAATGTGTTGGGTGCTATATATAAAGGTTTGTCCCAAATACATACATTTAAATATCACTCGATTTGGACAGAATTTGATAGACTTCTACATAATCTATAGACTCAAAATTTAAGTCGGCTAATGCACTAGGGTGGAACACAATGTTAGTAAAAAAAATATGGGAAATCTGAAGCAATTTTAAGGAAACTTCGCAAAAGTTTATTTATGATTTATCGCTCGATATATATGTATTAGAAGATTAGGAAAATTAAAGTCTTTTTTACAACTTTTCGACTAAGCAGTGGCGATTTAACAAGGAAAATGTTGGTATTTTGACAATTTTTGTCGAAAACAGAAAAACATATATATGGGTGAGAAATATATATTGAAGCTATATCTAAATCTGAACCGATTTCAATCAAATTTGGCACACATGACTATACTACCAATTGTACTCCTTGTGCAAAATTTCAAGCTAATCGGGATAAAACTCTGGCTTCTGGGTCTATATAAGTGCATATCGGGCGAAAGATATATATGGGAGCTATATCTAAATCTGAACCGATTTCAACCAAATTTGGCACGCATAGCTGCAATGCTAATTCTATTCTCTGTGCAAAATTTCAAACAAATTCGCAAAAATCTGGCTTCTGGGGCCATATAAATCCATATCGGGTGAAAGATATATATGGGAGCTATATCTAAATCTGAACCGATTTCAATCAAATTTTGCACACTTGACTATACGACTAAGTGTTATGTTTGTACAAAATTTCAAGCAAATCGGTATAAAACTCTGGCTGCTGAATCCATATTAGTGCATATCGGGCGAAAGATATATATGGGAGCTATATCTAAATCTGAACCGATTTCTTCCAAAATCAATAGGGTTCTATTCTGACCCAAACTAGGAACATGTGCCAAATTTGAAGGCGATTGGACTTAAATTGCGACCTAGACTTTGATCACAAAAATGTGTTCACAGACAGACGGACGGACGGACAGACGGACATGGTTATATCGACTCAGGGACCCACCCTGAGCATTATTGCCAAAGACACCATGTGTCTATCTCGTCTCCTTCTGGGTGTTACAAACATATGCACTAACTTATAATACCCTGTTCCACAGTGTGGCGCAGGGTATAATGATTGCTATGCTAATATAGATCTAATTTGTAACAAGGAATTTTACAGGTCTATAAGAAAAAATGGTGTAAAGCATTTAATTAGTAATTTTTCTTTGAAAAATTTATAAAAATTCTCAACAACGTCCCCTTCGGTTTTCCGAAACGAAGAATGAAGTGAATATATGAAATAATAACAAATTGACAGATTACCGATTATATGAGCCGGAGGGTATCCCAAAAGAAAGCATTTTGAGTAATTGCAAAGTTGTCGGCGCGATGGTAGCCTTGAGATTTCATCGTTTTAAAAACTCTGAATAGATATGGCTGATTAACACTTTTCATTATGTTTCTGTTATGATTATTTTGAACTTTTTTTCTACATATTGCTTAAATGACTTGCAATGCACTTTCTGAGAATTTTCCATAAATATATTTAACTAACCTACTTTCTGGGCAGCGTAATATGCTACAAAGCAATAGAGCGGCCTTAATGGGGTAGCAACTGTTTCAATATGGTTTCATGGGTTAACTAATGCGCCGTTTCATATAAATATTCCTCAATTCTAATGGACATTATCAGTTTTACAAACGTTCTGTACCTGTTAAAATTAATCAATAGATAATTGCGCCTATCAATGATGCTGTCATCAACATTTTTGTTTACTACTGTCGCCGTTTTATTTGCAATCCTGCTCAGTGCTCCAACTGCTGATGGTACCCTAATAGCTATAGCCTGTTTATTACAATCGCCGCTTTGTCCTTTCATAACAACTCCAGCACCGATGATGATGATGGGTGAGAATGGAGGACAAAAATAAAAGCTGTAGAATTGTTGTGTTATTTCTTTATATTGTAGTTTGTAAATAAAATCACTAAAAGGAAAATTAATGAAGTACAATGGAAAATTCGGCAGTTTCAAATTATGTCATTACAAAAACAATGTAATTCGATACATAGGCAATAATTTTCCTCAATTTTGAGGAGAAGTATAAAAGCAAAATTAAAAAAGAAAACTTTTCTTTCAGTGTACGAAGGTTGCCACCGTGGTGCAATGGTTAGCATGCCCGCTTTGGATACACAAGGTCGTGGGTTCGATTCCTGCTTGGACCAAACACCAAAGAGTTTTTCAGCTGTGGATTATCCCCCCTCAGTAATGCTGGTGACATTTCTGAGGGTTTCAAAGCTTCTCTAAGTGGTTTCACTGCAATGTGAACCGCCGTTCGGACTCGGCTATAAAAAGGAGGTCCCTTGTCATTGAGCTTAACATGGAATCGGGCAGCACTCAGTGATAAGAGAGAAGTTCACCAATGTGGTATCACAATGGACTGAATAGTCTAAGTGAGCCTGATAAATCGGGCTGCCACCTAACCTAACCCTAAGGTTGCATTTTATATTTCGGGCTTGAAGGGTGATACGGTCAAAATTTGGTCAAGGGAAAACGCTGTAAATCGGTGAAATCGTTTATTTAAAAAATCAAATTAAATTTCTTTTTCAAGTTCAATTAGTATAAAACTCAGGAAAAATATTCAGTTAGGCTTTCGCTTTTCCAAATCCGAATTGCCGGGCCTCACGCTTGACACCTGCCATCAGATTTTGTACAGCCAGCTTGTCCACCTTCTTCGCAGCAGAAAGCCAGTTTGCCTTGAACTGCTGCTCGTCCTTAGCAGTTTTTTTAGTCTTCTTTAGGTTCCGCTTGACAATAGCCCAGCATTTCTCAATTGGGAGGAGCTCTGGCGTGTTAGGAGGGTTCTTGTCCTTGGGAACCACCTGTCCGTTGTTGGTGGCGTACCACTCCATGGCCTTTTTACTGTAATGGCAAGATGCCAAATCCGGCCAAAACAGTACGGAACAACCGTGTTTCTTAAGGAAAGGCAGCAGACGTTTATTCAAACACTCTTTCACGTAAATTTCTTGGTTGACAGTCCCGGAAGCTATGAAAATGCTGCTTTTCAAGCCACAGGTACAGATGGCTTGCCAAACCAGATATTTCTTTGCGAACTTTGACAGTTTTATGTGCTTGAAAATATCTGCTACATTTCCCTTCCTTTTGCCGTATAAAACTCCTGTCCCGGAAGCTGCTTGTAGTCGGCTTTGACGTAGGTTTCGTCGTCCATTACCACGCAGTCAAACTTCGTCAGCATCGTCGTGTACAGCCTCCGGGATCGCGCTTTGGCCGTCGTATTTTGTTTATCATCGCGATTTGGAGTCACTACCTTCTTGTAAGTCGATAGTCCGGCTCGTTTTTTGGTTCGATGCACGGTTGTAGACGATACACCCAGCTTATTTGCGGCATCTCGGAGAGAGAGGTTAGGGTTTCGCTTGAAAGTACCGGCAACTCTCTTTGTCGTCTCAGCGGCTTCCGGTTTTCGATCCAGATCCGATCCAGACTTCCTGGCTGTCGACAAACGTTCCCCAAACACTTTAATTACATTTGTACCGGTTGATTTGGCAACTTTTAGCGATTTTGCCAGCTTTGCGTGCGAGTAGCTCGGATTTTCGCGATGCGCGAGCAAAATTTTGATACGCTGCTCTTCTTGCTTGGACGGCATTTTGACAACTGAAGAGTGAATTCCAAAATCAAAATAGGAGCAACATTCTACACACACACACCTTCAAAATGAGGGGTGTTCAGGTTTTTTAAATGCAAAATTGAAAGAAATACGTCAAGTTTATATTGACCAAATTTTGACCGTATCACCCTTTAGAGAACAAATGCAAATATTAATCATCGAAAATCGCTTTAATGTTTTTCCAAATATTCCACATTAAGATCTAAAAACTTTTGCATACGTTTGAACCAATTGTCGAAGCACTTTTTCCACTCTGATTACATTCTGCACGCATCAACCACTTATCAGGTGTCGAAAAACGTCGACCTCTCATTTTAGTTTTTATGTACGGGAATAAAAAGCAAGCATTCGGTCCAAAGACGGGACTATATGGAGTTTGATTGCTCAACTATGCAATAATTTGAGGCAATGAGTGAGAACCCCCATTGTCGTGGTGAAGAATGATCCGTCTTGATGTTCCTGATTTCTTGGAAGACAACTGGCAAACAAATGTTTGTATACCACTCAGAATTGAGTGTTCTGCTTTGTTCTAGTCAGTGTTGCCAACTCCCCACGGTCGAAAAGCACCACCTTCCACCACAAAATCGAAAATTAAATGCTCTATTAAAAAAAAAAAAAAAAAAAAAAAACTTCCGAAGATGTATTATAGAACGTTTGTGAATTGAATTTTAAGAAGTTAAGGTGGGTATTAAGATCGAGTTTTTTCACAATTACTTGTCTTTAATAATTCATTTTAAGGAATACAAACTTTGTGAAAATTTGCTTTTTGGCTATTCCCCATCAAGTTATAATAAAATTTGCAGCACATATGCATAATTTTATGTCCATTTTACTTTACTCACCATTATGAACCGCTATACAAGTATACACATTGATCAGTTTTAATGCTTTCGTCCAATTTATTTTGATCAGTGATGTTTTTCAACTTTCAAAATATTAATATATGGAAGGAGTCTATTGCTTATTTCAGTTGTGCGTGCTTTTGTGAATTTAATACAAACGTTTTAATGAAATCTTTACCAAATTCAAAAATTCGGCACTCATCGCTCGACTTTCCTACAGAATACCCTAAATAACAATATTAATTAAAAAATAATCAATACCAACTTCATAACAATCAAATTCTATATTTGGCAATAAATTTGAGTTTCTTCAGCTCTTGAAAGTCTAATCAAAATTTTTGTATCAATTTCTTAATACTGTTCAAAATAAAAAAAAAAAAGCACCAAAAGCACTAAATGCAAATGCAAGAAAGCACCAAGTTGGTGCTTTTTTTGAAAAGGCACCAAAAAGGCAATTTGGTGCTTTTTAGAAATCAAAAAGCACTAAATTTGGTGCTAAGAGCACCAAATTGGCAACACTGGTTCTAGTGGTACGATTGCGATATGTCCAGATTTTCCGATAAAACAGGCGATCAGTTATTTGGCAATGCTTCGCGCATGAGCAGCTTTAGTTACATTTGGCACATCTTCAAACACCCATAAAGTCGACTACTGTTTACTTTCGGGCTTATACGCGTAAATCCACGATTCACCATCTGTCACGTTGTCAAAGTGTAAAGTAGTGAAAATGTTATTTTTGGATCCGGAAGTGGTGCAAAATTGGCGCAGAAGCGATGAATTTAACATGGACTTGTCATAGGACGGATGTCCACCTTTTCAACAACCGTTGCCCTGAATATACATCACTTCTTAACCCTTTCGACCCTAACGATGCCTGTGGGCAACTTTTTGTGTTTTGAGACTAACTGTCAGCGCTGTTTTTGTTTTTGCTAATAAAACTGTAACGGCACCGAAAGCTACAAGTGTTTTGTACAAGTTAAATTAAAAAACAGCTTATTTGGTTGTCAATTAGCGAAAATTTTTTTCATTTGTACGCAAGTTGTTGTTGTTTTGTTTACAACAACTTAAAAGATTCATCTCGGCCAAAAAATTAAAGTAAAACGTGAACATTTTCGTGTGATTATTTTTTACAACTTTCGGTGTCGATTAACTCAACAGGGAGCCACCGTGGTGCAATGGTTAGCATGCCCGCCTTGCATACACACGCAAAGAAAAAAAAAAAAACGTTTTGAAAACGTGTACCGAAAACGTTTTTCTTTTGTTAGAGTTTTTTGAATTGCTTCGAAAATTTTAAACTTTTATCACCAAAAAAATTCGTTTGTTACAAAATTTTTATTTTTTCAATGAAAAAAGTTATTTTTGAAACAACAACACAGTCCATTTCGTTTATATCAAACACTGTTCTTTTCTGACTTTAGGTCTTTAATAAGACACATTTTACAGTTCAAAATTTAATATACTAAATACAATGTAATGTTGAACATTTTTTCGGAATCATCCGAACATATCTGGAATACATGTAAAAAAAAAGCAACAAAACTTTGGTCGAAGCAGGGATCGAACCCACGACCCTTGGCGTGCAAGTCGGACGTAGCAACCACTGCTCCACGGTGCCAAACTAAATGTTTATTTCTGTTAAATAAACTTTGTTTATTCGGTTCGTGGGCGCCGCAAGCTATGCTATATAAATATAACTTATATGGATATTTATCTATTGATGACCATAACAGGTACATAGCTCAGTGGTTAGTGTGTTGGCTTACTAAGTGCATGGTCCGCGGTTCGAGTCTCCGTCCAGGCGAAAGGTAAAAAAAATTTAAAAATTTATAAAATCGTATAATTTCTTCTACATTGTTGGTATTACAGGAAAAGGTGTTAAGAACTAAAAAACCTCGTGGATGTGAGAAAGATATGAGGGAAAATGCAATTAGCAAAAAAACAATGTTTTTTTTGAATTAGACTTTATGAAATTGTTTTTACATCCTGGAAAAGAATAAACGTTTATCACAAAAAGTATATACTTTTCTTCCAAAATTTCGTTTGGGAGGAAAGAATTATTTTTTTGCGTGCACAAGGTCGTGGGTTCGATTCCTGCTTCGACCAAACACCAAGAAGTTTTTCAGCGGTGGATTATCCCACCTCAGTAATGCTGGTGAGATTTTTGAGGGTTTCAAAGCTTCCCTAAGTGGTTTCACTGGAATGTGGAACGCCGTTCGGACTGAGCTATAAAAAGGAGGTGACAAGGGGTCACTGAGCTTAACATGGAATCGGGCAGCACTCAATGATAAGAGAGCAGTTCATCAATGTGGTATCACAATGGACTGAATAGTCTAAGTGAGCCTGATACATCGGGCTGCCACCTAATCTAACCTAACTCAACAAAAATGCATTCAATATTGCATGAACATTTGACCGTCAAAAAAAATTTGGAATCCACACAATACATCAATAGCTCCATAAATACGATGGCGGTACGAAACGCATCTATGACACCGTGACAGGTGATGAATCGTTGATTTACGAGTATGAGCCCGAAAGAAAGGGTGTTTCAAGATAAGCTCGCGCACGAAGCACTTCCAAGCAAATGGTCGCCAGTTTTTATGGAAAAACTGGGCATGTCGCAATCGTTCCACTACACAACTATTTGTTTGTCAGTTGTCATCCAATCCAATAATATTTTTCTTCCAATAAAACTTTTTTTTTTTTGCATAAAATTTCGATTTTTTAATGGGATGAGAAAAAAGGAAGAAAAATTACTGGAAAAATAAATTAAGTGATCCAGTGATTATTTTCTAAACTGGTTTTCTTCTTGTTCTGCACAAATTACATTTATTTACAAACATAAATTATATCGATCCATCGAATCTACATACAATTTTTTTAAGCTTAGCGTTATTTGGATGGTGCTGGAGTTGGAGCTGGTGTCGGAGGTGGTAAGAAGGGACACAATGGTGATTGCAGGAGACATGCTAATAGTAGAAAAGTTCCTTCCACTGTTGGAGCACTTAGCACCAGCATCGAAACGATGACCACCATAAGAATGAATAATTTTGATGACAACATTATCGTGAAGTAATTTCACTTATTTGCTACTAGACGTTCGATGGGATCGATATATAGGTTAGACTTAAACAATTTGGGAAAACTAATTCTTTGGCATATTGATAAACTATTTATATATATTTTTTAGATCGTAACGCTGGACTTTCTAATGGATGAAAAAACTACACCGGAATCATTTTGTTTGGTCAGGTGCTAAAAATTAACAGCTATTGCAATATAGCAATTGTTAAAATATGAATATTTTATATTACGTCTTTGAAAAACTATCGACAAATAAGGTATATATTACGTATGACGTAAAACAATAGACACATACCTCGGATGTTATTAAAGAGGCAAGGAAGAAAAATTATATGCTTGGAACTCAAATTTTTAGCACATTATTTTTAAGTGTAAGCATATAATATTCATGAAATAGTATAATATGTCTGGGAATTATGATTGACACATTAGATTTATCTACATAATATTTCTGGGCGCAAACATATATTAATTTAAAAATTTCATATAAATATGTATATGTTTAGAAACGCCAGAAAGAGTGAGATGGAAAAAAATACGAGATCGTGGAAAAAAACACATTTATTTAACATTTCTTTGTAGATAATCACTCAATTATTAACAAATTATACAGTCCTTAAAACATTTTCAGTGATTACATTAGTTCACAATTTTTATACACACCACCATAGAATGGTGACGGGGGTATAAAAATAAGTTTGTCATTCCGTTTGTAACACATCGAAATATCGATTTCTGACTATATAAAGTATATATATTCTTGATTAGGGAGAAATTCTAAGACGATATAACCATGTCCGTCTGTCTGTCTGTCTGTCTGTCTGGCTGTTTGTCTGTTGTAATCACGCTACAGTCTTCAATAATGAAGCAATCATGTTGAAATTTTGTCTGCAGGCAGGTCAAGTTCGAAGATGGGCTATATCGGTCCAGGGTTTGATATAGTCTCCATATAAACCGACCCCCCGATTTGGGGTCTTGGGCTTATAGAAATCGTAGTTGTTATCCAATTTGCCTGAAATCTAGAGGTATTTTATGACCATAAAGAGGTGTGTCGAAAATGGTGAGTATCGGTCCATGTTTTGGTATAGCCCCCATATAGACCGATTTCCCGATTTTACTTCGTGGGTTTCTAGAATCAGAAGTTTTTATCCAATTTGCCTGAAATTGGAAATCTAGAGGTATTTTAGAAAGAGGTGTGCCAAAAATGGTGATCATCGGTCAATAATTTGGTATGGTCCCCATATAAACCGACCTCCCGATTTAGGGTCTTGGGCTTATAGAATCCGAAGTTTTTATCCAATTTGCCTGAAATTGGAAATCTGGAGGTATTTTTGGATCATAAAGAGGTGTGCCGAAAATGGTGAGTATCGGTCCATGTTTTGGTATATCCCCCATATAGACCAATATCCCGATTTTACTTCTTGGACTTATAGAAACTGTACACGCAAAGAAAAAAAAACGTTTGGAAAACGTGTACCGAAAACGTTTTTCTTTTGTTAGAGTTTTTTGAATTGCTTCGAAAATTTTAAACTTTACTCTCCAAAAAAATAGTTTGTTACAAAATTTTTATTTGTTCAATAAAAAAAGTTATTTTTGAAACAACAACACAGTCCATTTCGTTTATTTCAAACACTGTTCTTTTCTGACTTTAGGTCTTTAATAAGACACATTTTACAGTTCAAAATTTAATATACTACAATGTAATGTTGAACATTTTGTCGGAATCTTCCGAACATGTCTGGAATATATGTAAAAAAAAAAACACAAAAAAACTTTGGTCGAAGCAGGGGTCGCACCCACGACCCTTGGCATGCAAGTCGGACGTAGCAACCACTGCTCCACGGTGCCAAACTAAATGTTTGTTTCTGTTAAATAAACTTTGTTTATTCGGTTCGTGGGCGCCGCAAGCTATGCTATATAAATATAACTTATATAGATATTTATCTATTGATGACCATAACAGGTACATAGCTCAGTGGTTAGTGTGTTGGCTTACAAAGTGCATGGTCCGCGGTTCGATTCTCCGTCCAGGCGAAAGGTAAAAAAGTTTTCAAAATTTATAAAATCGTATAATTTCTTCTACATTGTTGGTATTACAGGAAAAGGTGTTAAGAACTAAAAAACCTCGTGGATGTGAGGAAGATGTGAGGGAAAATGCAATTAGCAAGAAAATAATGTTTTTTTTTTTTGAGTTTGTCTTTATGAAATTGTTTTTACATCCTGGAAAAGAATAAACGTTTATCACAAAAATTATAAACATTTCTTCCAAATACAATTCCTTACAGCGAAAAGCAAATGAGAAACGAACTTTGTTTGTCTAAAATTTCGTTTGGGAGGAAAGAATTATTTTTTTGCGTGTAGTTTTTATCCAATTTATCCAATTTGCCTGAAATTGGAAATCTAGAAGTATTTCATGACAATAAAGAGGTGTACCGAAAAGGGCGTGTATTGGTTCATGTTTTGGTATATCCCCAATAATGACCCATCTCCGGATTTTATTTCTTGGTAGTTATTATCCAATTTGTATGAAATTCGAAATCTAGAATTATTTTTGGATCATAAAGAGATACGCCGAAAATGGTGAGTATCGGTCAGTGTTTTAGTATAGCCCCCGGGAAATCGTTCTTGATTTCATTGGGTTTCTAGAAACCATAGTTTTTATCCGATTTGCCTGAAATTTCACTTCTTGAGGGCATAGAAGGCGCACCGATCATGAAAATTGCTTGAAACTCAATGTAAAATTTCCAGATTTTACTTCTCGGATGAAAATCTACAGATTTAAGATTTCAAATCAAGACGTTATTTTATAATTTTCTTGCACACTTACAATATATGTTAATGATTCCTCTAAAACAAAAATGGTTCTTGCAAATCCAGAATCTGATATAGTCTTCATAGGTAAAATCTTTAAATTTATCTCCAGGAAGTGTAATGGTTGAACTGCTCTGATTGATTTGTCCTCAAACCCCCCTGAAATTTCAAAGGAAACCCTAATATTTGATTCATTTAAGATTCGTCCTGGACGAACTTACGGCCGTATATACTTGTTTTATTTCAATTTATGGAACATTTCTTACATTCGCTTTTCTATAACTATAAAATCTATCAGTTCAGCAACCTACACTTTTATTGTGTAATTTTTCTTTGAACAAATATATATATTCTGCTTCACACATATATATACATATATATGTGTGAAGCAGAATATGTCACAGAGTCGATTTTTTTGAGGGTGTGTGAACAGGATATAAAGCAGAATATTTGAAACTCCATAATTATTTAAATATACATAGTAGCGAAGTCGTACCAAGTTAACACTGGTATACTACACAAAAAAATACGTTTAGAAAATGGGAAAACGGGTAAACGTTTTTATACCCTGCTCCACACTGTGGAACAGGGTATTATAAGTTGTCTATCTCGTCCCAGAAGCCAGAGTTTTACCCCAATTTGGTTGAAATTTTGCACAGGGAGTAGAATTAGCATTGTAGCTATGCGTGCCAAATTTGGTTGAAATCGGTTCAGATTTAGATATAGCTCCCATATATAGCTTTCGGCCGATTTACACTCATATGACCACAGAGGCCAATTTTTTGCTCCGATTTAGTTGAAATTTTGCACAGGGAGTAGAATTAGCATTGCAGATATGCATGCCAAATTTGGTTGAAATCGTTTCAGATTTAGATATAGCTCCCATATATAGCTTTCGCCCGATTTACACTCATATGACCACAGAGGCCAATTTTTAACTCCGATTTAGTTGAAATTTTGCACAGGGAGTAGAATTAGCATTGTTGCTATGCGTGCCAAATTTGGTTGAAATCGGTTCAGATTTAGATATAGCTCCCATATATATGTTTTTCTGATTTCGACAAAAATGGTCAAAATACCAACATTTTCCTTGTAAAATCGCCACTGCTTAGTCGAAAAGTTGTAAAAATGACTCTAATTTTCCTAAACTTCTAATACATATATATCGAGTGATAAATCATAAATAAACTTTTGCGAAGTTTCCTTAAAATTGCTTCAGATTTAAATGTTTTCCATATTTTTTTTTACTAACATTGTGTTCCACCCTAGTGCGGACTTAAATTTTGAGTCTATAAATTTTGTAGAAGTCTATCAAATTCTGTCTAGATCGAGTGATGTTTAAATGTATGTATTTGGGGCAAACCGTTATACATAGCACCCAACACATTTGACGGATGTGATATGGTATCGAAAATTTAGATCTACAAAGTGGTGCAGGGTATAATATAGTCGCCCCCGCCCGACTTTAGGCTTTCCTTACTTGTTTTTATTAAAATCTTTTGTATCTCTCTGAAAAGTCCAAGTATTTATCACCAAAAATAATGTTTATTCAATTTTGTTTGTTATTTTTGCTGCACGCTCACAAAAAATCGCTTCTGTAACATATACTCCCAAACATATTTTGCTTCAAGCATATACATATTTGGGTATTGCCCAAACATTTATATGTTTGATCTCTTCCAATATATAATATGTTTGAAAGCATATTGGTCTAAACAATATATGTTTGGGTAGTCTAAGTTCCAAACATTTTGTATTTTTGCATCCAAATTCAATAATGTTGTCTTCCAAAAAACAATATGTTATTATGTGAACATATAATATGTTTGGAAGCATTTTGCACCCAAAAATATTATATGCTTAAAAAAAATTCTCCCAAACAATATTGTGCTCAAAATTTTATTTATTTATTTATATATTTACAATCATAACGAATTATGAAAATAAACAGGTAATATAGGTGCTAACAACATAGGTTTTCGACCTGAATGCTCAAAATTTTGTTTCTGCCCAATTGTATATTCCCCCACATCTTTCTCACTTCCACGAGATTTTTTAGTTCTTAGCACCTTTTTCTGTAATACAAACATTGTAGAAGAAATTATTCAATTGTATGATTTTTTTATTTTAATTTTACCTTTTGCCGGACGGGGATTCGAACAGCGGACCACACAGTTTGTAAGGATCAAAGAAGTAGCTGATCAATTGCCCAAGGAAAAATAAAATGTTAATTTTGTAATAACAAGCAACAACCACCAACTTAATTCAATATCGCTCCCTGTTAAATAGCGCTCCAAGCTACTAAACACATATATGTTTATAGGCTATTTCTAAATTAATATATGTTTGCATCCAAGCATATTATATTTACAAACATTTTATGTCCCAAACATAATATGTTCTAACATATTAACATATATGTCCCAAACATGTTATGCTAGTTTATGAACATTATATGCTTGCACTCAAAAATATTGTGTTTAAAAATTTGTGTTCCAAACATATAATGTTTATAGCCAAACATATGAAAAACAGTCTTTTTCATCCGTGTGTAAATGAAAACATGTTTATTCTAAAAACACAGTCGATTTTGTTTATATCAAGCGCCTTTATTTTGTGAAGAACGAACCGTTTTATGCTGCCAATATGACATCTTCACATAAACTCCCAAACATATTTTACTTCAAGCATATATATTTTCAGAATTGCAAACACAAAATTGTTTGTATTGTGCTATCTTTTTTTAGACCAAAAAGTCAATTCCTTTCTTAATTTGTTTTAATAAATGTCTGATGCTCTGCGCTATTTTATTATTTTTGCTCGATTTGGCTACTCCGACACCATTTTTATCATTATTCTCTATTCTCTCTGGCTCTATCTGACATTTCTAAAGTATAAATGTTTGTACGGAATTACTAAATTAATATATGTTTGCATCTAGACACATTATATTGAAGAAAATAAGATGTCACATAATTGGATCTAACATATATGTCACAAACATATTATACCAGATGATGAACATTATATGTTTGCACTTAAAAATAATGCTTTAAAAATTTGAGTTCCCAACATATAATTTTTACACCGAAACATATGTAAAATAGTGATACCATACAATGACACACATCGTAAATTTATCCTTTTGAAATTGTACGGAAATTTTCTTGAAAAATTATAATATTTCCGTTTCTGTTCAATCACTTGTAAGAAATGGAGATGTTTGCTTTTTCCGAACGAAGTATCATTAAATGCACCGTGTGTGGCTGTATGCTGATGACTAAGCGATATTTGTGTGTTGATGAATAGTAAGAGCTACATTGCCAATAATCCGTGGTTGAATTCTCCTTCCGGGTATACGGACGAAAAAGAGTATTTTTCATATGTTTGGATGTACAAATTATATGTTTGGAACTCAAGTTTTTGACACATTATTTTTAAGTGCAAGCATATAATGTTCATAAACTATCATAACATGTTTGTGGCATATACGTTTATATGTTAGAACATATTATGTTTGGGACATAACAGTTTTGCAAATATAATATGTTTGGATGCAAACATATATTAATTTAGAAATAGCCTATATATGTGTTTAGAAAGAAGGACCTAGAGAGTAAGTTGCAAGTAATATTTTGTTTGGACCAATCCTGAAAATATTTATGCTTGAAGCAGAATGTGTTTGGGAGTATATGTTACAAAAGCGATTTTTTTGAGGGTGCGGATCCTCAAAAGATTCAGCAGTAAGATCGACCAGATCAGCTCAAAAGATTCAGCAGTAAGATCGACGAGGCCGAATCTTAAATATCCACCACCATAATTCAAATATAATGATTTCCTTTGAAAACTCTTCGTCGTAGCGGGTTACTAGATAATATATTTCATTGGGGTTTCATGACAGATATTTTGCCCAGCAGATCAGTTCAACCAATACGCTTTCCGAAGATATTTTTGCGATTTTACCTATGAAGACTAGATCAGATCAGATCTCGTAATCATTAATTAAATGATTACGAGAAGAAAAAACTGGAAATTTTACTTTCAGTTCCAAGAAATTTTCATGATCAGTCCTCCTGCTACACCCTCAAAAATTGAAATCGGTCTATATGAAGGCCTTATCAAATGAACCGATAAAAAATTAAATCCAATACAGGTTCTTGAGGGTCTAAAATATATTTACAATTTCAGGCAAATCGGATAAAAATACAGTTTCTAGAAACCCAAAGAAATCTATCTATATGGGGCCGATACACACTATATTCAGTGTGTATTGGACCGATACACACTATATTCAGCACACCCAATTATGGTGCTTAAATACTTCTATATTTCCAATTTCAGGCAAATCGAATAAAAACTAAGTTCCAGAAGCCCAAGAAGTGATATCGGGTCTATATGGGGGCTATACCAAAAAATGGACCGATATTCACCATTAAGGCACACATTTTAAAGCACTGCAAAGGATCCGAAAACGGAATACCACTTGAAAACATTTATTGGAGTTGGTTCACATTTACACTATTTTTCGATCATAAGCTGGCGATCCAGACTACTTTTTAGAACCTATTTATATACTTCGATAATAAGACTTTTTAAATTAAATCATGTCAAGACATCTGGTTTTATAGACAAGAAAAATGGTCTTTATAAAGGTATATAATTATCTTTGTAAAGATCCATTTTCCGAAGATTTTGTTTTTTTTTTTTTAATGCATTTATTGAAAGGTGTATGTGGTCTTGCTAAAACGAATCTTATGGGCCGCCGGCGCCGGGATAAGCACCTCCACCAGCTCCTGGATTAGCACCTCCACCAGCTCCTGGATTAGCACCTGCACCAGGGCCTGGATTAGCACCTGCACCAGCGCCTGGATTACCACCTGCACCAGAGCCTTGACCATTTGCTGGTGGCCTTAAAGGACAAAATGGGGATCTTAGAAGACAGGCTAAAAATAGAAACGTTCCTTCAGCAACAGGAGCACTAAACACCAGCATCGACACGATGGCCACCATCAAAATGAAAAATTTTGATGACAACATTGTTGTTAGGGTAATTTAGTTAGTTGACGCGATTAATGGTAGACAGGATTTTAGCGAGTCCAAAAACCTTGTAATAAATAGCTGATTCTTAAGCAAAATATTGAGCTATTTATATATTATTACATTGACCAAAATTCTCACGAATGAGCGAAATACCCATATGGTAAACATTTTGTTTAACCAAGTGGTAGGAATTAACAGCAATTAGACTTTACCGTAGAAATTAATTGGAAATGAAATAATCTTATGAATAATTATACACTTTTTGTTATATACGACATATTTGAAAAATTGTAACGAGGATGTCGAGTATATTTACACTGAACAAAAAGCTTACCCGGTTCCAAGGTTACACTGAAAAAAAAGCATGCCGGTTCCAAAGATTTTGTCTTTACTGTAAAACAAGTAAGGATACTTTTAAGACACAATTCAAATTTTATATTTTTCGTTTTTTCTTCATATGCCATCAAAGACCTTTAAAAACGAGTTAACGACAACTTTATTTTCCAAATTCAGACTCGACTTCCAGTAGAAATTATGCTATGTTAAAAACGTCCTTAAAATAAAGTGTTTAAAAACATGTCCTATATTTGAACGATTTTTTGCTTTGTAGCCAAGATGAAAAAAGACTACAAATTTAAAGACAATTTCATTAAATTTAAAGACATTTTCTGAATTATTAAAGTCAAGTTAACCTTAGCCCAAACATTTTTTCCTTTATGTTATGATACCCATTTTTAAGTGAAATCAATTAATTATAAGGACAATACGACTTCATTGAAAAGAAATGCGTCTTCTATGCTAAGCAACATTTGCATTCGTATTTTAAAAACATGAATGCTTTGACCTCACGGCAACATTTTTTTTCAGTGTAGGTCAGGTACAGTGTCAGTCTGAAATTTCAGGTTTACTTTGACTATTCAATCCATTGTTTTTAAACCCTCCACCATAGGATGGGGGGTATATTAAGTTTGTTATTCCGTTTGTAACACATCGAAATATTGCTACCCCATAAAGTATAAGACCCCCAAAAAGTATATAAGTATATATATTCTGGGTCGTGGTGAAATTCTGAGTCGATCTGAGCATGTCCGTCCGTACGTCCGTCCGTCTGGTGAAATGACGCTAACTTCCGAACGAAACAAGCTATCGACTTGAAACTTTGCACAAGTAGTTGTTATTGATGTAGGTCGGATGGTATTGCAAATGGGCCATATCGGTCCACTTTTACGTATAGCCCCCATATAAACGGACCCTCAGATTTGGCTTGCGGAGCCTCTAAGAGATGCATATTTCATCCGATCCGGCTGAAATTTGGTACATGGTGTTGGCATATGGTCTCAAATAACCATGCTAAAATTGGTCCACATCGGTCCATAATTATATATAGCCCCCATATAAACCGATCCCCAGATTTGGATTGCGGAGCCTCAAAGAGAAGCAAATTTCATCCGATCAGGCTGAAATTTGGTACATGGTTTTGGTATATGGTCTCCAACATTCGTGCAAAAATTGGTCCACATCGGTTCATAATTATATATAGCCCCCATATAAACCGATACCCAGATTTGGCTTGCGGAGCCTCAAAGAGAAGCAAATTTAGCCCGATCCGGCTGAAATTTGATACATGGTGTTGATATATGGTCTCTAACAACCATGCTAAAATTGGTCCACATCGGTCCATAATTATATATAGCCCTCATATAAACCTATCCCCAGATTTGGCTTGCGGAGCCTCTAAGAGAAGCAAATTTCATCCGATCTGGTTGAAATTGGGAACATGGTGTAAGTATATGGTCTCTGACAACCGTGCCAGAATTGGTCCATATCGGTCCATAATTATATATAGCCCCCATATAAACCGATACCCAGATTTGGCTTGCGGAGCCTCAAAGAGAAGCAAATTTAGCCCGATCCGGCTGAAATTTGATGCATGGTGTTGATATATGGTCTCTAACAACCATGCTAAAATTGGTCCACATCGGTCCATAATTATATATAGTCCTCATATAAACCGATCCCCAGATTTGGCTTGCGGAGCCTCTAAGAGAAGCAAATTTCATCCGATCTGGTTGAAATTGGGAACATGGTGTAAATATATGGTCTCTGACAACCGTGCCAGAATTGGTCCATATATAGCCCCCATATAAACCGTCCTCCAGATTTGACCTCCGGAGCCTCTTGGAGGAGCCAAATTCATCCGATCCGGTTCAAATTTATTTCTATAGAAAATTTTGTTAAAATTTCATTTCTATAGAAAATTTTGTCAAAATTTTATTTCTATAGAAATTTTTGTCAACATTTTATTTCTATAGAAAATTTTGTCAAAATTTTATTTCTATAGAAACTTTTGTCACAATTTTATTTCTATACAAAATTTTGTCAAAATTTTATTTTGATTTCTATTTTATCAAAATTTTATTTCTATAGAAACTCTTGTTAAAATTTTATTTCTATACAAAATTTTGTCAAAATTTTATTTCTATAGAAAATGTTATCAAAATTTTATTTTTATAGAAAATTTTGTCAAAATTTTATTTTTATGGAAAAATTTGTCAAAATTATATTTTTATAAAAAATTTTGTCAAAATTTTATTTCTACAGAAAATTTTGTCAAAATTTTATTTCTACAGAAAATTTTGTCAAAATTTTATTTCTATAGAAAATTTTGTCAAAATTTTATTTCTATTGAACATTTTGTAAAAATTTTATTTCTATAGAAAATTTTTGTCAAAATTTTATTTCTATTGAAAATTTTGTCAAAATGTTATTTCTATAGAAAATTTTGTAAAATTTTTTTTCCTATAGAAAATTTTGTCAACATTTTATTTCTATAGAAAATTGTCAATATTTTTTTCTATAGAAAATTTTGTTAACATTTTATTTCTATAGAAAATTTTGTCAAACTGAATTATATATGTATTAATTCGGTCTTTTTTAATTTAATATATACCACGTATGGACTTACTTATAATTTAGAGGACGGTGTTAGGAGGTTTTAAGATACCCTACCATCGGCAAGCGTTACCGCAACCCAAGTAATTCGATTGTGGATGGCAGTGTTTAGAAAAAGTTTCTACGCAAGCCATGGTGGAGGGTACATAAGCTTCGGCTTGGCCGAACTTACGGCCGTATATACTTGTTTTTTTTTTTATAATCCACAGCGGTGAATTTTTCTGTTCACCCGGTTCAAAAATGGTTTTTCTACCAGTGTATGCCTAAGGTGAAGCATAATATGTTTGAACAATACTCGTACAAATAACATTTTGTTTGGACCAATCCTGAAAATATATATCCTTGAAGCAGAATGTGCTTGGGAGTATATGCTACAGAAGCGATTTTTTATATATTTATTTGGTGCAAGAAAAATCAACAGGTATATTAAAAACTCTGTTGGTTAATCCTTTTTTCGAAGTTTTATTAATTTCAAATTTCTTTTGCTATAATTTAGAAGTTCCCGAACTTGTCAAAAATAGCTCAAAAAGTGTGGAGCATTCCAACAACTAGCGCTTCATTATAGCGCTAACAGTTAAAAGATCTCGCTTAAATCCAAACACTGTAAAGAAAGTGTTATTTATACATGATACTCCCATGATATATTCAAAAATAAAAAAATAAATAAAAAACCCAAAAAAAAATTTGTTTCATTGAAGCCGCCAATAACGCGTAAATCTATCGATTGTGAGCCGGTTTCGAGCCGCCGCTGACGACGAAAAGTACTCGGTGCAAGACTCTGCTACTTAGCTGTTATTGGGAGCCACCGTGGTGTAATGGTTAACATGCCCGCCTTGTATATACAGGGTCGTGGGTTCAAACCCAGTTTCGACCAAACATCAAAAAGTATTTCAGCGGTGGATTATCCCACCTGAATAGTCTAAGTGTGACTCAAATATCGAGCTGACATCACACCATACCTAACCTAGCTGTTATTGCCATCAACATCCATTTATCGCCAGTATTGGGGACTTTTTCCCATATTAGAAATATTTTTTCGTGGAAGGGGGAGGAAATTTTTGAATTTGGAACTTGGGGATTTGGTGCGGAATTTGCATAAATTTGGGAATTTTTTCAAATAAGTTCCGTAAATAAAATCAAATCAAAATAAAAAAAAATGCTCCTCTTTCTTCCCCGCAGTGTTGCCAGGGAAAATTTCCGGTTCACCCTACAAGGCCAAAAAAGTTAGCAAACAAAAAAATTGCCTATAATTTCCCATACAATATTATTCGTTAAATTTAAACAAAATTTACAAAACATAAATGGTTTTATGTGCTTTATTATCTTAAAACATATGAATATGTAACGTATATTACGTAAAAATAAATTTGGTTGCCACTGATGGTAGAATTCTACCAAAAATAGTACAATTTTTCTCTATGGTAGAATTTTGTGATGTTTTGGTAGATCAAGTCCCTACACGCTCACAAAAAATCGCTTCTGTAACATATACTCCCAAACATATTTTGCTTCAAGCATATATATTTTTGGGTATTGCCCAAACATTTATATGTTTGATCTCTTCCAATATATAATATGTTTGAAAGCATATTGGTCTAAACAATATATATTTGGGTAGTCTAAGTTCCAAACATTTTGTATTTTTGCATCCAAATTCAATAATGTTGTCTTCCAAAAAACAATATGTTATTTTGTGAACATATAATATGTTTGGAAGCATTTTGCACCCAAAAATATTATATGCTTAAAAAAATTCTCCCAAACAATATTGTGCTCAAAATTTTATTTATTTATTTATATATTTACAATCATAATGAATTATGAAAATAAACAGGTAATATAGGTGCTAACAACATAGGTTTTCGACCTGAATGTTCAAAATTTGTTTCTGCCCAATTGTATATTCCCCCACATCTTTCTCACTTCCACGAGATTTTTTAGTTCTTAGCACCTTTTTCTGTAATACAAACATTGTAGAAGAAATTATTCAATTGTGTGATTTTATTTTAATTTTACCTTTTGCTGGACGGGGATTCGAACAGCGGACCACACAGTTTGTAAGGATCAAAGAAGTAGCTGATCAATTGCCCAAGGAAAAATAAAAAAATAAAATGTTAATTTTGTAATAACAAGCAACAACCACCAACTTAATTCAATATCGCTCCAGGTTAAATAGCGCTCCAAGCTACTAAACACATATATGTTTATAGGCTATTTCTACATTAATATATGTTTGCATTCAAGCATATTATATTTACAAACATTTTATGTCCCAAACATAATATGTTCTAAGATATTAACATATATGTCCCAAACATGTTATGCTAGTTTATGAACATTATATGCTTGCACTCAAAAATATTGTGTTTAAAAATTTGTGTTCCAAACATATAATGTTTATAGCCAAACATATGAAAAACAGTCATTTTCATCCGTGTATAGAAATAAAATTTTGGAAAAAGTTTATTTAAAAATAAAATTTAAGAAAAAGTTTCTTGAAAAATAAAATTGAGAATTTTTCTATAGAAATAAAATTTTGAGAAAAAAATTATAGAAATAAAATTTGGAAAAAAAACTTTCTATAGAAGTAAAATTTTGACAAAAGTTTCTATAGAGATAAAATTTTGCAAAATTTTCTATAGAGATAAAACTTTGACAAAATTTTCTATAGAGATAAAATTTTGACAAAATTTTCTACAAAGATAATATTTTGACAAAATTTTCTAGAGATAAAATTTTGACAAAATTTTCTATAAAGATAAACTTTTGACAAAATTTTCTATAGAAGTAAAATTTTGAAAAAGATTTCTATAAAGATAAAATTTTGACAAAATTTTCTATAGAGATAAAATTTTGACAAAATTTTCTATAGAGATAAAATTTTGACAAAATTTTCTATAGATAAAATTTTGAAAAAATTTCTATAGGGATAAAATTTTGACCACATTTATAGAGAGATAAACTTTCGACCAAATTTTGTATAGAAATAAAATTTTGAGCAAATTTTCTATAGGAATAAAATTTTGACAAAATTTTCTATAGAGATAAAATTTTGACAAAATTTTCTATAGAGATAAACTGTCGACCAAATATTCTATAGAAATAAAATTTTGAGTAAATTTTCTATAGAAATAAAATTTTGAACAAATTTTCTATAGAAATAAAATTTTGACAAAATTTTCTATAGGAATAAAATTTTGACAAAATTTTCTATAGGAATAAAATTCTGACAAAATTTTCTATAGGATAAAATTTTGACAACATTTTCTATAGGAATAATGTTTTTATAAAATTTTCTACAAGAATAAAATTTTGAAAAAATTTTCTATAGTGGTAAAATTTTGACAAAACTTTCTAATAGAAAAAATTTTGACAAAATTTTCTATAGAGATAAAATTTGGCAAAATTTTCTATAGAGATAAAATGTTGACAAAATTTTCTATAGAGATCAAATGTTGACAAATTTTCTATAGAAATAAAATTTTGACACAATTTTCTGTAGAAATAAAATTTTGACACAATTTTCTGTAGAAATAAAATCTTGACACAATTTTCTATAGAAATAAAATTTTGACAAAATTTTCTATAGAGATTAAATTTTGACAAAATTTTCTATAGAAATAACATTTTGAGCAAATTTTCTATAGAAATAAAATTTTGACAAAATTTTCTATAGAAATAAAATTTTGAGCAAATTTTCTATAGAAATAAAATTTTGACAAAATTTTCTATACAGATAAAATTTTGACAAAATTTTCTATAGAGATAAAATTTTGACAAAATTTTCTATAGAGATAAAATTTTGACAAAATTTTCTATAGAGATAAACTGTCGACCAAATTTTCTATAGAAATAAAATTTTGAACAAATTTTCTATAGAAATAAAATTTTGACAAATTTTTCTATAGGAATAAAATTTTGACAAAATTTTCTATAGGAATAAAATTCTGACAAAATTTTCTATAGGAATAAAATTTTGACAAAATTTTCTATAGGAATAATGTTTTTATAAAATTTTCTACAAGAATACAATTTTGACAAAATTTTCTATAGAGAAAAAATATTGACAAAATTTTCTTCTATAGAGATAAAATTTGGCAAGCTTTTCTATAGAGGTAAAATGTTGACAAAATTTTCTATAGACATAAAATGTTGACAAAATTTTCTATAGACATAAAATGTTACCAAAATTTTCTATAGAGATAAAATTTTGAGCAAATTTTCTATAGAGATAAAATTTTGAGCAAATTTTCTATAGAAATAAAATTTTGAGCAAATTTTCTATAGAAATAAAATTTTGACAAAATTTTCTATAGAGATAAAGTTCTGACAAAATTTTCTACAGGAATAAAAATTTGACAAAATTTTCTATAGAGATAAAATTTTGACAAAATTTTGAGAAAATTTTCTTTAGAAATAAAATTTTGAGAAATTTTTCTATAGAAATAAGAATTTGAGAAAAAAAATCCATAGAAATAAAATTTTGAGTAAATTTAATTGTAGAAATACAATTCGGAGAAAAACTTTCTATAGAAGTAAAATTTTGACACAATTGTCTATAAAAATAAAATGTTGAAAAATTTTCTATAGAAATAAAATTTTGACAAAATTTTCTATAGAAATAAAATTTTGGAAAAAAATCTATAGAAATAAAAGTTTGATAAAATTTTCTATAAAGATAAAATTTTGACAAAATTTTCTATAGAAATAAAATTTTCACAAAATTTTCTATAGAGATAAAATTTTTACAAAATTTTCAATAGGGATAAAATTTTTACAAAATTGTCTATAAGGATAGAATTTTGACAAAATTTTCTACAGAGATACAACTTTGACAAAATTTTCTATGGAGATAAAATTTTGACAAACTTTTCTATAGACCTACAATTTTGACAAAAGAGATAACATTTTGACAATCTTTTCTATAGACCTAAAATTTTGACAAAATTTTCTATAGACCTAAAATTTTGACAAAATTTTCTATAGGAATAAAGTTTTGATAAAATTTTCTACAGGAATAACATTTTGACAAATTTTTCTATAGAAATATTTGTTTGGTAGATTTGTTGTAAGATTTTCTTAAAATTTTGGCAATTTGTTTTTGGCACTGAAGTGGTAACCGTGGTTACCACACATAGTTAAAGATCAAGCCTTGCCGGCTTCTAATTTCCTCCTCTAGGGCCACCAAAATATAAAAATTATTAAAAATTGTGTTGAGTGAAAAAGTCCCTACATAGTGCCTCAACGTCAATACAAGACGCTCAATATTAGAAAAAAACTACATGTAGGGAATTTCCCCTACTTCTGGCAACGCTGCTTCCACGACATATAATAGCGTGTATGTGTGCTAGAATCGGACACAGGACTTTATTTTGGGGGTCCAAGCGCAAATTTATAATTTTACTCAGATTGGCTAAGACATTTTCTACATTTGTGAAATGTATCGAACTCCCATTTCCATTTCTTTTGTGTATCGAAATTTCAATCTTGAGTTTCTACATCACAGCCTATTTCTTGACATTTTGCTATAAAAATTTTTAAACAACATTATAGGGAATTTTTGTGAGAAATATTAATTTATATTACGGATTTTTGGGAAGGAAAACGTCCCGATTTGTGGACAAGAGCCAGACAAATAGTGGCAACACTGGCTGCCACTTTAACCTAACCTAACCCTATCACAATGGACTGAATAGTCTAAATGAGCCTGAATCTTAATCGGGCTGCCACTTTAACCTGGCCATCAACAAAGACAATCTAGAAGAAGACACAGTTTTGTCATAACAAATCTGAAGGACCATATGCCCCTGTCATCATAATATCATGAAGTTTGCGTCGATGTGTCCCTCAAATGTACTGCAGTTTGCATCGAAAAATATCAATAACATTTGTGATTTTGAAAAATTTCTAAATTAAAAAACACTAAACAATACCAAACGGAGAACTAAGCCGACCCATTTTTGCCGGCGGCGGCTGACACTAAATTTTTGCTTCGGGCGCCGGCGGCGACGGCTAAGCCGAAATAAATATGTCTCTTCGGTGGCGGACAATTATTCATTATAAAATTTGAAGCTATTCGAATGGTAATGAGATTGGTGCTACAACAAATATTACAATTAAAATTTACATTGCATACAGCTTGAACAATTTGAAAAACTATTTAACAACTGATTGTTTTGCATTTTAAGAAACTATTTATATATAAATTTCAGATCGTAACGATGTAATTCTCTATGGATGAAAAAATTACACCTCAATCGCGTTGTTTGGTCAGGTGCTAGAAATGCTTAAAATGTAAATAGTTCATATTGCGCGTGTGAGACAATGCAATAGACAAATGCCTATAATATTATAACAGATGTAAAGAGGATAAAATGAAGACTATTCGAAATTGCAAAATTACTTCCATATATAGAGTAACTGACACGAAGTCTTACCAAGTCCACACTTGTATACGACATATAAAACAAAAACAAAACGTTTAGAAAACGGGTGTAGAAAACATTTTTTCTTCCGCTACATGATTTTGTATCTGTCCAAAAATGTCAAACTTTTATCAATCGGTCCATGTTTTAGTATAGCTCCCATATAGCCCGATCTCGCGAGTTGACTTCTTGGGCTTTTAGACAACGAAATTTTTATCCGATTTGCCTGAAATTAGAAATCTAGAGGTATTTTGAGTCCATAAACAAGTGTGCCCAGTGTGGATCGGTATAGCCAACCTATATTACCTGGTCACCTGAATTGACTTCTTGGGCTTCCGGACACCGCGATTTTGTTTGAAATTGGTAATCTAGAGGTATTTCAGGTCCCAATTTGTATGCGATTTGCCAGAAATTCAAAATCTAGGGGGTATATTAAGTTCGTACACGCAAAGAAAAAAAACGTTTGGAAAACGTGTACCGAAAACGTTTTTCTTTTGTTAGAGTTTTTTGAATTGCTTCGAAAATTTTAAACTTTTATCACCAAAAAAATTCGTTTGTTACAAAATTTTTATTTTTTCAATAAAAAAAGTTATTTTTGAAACAACAACACAGTCCATTTCGTTTATATCAAACACTGTTCTTTTCTGACTTTAGGCATTTAATAAGACGCATTTTACAGTTCAAAATTTAATATACTACAAAGTAATGTTGAACATTTTTGCGGAATCTTCCGCACATATGTGGAATATATGTAAAAAAAAAACAAAAAAAAAACTTTGGCCAAAGCAGGAATCGAACCCACGACCCTTGGCATGCAAGTCGGACGTAGCAACCACTGCACCACGGTGCCAAACTAAATGTTTGTTTCTGTTAAACAAACTTTGTTTATTCGGTTCGTGGGCGCCGCAAGCTATGCTATATAAATATAACTTATATGGATATTTATCTATTGATGACCATAACAGGTACATATTTAGCTCAGTGGTTAGTGTTTTGGCTTACAAAGTGCATGGTCCGCGGTTCGATTCTCCATCCAGGCGAAAGGTAAAAAAATTTTAAAAATTTATAAAATCGTATAATTTCTTCTACATTGTTGGTATTACAGGAAAAGGTGTTAAGAACTAAAAAACCTCGTGGATGTGAGAAAGATGTGATGAAAAATGCAATTAGCAAGAAAACAATGTTTTTTTTTTTTAGTTTGTCTTTATGAAATTGTTTTTACATCCTGGAAAATAATAAACGTTTATCACAAAAAGTATATACTTTTCTTCCAAATATACTTCCTTACAGCGAAAAGCAAATGAGAAACAAACTTTGTTTGTCTAAAATTTCGTTTGGGAGGAAAGAATTATTTTTTTGCGTGTAAAAAGGTATGGCGAATATGGTGTGAATAGGGCCATGTTTTTGTATAGCCCTCATACAGACCGATCTTCCGATTTGACGGTCCATCGTTTTTTATATATGTTAGATATGGTGCCAAATCTGTCACTACATCCACTTGGAACTATATATCAGAGAACTGCAACCGGTGGCTTTTTTCGTATTGCAATCTTCCCCACAAAATTTAGGTGGCAGTGAGTAAGGCATTGATACAAATGCGAGAATAAAAACACCACTAGTACATAACAATGTTCGTATGCAGTGTTTTTCAGTCCCAGCGGGAAATGGAAGCGACGTGGAATCGATGATGGAAGTGCTGTCCGGGCGCTGCATTACGTGTTCATTTCAAAATAACATTGGATTGGATTGGAGACCAAGGCCTTGCCTCTCGCTTCTATTCGTATGCCTTCCAGAGGTGGTGTCGTCGATGAAATGTTATCAGGCCTTCATACTAAGTACAAAAATCATGCCTTCCAAAGAAGGCCCTCAAAAATGCCTGGACAGGAAGGCATAAAAGAAAGCGTTTAAAAATAAATATAAATGTTCGTGAGTCACGACAATTTCGTGTCACATGCACACCTCTACCCCACACTGAAAAAAATATTGTCGTGAGGTCAAAGATTTCACGTCTTTAAAATACGAATGCAAATTTTGCTTAGCACGGAAGACGCATTTCTCTACCATAAAGTTTTTTTCCTTGTCCAAAAGTTGATAAACTTTTCCATGAAGTCGTATTATCCTTATAATTAAGTGATTTCACTCAAAAATGGGTATCATAACATGAAAGAACAATTTTTTGGGCTAAGGTCAACTTGACTTTAAAAACTCAGAAAAAATCTTTACATTTAATGAAATTGTCTTTAAATTTGTTGCCTTTTTGCATCTTGACTACAAAGCAAAAAATCGTTCAAATATAGGACATATTTTTCAACATTTCATTTTAAAGACGTTTATTACTTGAAACATATCATCATTTCTATTGGAAGTCAAGTCTTAATTTGGAAAATAAAGTTGTCGTTAACTCGTTTTTAAAGGACTTTGATAGCATATGAAGAAAAAAAGCTGAAAATACGAAAAATTAAAATTTGCTTCCTAGAAGCAAGTACACAAAACCCAAAATTTAAAAGAGAATTGTGTCTCAAAAGTATCCTTACTTGTATTCTCCGTTTCAATATCAACATTTTTAAAGACAAAATCTTTGGAACCGGGCATGCTTTTTTTCAGTGCAGAAGCCAGAATTTAACGAAGATTTGCTTTAAATTTTTGTGTAAATTTGGTAGAAATCGGTCAAAATTTAGATATAGCTCCCATATATATCGTTGGCCCGATTTAGACTCACATGACCACCGTTAGTCAAAAGTTTATCTGCCTTTTTTATGTTTTAATAACAGGTTGGCTGATAAGTCCCCGGTCTGACACGTCAAAATTTAGATATAGCTCCCATATATATCGTTGGCTCGATTTAGACTCACATGACCACCGTTAGTCAAAAGTTTATCTGCCTTTTTTATGTTTTAATAACAGGTTGGCTGATAAGTCCCCGGTCTGACACATAGATGTTGTCGCTAGTATTAAATGCATATTATTTTTATATAGTACCAACCTTCAAATGATTCGTGTCAAAATTTGACGTCTGTAAGTCAATTAGTTTGTGAGATAGAGCGTCTTTTGTGAATCAATTTTTTTTTATTGTGAAAAAAATGGAAAAAAGCATTTCGTGTTTTGATAAAATACTGTTTTCTGAATGGAAAAAATACGGTGGAAGCAAAAACTTGGCTTGATAATGATTGGTATGGCTTGATAATGATTGGTATGCAAAATTCAAGCGTGGTGAAATGAGCACGGAGGACGGTGAACGCAGTGGACGCTCGAAAGAGGTGGTTACCGACATTACCAACATCAAAAAAATCCACAAAATATTTTTGAATGACCGTAAAATAAAGTTGATCGAGATAGCAGAGTGTTAGTCATATCATTCATCAATGTTTGGATATGCGGAAGCTTTGTGCAAAATGGGTGCCGCGCGAGCTCACATTTGACCAAAAACAACGTGTTGATGATTCTGAGCAGTGTTTGCAGCTCTTAACTCGTAATACACCCGAGTTTTTCCGTCGATATGTGACAATGGATGAAGCATGGCTGCATCACTACACTCATAGAAAAAATCATGCACGGCGTGCTCATTTCAAAACGATTCGTTCATAAAAGTGAATCAACACACATGTGGTGTCGAACGGAGTACAGGCGGTGTCAATCTGACAACGATAAAATGACACCATGCGTTGTCGAAATAACAACCAGCGTTCACGATCTGAAAACGTTATGGTTACGAATTTATAAACAGAATTAAAAAAAGATTTCCGATACCGTGGCTCGAAACTGTGTTTTCTGCACCATACGCGTTAACAGTCGCCTTAGCACATTGCACCATCGAGGGAGTTGCCATAATAACGTCTAATGATTATTTTAAGATTTTTCATGGCCAAAGAAAAACGAATGCCGTTCATGAAATCGTGAACGCCCGTGGACGAAATTGTGAACATTCCGTTTTGATTTTTTGTGAACGTTTCCGTTTCATATTGTCACCGTCTGTTCACGACTATGGAACATAATTTTTTCTATTAGTGTACACTCCTGAGTCCTATCGACAGTCGGCTGAGTGGACAGCGACCGGTGAACCGTCTCCGAAGCGTGGAAAGACTCAAAAGTCCGCTGGCAAAGTAATGGCCACTGTTCTTTAGGATGCGCATGGAATAATTTTTATCGATTATCTTGAGAAGGGAAAAACCATCAACAGTGACTATTATGTGGCGTTATTGGAGCGTTTGAAGGTCGAAATCGCGGCAAAACGGAAGAAAAAAGTGTTGTTCCACCAAGACAACGCACCGTGCCACAAGTCATTGAGAACGTTGGCAAAAATTCATGAATTGTGCTTCGAATTGCTTCCCCACCCACCGTATTCTCAAGATCTGGCCCAGCGACTTTTTCTTGTTCTCAGACCTCAAAAGGATGCTCGCAGGGAAAAAATTTGGCTGCAATGAAGAGGTGATCGTCGAAATTGAGGCCTATTTTGAGGCAAAACCGCAGGAGTACAACTAAAATGGTATCAAAAAATTGGAAGGTCGTTATAATCGTTGTATCGCTCTTGAAGGGAACTATGTTGAATAATAAAAACGAATTGTGACAAAAAATGTGTTTTTCTTTGTTAGACCGGGGTCTTATCAGCCAACATGTTACAACAATTTCATTATTTTAAAGAACCCGCTTCTTTGGCTCGGAATTAATACCGAAATCCTTAATGGAAGGTCAACATCTTTGGATCCAAGTAAACTTTTTGTTTAGAGTACTTACACTGAAAACTTATTGTCGCGAGAGCAAAGTTTTCGTGGCCTTAAAATACGAATAGTTTTTTGCCTAGCATGCAAGACGCATTTATCTGATATAAAGTTTTTTTTCTTGTCCGAAAGACAATGAAATTTTCTATAAAGTCGTTTTTTTTCTTTTAAATAAGTGATTCAAATTAAAAATGGGTATCTTAAAATGAAAGAAAATGTTGTTTGACTAAGGTCAACTTGTCTTTAATAATTGTGAAAAATTCTTCAAAATTAAAGAAATCGTCTTTGAAATTTTTTGTTTTTTTTTCATCTTGACAACAAAACAAAAAAGCATTTAAATATAAGAGACGTTTTTCAACACTTTATTTTAAAGACGATTTTTATTTGAGACATAGCATAATTTGTACTTGAATTTGAAAGTTAAGTGTCGTTAACACGTTTTTAAAGGACACACTGAAAAAACAGTGAACCCACCAGAAAGAAAAATTTCGGTTAATTTTAGAAAATTTTTAATATTTTTAGAAAATTTTAACTAAACAGTATAACAAACGCTGGCATCACGCCGATGTCATAAAAATAAGTAAATATTTTTCGACAAATTCAAGAAAATTTATTAGACATAATTAAGTTTTTTCACTTGTTAAAGAAAATTTTGTAGTTTAAAGGAAAAACTTGGAGTTCAAAATTGCAAGAATGTCTTTAGTGACATACGAAGTTCATGATGAACGCATTTGTAGTAAAATTTACAAATTTAAAAAAATATTGAACTATTTTGTGGAAGACACGAATTTAGTTAATCTTTATCCTTCATTTGTGTATATTTTTTTCCTCGGTTTTAGTTAATTTAACTAACGTACACAAAAAATTATTAGAGTAGAGGAAACTTCCTCCAAATATAATAATTCCATGAACTAAACGAAAGTTAAATTAGCTTTAGTGAAATAGAGAGTTCACTTTTTTTTGAGTGCACATCAAGAAAAAACGAATAAATTAAAATTTGCTGCCTAGAATCAATCTAATCAATTTAAAAGACAATCCTTAAAAGCATCCGTACTTCAATTCTCTGCATCTCTGGCTCGGAATCAATATCAAAATCATTAGCGTAAAGAAAAAATCTTTGGATCCGTGCATGTTTTTTTCCAGTGTGGGAATTGACTTTCAGAACTTTCTTTGAAAACCAATGATGTTGCAAAAGTTATTACTTTCAATTCAGCCATTTCTTCTTATATAATTAAATATTTGTTTCATGTCTTTATTTCTTTTATGAAATTAACATTAGCCTATGGGAGCAACAGCTGTTAAAATTATAAAATAATACTTTGTTAATTTGTATATAAATTGATCAACTCTTTTCTTGGTATTCAGTTATTCATTGATTGTTGAAGACACACTCACCAGTTTTTTTGTCCTAATTTAGATCGGAAAAATGTTGTCATCAAAATTTATAATTCTTGTGGTTGCAATCCTTTCGATGATTGTGCTTAGTGCTCCCGCTGCTGAAGGAACATTCCTTTTGGCCTGTCTATTTAGATCGCCATTGTGTCCGTTCTTCAGATATCCAACTCCGGCACCACCTGCAGCTCCTAAAAAACCCAAAGAAGAACCCGAAAAACCCAAAGATGAACCCGAAAAACCCAAAGAAGAACCCGAAAAACCCAAAGAAGAGGCCGAAAAACCCGAAGATGAGTAACTCAGAAAACAGCGATCATTCATAAAACTGACATTACAAACCTACTAAACAGGGTTGATCAAGAAATTCTCAAAAAAAAAAAAAATAAACTTTTGCAAAAAATACAGCAGTAATTTAAAAAAATTAAATTCATTTAAAAAAATGGGGTATTATATACGTTCCATTCAAATTCATATTATACACTCAATAATCTAATCAAAAATTCGAAAGGTCGGGTTTTAGTATCCCATGATTGTTATGATTCAGAAAAAGGATTGGTAAGGGCCAGATGTGGCCTCTCGAAAACCTCGTCATATTTTACTATACCATATTTCAAAAATGTCGTAAACTTATACGAGGGTGGCTCGGAAACTTCTTAGCCTATCAATGAAAGAGAATAGTTAGTTTTTCAAAACTATTTTTATTTTTCAATATAATCTCCTGAAACTTCAATACACTTAGTCCAACGTTTTTCTGGCAATTCTATCCCTTGATTAAACTAGTTTTCCTCAAGGTCTTAAAAATAGTGGTTTACAACTGTAATTGCATTTTCATTTGAGGTAAAACGCTTGCCAACAAGGAGTTTTTTTTTTAGATTTGGGAACAGGTAAAAGTCACTGGGAGCTAAATCAGGAGAATAAGGTGGATGGTCAAGCAACTCGTACTTTAATTCATTGATTTTTGGCCATTGTTTAAACCAGGGCTGTGGAGTCGAGTCAATTTTGCTCGACTCCGACTCCAGCATTTCTTATTAGCCTCGACTCCGACTCCGGAGTCGACTCCAGGTGGTGTACCTAAATCTCATTTTAACAGTATTCCAATTGTATTTTTAAGGTTCCAAAAATAGGCCGATATAAGTATTCCATTTTTCCATATGTGTTTATACTCGTATGTCCAAAAGAACTCTAATTTTAAATGTTGATATGACTCGACGACAAACCTCAGCATTTTTTGGAAGTAAAGAACTCTACATTTTAATTTCAGGCCAATAAATTAAAATACCACACAAGACTATATACACGGATGAAAAAGACTGTTTTTCATATGTTTGGCTATAAACATTATATGTTTGGAACACGAATTTTTAAACACAATATTTTTGAGTGCAAGCATATAATGTTCATAAACTAGCATAACATGTTTGGGACATATATGTTAATATGTTAGAACATATTATGTTTGGGACATAAAATGTTTGTAAGTATAATATGCTTGGATGCAAACATATATTAATTTAGAAATAGCCTATAAACATATATGTGTTTAGTAGCTTGGAGCGCTATTTAACAGGGAGCGATATTGATATATCGCTCCGAATCGAATATACAATTGGGCAGAAACAAAATTTTGAGCATTCAGGTCGAAAACCTATGTTACCTGTTTATTTTCATAATTCATTATGATTGTAAATATATAAATAAATAAATAAAATTTTGAGCACAATATTGTTTGGGAGAATTTTTTTTAAGCATATAATATTTTTGGGTGCAAAATGCTTCCAAACATATTATATGTTCACATAATAACATATTGTTTTTTGGAAGACAACATTATTGAATTTGGATGCAAAAATACAAAATGTTTGGAACTTAGACTACCCAAACATATATTGTTTAGACCAATATGCTTTCAAACATATTATATATTGGAAGAGATCAAACATATAAATGTTTGGGCAATACCCAAAAATATATATGCTTGAACCAAAATATGTTTGGGAGTATATGTTACAGAAGCGATTTTTTGTGAGCGTGTAGAGACCACATCAAAATATGGGTTGATAAGAACAACCTCCAGAATATGTATTTATAAAAACACAAAATTTCAAAAACTTTCAGAAGTTTTAGAAGCAAAATCCTGGTATTGGTCTATATAGCCACATTAAAAAAAATAGATTTATACAAAAAAGAAAAATAATAATAAAATCAAAATGTCGGACCAATCAAATGGAATGTTTAGATGTTAAAAAATGTAATGTGTCGGATATATAAAACAAACATAAAAAGGCAAAAAATTAGGACGGGCGGAATTTTAAATAACAACTACCATACAACATATGACAGGAATAGCTGGACAATTAGGAATATTGTTTCTATAGAACTAAAATGGTGAAACATCGATTTATAAATGGTCTATCAGTTATGGACATTACAAGCCGTTAACCCTCCGGCATACACAAAATACTCAAAATCTGGGCTACGGGAAAATTCCGTACTCTAAAATAATTCTAAATTAAAAATTTCTGATAAATCTTTTCAACATTTTAGACTGGGAAAAATTTCTTTTAAAAAATCGGAAGTTGGGTTGTGTTGCTATATCACAAAATTGTCCGGTATGACCTATCTTCGAACTCGACATGCCTGCCAAAAAATTCAGAAGTTTAGGTTCTTCTGTTATATTGCCTGAAAATTGTACATTTATCAAGAGTATATATAGGGTCATAAATCGATATTTTAATATGTTCAAAATGGACAATGCAATTGACCAATTCAGCCCATATTTAAGTCAAACCTAATTTTTAGATCACCGTGAAATTTAACCCACTTTAAATGGCCTAAAATCGAGTACTTCGTTTTTCGTTATACGAATGAAAACCTTAATGGAATCTAATTTGTCGAAGGGAGCCACCGTGGTGCAATGGTTAGCACACCCGCCTTGCCTACACAAGGTCGTGGGTTCGATTCCTGCTTCGACCGAACACCAAAAAGTTTTTCAACGGTGGATTATTCTTGTGTCGTTCCGGAACGAACTAGTTCCAATGAACGGTTCACTAAAAGGAACGACTGTCACTAGTTCCATCTCTTTCGTTCTCATCGTTCCTTTTGTCATTTAGTTTTATTTTCAATTTACGCTACATCGTTCGGATCGCAGATTGATTGATTCTATTTGAGCTATTTGCCAATTCATTCATTTTGGCGCGTATATAAAGGGTGATTCTTTTGAGGTTAGGATTTTCATGCATTAGTATTTGACAGATCACGTGGGATTTCAGACATGGTGTCAAAGAGAAAGATGCTCAGTATGCTTTGACATTTCATCATGAATAGACTTACGATCTGCCACAACGTCGAATTTTCAGTGAATGGGCCCTAGAAAAGTTGGCAGAAAATCCGCTTTTTTATCGACAAATTTTGTTCAGCGATGAGGCTCATTTCTGGTTGAATGGCTACGTAAATAAGCAAAATTGCCGCATTTGGAGTGAAGAGCAACCAGAAGCCGTTCAAGAACTGCCCATGCATCCCGAAAAATGCACTGTTTGGTGTGGTTTGTACGCTGGTGGAATCATTGGACCGTATTTTTTCAAAGATGCTGTTGGACGCAACGTTACGGTGAATGGCGATCGCTATCGTTCGATGCTAACAAACTTTTTGTTGCCAAAAATGGAAGAACTGAACTTGGTTGACATGTGGTTTCAACAAGATGGCGCTACATGCCACACAGCTCGCGATTCTATGGCCATTTTGAGGGAAAACTTCGGAGAACAATTCATCTCAAGAAATGGACCGGTAAGTTGGCCACCAAGATCATGCGATTTGACGCCTTTAGACTATTTTTTGTGGGGCTACGTCAAGTCTAAAGTCTACAGAAATAAGCCAGCAACTATTCCAGCTTTGGAAGACAACATTTCCGAAGAAATTCGGGCTATTCCGGCCGAAATGCTCGAAAAAGTTGCCCAAAATTGGACTTTCCGAATGGACCACCTAAAACGCAGCCGCGGTCAACATTTAAATGAAATTATCTTCAAAAAGTAAATGTCATGGACCAATCTAACGTTTAGAATAAAGAACCGATGAGATTTTGCAAATTTTATGCGTTTTTTAAAAAAAAAAAGTTATCAAGCTCTTAACAAATCACCCTTTATTTATATCATTAATTGATACGCTGCTATTTAATAGAATCATTAATTCCATCTCAGGCTCTTCACAAACGACAAAAAAATCGTAATTTCTTGCAATGAATAATTTTGCACAGAGTATAGTATTATTAAATCCAAAAATCCATGCAAAGAGTTTGGCTTCCTGAGTTTAGTTACTTCCTTAAATTTTCCATTCCTTTCATTATTTGTTTTTTACTATATTACTATAAACTATTTGAAGTAATTTCACTTAATTTTCCATATTTTTGTATCTTTCAACTGACCACGAACTTCGTTACACAAAGTAAACAAACAATGTAATGTCTGTCTTTAGTAGATGACAAATATAAAAATCCGGAACGAAAAGGAACGATGGAACGATTTGAAGGAACTAGTTCCTTTGTACAAAAGGAACGATGAGTCCGAATCACTGCGGTGAACGATTTTGGCCAAGACTACGGTGGATTATCCCACCTCAGTAATGCTGGTGACATTTCTGAAGGTTTCAAAGCTTCTCTGAGTGGTTTCCCTGCAATGTGGAACGCCGTTCGTACTCGGCTATAAAAAGGAGGTCCCTTGTCATTGAGCTTAACATGGAATCGGGCAGCACTCAGTGATAAGAGAGAAGTTCACCAATGTGGTATCACAATGGACTGAATAGTCTAAGTGAGCCTAATACATCGGGCTGCCACCTAACCTACCCTTTGTCGAAATATTTCTTTAGTTAGAAAGATATGAAGTGCTTTTCAAATTTTGTTTCGTCGGAGTCGAGCAAAATTTCCACGACTCCGACTCCAGCAAAATCTTCAGACTCCGACTCCACAGCCCTGGTTTAAACACTCTTGTGCACTGGTGCGTTGTCTTGATCAAAAATTATTTTTTTTTTTGTGTTGTAAGCCAGGACGTTTTTCTCGAATTTGTACATTTAATTGATCCAAAAGGTTGCAATAGTACTCTGAATTTATTGTTTTACCCGTTTGCAGTCAATCAATAAAATACCTTTGAAGTCCCAAAAAAAAAACGATGCCATAACCTTACCAGCCGATTGAATTATTTTTGCCTTCTTTGGGGCACTTCCTCCAGCTTCAGTCCATTGTTTGGATTGCTCTTTTGTCTCTGGAGTATAGTGGTGGATCCATGTCTCATCAACAGTTATGAAACGACGCTTAAAATCCATTTTATTTCGCTTAAAACGATCCAAACAAGCTTGAGAAATTTTCATTCTTATGCGTTTTTGATCGACTGTTAACAAATGCGGCACCCATCTTGCAGAAAGCATTTTCATCTGTAGTTCTTCATGCAAAATTAAATGGACTCGATCGTTTGAGATGCCCATGATATTAGCAATTTCACGCACTTTTATTCATCGATCATTTAATACCATATCATGCACTTTGGCTACAATTTCTGTTGTTGTTGCTGTTTTTGGACGTCCACTACGTGGTTCATCTTCAATGCTTGTACGACCACGTTTAAATTCAGCAATGCAATTTTTTACTGTTGCATATGAAGGAGCACTTTCACCTAACACATTCACCATATCATTATGAATTTCTTGTCCCGATAAACCTTTTTATGTAAATATTTAATTACAGCACGCATTTCTAATTTACCCATTGTAAACAAATTGCGGATGCGTCATTTTTGAACACCTGTTTCTATATGAAGGAATTGTCAGATCGAAACAAAATTTAACATGTGTTCATAACAGAGATGGAAGTTTCCAAAACACTTAACTTTTTTGTGTTCATACCGCGCTCTTTGTGCTAGGCTAAGAAGTTTCCGAACTGCCCTCGTAGTAAATCAAGAAGATGGAAGTCTCACGGAACCCAATAAGGCGAATACGGTGTTTATCGAACAATACTGGTTGAATTTTTGGCGAAATGCTCATGAAGAACAAGTTCAGTATTTCTGAGTTTAATAAATAGTGTCTCATTTATATTTTTTATTTTTCTTGCTATTGATTTTTAACCTCCACATCCCAGTGGTAAAAAATTCAAATCAATTACCAAACAATCGCTTATGTTCTTGCGAAACTTGGAAGATTAAGTAAGTACGTCCTATGTAAATGAAAATTGAGTTGAAATTGGTACTACTTATACCTTTGCATTGAAAACTCGCACAGAAAGTAATGCCTATAAATTTTGAACAAATGAAAGCTACTACTTAGTCATCTAGTTGTTGCATTGTAGTGTACCTAGTGCTTAAGACTCCCAATTACTGTTTAAGATGTAGGTAATTAGGAAGGAAAACTGAAAGGTGTAACGTTGTTAGGCAACGAATTTTTATTTTGATTTTCGTTGTTTTTTTCAGTTCTATATCAGTTTATTGTTTACATTTATAAACTTTAAGATAATTTTTCCACCAAATGCTGCATATATTTACATCAATCAAGGTAAGTATCAAAAGTAAAAAAATAATTCGTTTCCTGCTGTTCTTTAACGAGTCCTTTTCTACTCTGGTAGAAAAAGTTTCGTTATATTAATGAAATGTGTCATTAAAATTGAGCCAATGAAACAAATTCATTGATATAACGAAATTTTTCGTTATTATAACGAATTTTCTCTTAGTCAACGAAACGTTTCGTACTATTAACGAATATTTTCATTGTCTTAATGAAAATGTTTCGTTGTATCAATGAAACATTTTCGTTGGCTCAATTTTAATGAAATTTTCTTTGTGTGTAATGCCAGTGTTAGAGAAGACTGCAGTAGAGGAGTGCGCGGGGAAAGCATGAGTCACGAGATAGTGAACAAATATGAAAGCACCTCTTGTGAATGGGAATAAAGATATATGTCGAGAGTGAAAAATTAAATCCGTTCTGCAAAATCACCATTATTTGAAAAAACCAATATTTATTTAGCCGGCGAACAATATTTTACTTTAGATAGTTTGATACTTTTACTCAATCATTATCCCCGTTCTGGTTTACGAATTCCCAAAACTCAAAAATTTTACCAGTTTTTATTTCCCGATAAGGAATTTAATTTGTAAAAAATTTCAAATCTAAAGACGTGCACTTATAGAAAAAATTGCTTTCCACAATCGTGAACGGACGGAATATTCACGATTTTGTCCACGGGCGATCACGATTACATCAACGGCATTCGTTTTCCTTTGGCAGGGCAATTTTTGCGTTTTGCGAATTCGTAAATCAGAACAGGGGTATTAGAAAATGTTCGTAATGCACGATAACATGAGTGCACGTGTGAGCAAAAAGTTTAACTCGTGAGTGTTCGTGAAGTTTCGCCCCAGCGCACACCTCTACTCTGCAGTCTTCATCGCATTCTAACGACAAATTTATTTCAGCAACTTCTTAAATTTTTTTTTTCTTATAATGTATGATCGATTTAATAGGTGGCTATAATAAAATGTCATGCCGGTGGCTTTTAACAGAACTTCGGCCGTATGTTTTCAACGACAGTAATACTGGTCCACAATTACAATGCCATCAATGACGAAAGACCTTTTAAGGAATTTAAAGCATTGGATACTGTTATCTTTGGTAATATTTCTTACATTACTTATAGTTTTTATAATTATTGAGTAATTTAATCTTTTATTTCAAATGCTGTCAAGACGGACGACTGTAGGGTGAAGTAATGTAAGCGGACATCGGAAGTCTTTCAAAAATTTTGAGGGTCCCCATTTCCAGAAAGATTGCGTAAAAAAACAAAAATGTCATAAATAAGTATATAGATATTAATTATTACAATAGTATTACATAATAGCCTTATCCTTAAATATTGTTTCTAAATCTTATTACAAAATGTATATTTATGTAATATATAAAACCAATGAAAAGTAGTTAGTTCAAAAATTATTTGTGGCATATTTTTAGGAAAAACAATAAAATATCATCATCCTTTTACAGTTTACCAACGAATCGGGCGGTAAATGGGGGGTGTTTAGCTCTAGATTACTGTTACAAATACAAAGTAAAACTGTTTCCTATTACTGAGTAAAACACAATATTCAATACTCGGCATCCATAACCCTTACGCATCGGTAATGACGTAATGGGATATCATTATGTTTTCGTTTACTTTGTCATGTAGATTGGGAAGTACTTCACTGCCTATGACACGTCAACGTAAAAGTAATACGGAAAATTGATCGGAAATGTGGAGTAGTTGTCTCGATAAAATCGGTAGGATGTAATCGATTTGGTAATGACGTTTTTTACCACTGGGATAATTTATTTACCTCTCGTCACTTTCCCTTATGTAATATATAATATAATGTATTAAAAATGTACTTTTCGAAGGCACAAGTTGCTAAAATTATATAATATCAAATTTAAAGTCTATTGTAAAAGAAAAAATGCAAATCTTATACATTTACCATATTTATGTTATCTCTTCATCTCAATCTCATCATAAAGAAAAAAAAATACTAAACCTTATACTGAAGGCAACATGCTCATATCTGGATTCATAGTGTAGACCGTTACGCATGGGCAGTAAAAGAACTTTCCATTGACCTTAGATAATGTAAGCAAATTATAGGGAACGTGAAATAAAAATGGTAAAAAAAAGAAATCCGAATAATCTACATAATGAAATTGTTCAAACACTTACGAATGGAAGGTAAACTTGAGAATTTCACCTTACATCTTAATTGTGTCTTCGGCAATAATACTCAAGGCAGGCCTCTGAGTCGACCTAGCCATGCCCGTTTGTGCGTCCGTCTGTACACCCAGAGAAGGAATATGATCTCCTCAAACATGTTTTAAGAGCAAAATTTTATTTTTGAGTGGTGACCATGTAACATGGTTTTCGCAACCATGTTATTTTCTCGAAAATCATGTATCTGATTTCGGCAAGCAGGTTATATTTGACCAGAAAATAACATTTTAGTGACAAACATGTTACATGGTCACCATACAAAAATAACATTTTGCTCTTGAAACATGTTTGAGGTGATCATATTCCTTTTCTGCGTGTATGTGAACACATTTTTGTGGACAAATTCTAGGTCGCTGTTTTAGTCCAATCGACTTCATATTTGGCACAGATAACAGGTTGGCTGATAACTCCCCGGTCTAACAAAGAAAACAAAATTTCGTTTTTATTATTCAACATAGTTCCCTTCAAGAGCGATACAATGATTATAACGACCTTCCAATTTTTTGCTACCATTTTGGTAGTACTAGAGTTTTTTGAATTGCTTCGAAAAATATATATTTTTATCACCAAAAAAATTCGTTTGTTACAAAATTTTTATTTTTTCAATAAAAAAAGTTATTTTTGAACCAACAACACAGTCCATTTCGTTTATATCAAACACTGTTCTTTTCTAAATTTAGGTCTTTAATAAGACACATTTTACAGTTCATAGTAAAAATTTTATATAGTAGAACGTAATGTTGAACATTTTTTCGGAATCTTCCGACCGTAGTTGAAATATATGTAAAAAAAAAAAAACTTTGGTCGAAGCAGGGATCGAACCCACGACCCTTGGCATGCAAGTCGGACGTAGCAACTACTGCTCCAAGGTGCCCAACTAAATGTTTTTTTCTGTTAAATAAACTTTGTTTAATCGGCTCGTGGGCGCCGCAAGCTATGTTATATAAATATAACTTATATGGGTAATTATCTATTGATGACAACAACGGCTACATGGCTCAGTGGATAGTGTGTTGGCTTACAAATTGGATGGTCCGCGGTTCGATTCTCCGTCCAGGCGAAAGGTAAAAAAAAAATGTTAAAAATTTATAAAATCGTATAATTTCTTCTACATTGTTTGTGTTACAGAAAAAGGTGCTAAGAACTAAAAAACTTCGTGGAAGTGAGAAAAATGTGAGGGAAAATGCAATTGGAATTGTTTTTACATCCTGGAAAAGAATAAACGTTTATCACAAAAAGTATATACTTTTCTTCCAAATACACTTCCTTTCAACGAAAAGCAAATGCGAAACGAACTTTGTTTGTCCAAAATTTCGTTTGGGAGGAAAGAATTATTTTTTTGCGTGTATGAAACTTCAAAAGTTGTTTTATCAAAGACCTAAAGTCTGCAATAGAACAGTGTTGATATAAACGAAATGGACTGTGGTTCATTCTTGCGAAAAATTTTTATGGAAACCATTATTTCGCACATAGAAAGCGGCGTTTTTTTAGGTAGCTTGGAGCGCTATTTTACAGGGAGCGATATTGGATTAAGTTGGTGGTTGTTGCTTGTTTTTACAAAATAACATTTTATTTTTCCTTGGGCAATTGATCTGCTATTCCTTTGTTCCTTTGTATAGTTTCGGAACAAAAATATGGTCCGTGTTTGATTTATAAACCCGCACAAATAGTTTTTAATAAATAAATTATTTCTTAATTCACATTGCAAATGGCGCCGTGCTATAAACGTCAGTTTTTCAACACGAAAAAACAAAGTATCACAAATGGAAAAAATTTCGCAAATTTTTCGCATTTTTTGGTTTTGTATGGAGTTTCAACGCGAAACCCGAACAGAGTACCGGCCTTAAGATAAAAAATTAAAATTTTCGAAGAAATTCAAAAATTTTTAACAAAAGAAAATCGTTTTCGGTAGACGCTTTCCAAACTTTTTTTGTTTCTTTGAGGGTAGGGCAAGTTACACAATTGATTTTTGTATCCAATTTCAAACATGCACTTTCACAAGAATAGTTGTTTTTCTTATTGGAAAATTTCAAAATTTCAGACAGAGGAAATAAGTTTCCCTTACAGAAAGAATCCCGTTTTGCAAAAAATTTGTGTCAACGCTATGTTGTATTATTTTGAGTGTAGAAAATTACCTTAAATACATTACGTTGATAGAAGACTATATTTGCAATAACAGAAATTGTTTATTAACTATTAAAAATGTATATGAAAATTGTAAATAGTGGTTTTCTCTAGGATAAAAGAAAAGTGTTCCAATAGGACAAAACGATGATTTTTTTTTTGGAATTTCATCTTTCTTGTTGACCAGCAAGTTCTTCTTCATTTGGTTCACCGCCCTGCCCTGCTGGATATTGATTGGCACCTTCTTCTTGTTGTTTTGGTGCTGGAGTGGTTGTGGTCGCTGCTGTTGCAGGAGCACGAGCTGGTGGCCTAAAGAATGGACATAATGGCGATCGTAATAGACATGCCAAAATGAAGGTTCCTTCAGCAGCTGGAGCGCTAAGCACAATTAGCGATAGAATAGCCACCGTAATAATGAAAAACTTAGTGGACAGCATTATTTGCACTTGAAACTAAAGCGTCATAAAAAGATGATAACACTCATGCGGCTCTCTATCAGAGCAATTAATTCAATATTTGACCATACATGGGCTTTTATAGAAGCGATATGGGAAAAATATAGATGAATATATGTTGGAATATTAACAACTCAAATGATGTAAATATTGATTTTGTAATTAATAACAAATAACTCGAACAGCAGATGTAGCCTATTACAAATATAATAAATTTTTGTATATGTTACAGTAATTAAAGGGTGATACGGTCAACATTTGGTCAATATACACTTGACGCATTTCTTTCAATTTTACATTAAAAAAAAAACCTGAACACCCCTCATTTTGAAGGTGTGTGTGTGTAGAATGTTGCTCCTATTTTGATTTTGGAATTCACTCTTCAGTTGTCAAAATGCCGTCCAAGCAAGAAGAGCAGCGTATCAAAATTTTGCTCGCGCATCGCGAAAATCCGAGCTACTCGCACGCAAAGCTGGCAAAATCGCTAAAAGTTGCCAAATCAACCGTTACAAATGTAATTAAAGTGTTTGGGGAACGTTTGTCGACAGCCAGGAAGTCTGGATCGGATCTGGATCGAAAACCGGAAGCCGCTGAGACGACAAAGAGAGTTGCCGGTACTTTCAAGCGAAACCCTAACCTCTCTCTCCGAGATGCCGCAAATAAGCTGGGTGTATCGTCTACAACCGTGCATCGAACCAAAAAACGAGCCGGACTATCGACTTACAAGAAGGTAGTGACTCCAAATCGCGATGATAAACAAAATACGACGGCCAAAGCGCGATCCCGGAGGCTGTACACGACGATGCTGACGAAGTTTGACTGCGTGGTAATGGACGACGAAACCTACGTCAAAGCCGACTACAAGCAGCTTCCGGGACAGGAGTTTTATACGGCAAAAGGAAGGGAAATGTAGCAGATATTTTCAAGCACATAAAACTGTCAAAGTTCGCAAAGAAATATCTGGTTTGGCAAGCCATCTGTACCTGTGGCTTGAAAAGCAGCATTTTCATTCCGGGACTGTCAACCAAGAAATTTACGTGAAAGAGTGTTTCAATAAACGTCTGCTGCCTTTCCTGAAGAAACACGGTTGTTCCGTACTGTTTTGGCTGGATTTGGCATCTTGCCATTACGGTAAAAAGGCCATGGAGTGGTACGCCGCCAACAACGTGCAGGTGGTTCCCAAGGACAAGAACCCTCCCAACACGCCAGAGCTCCGCCCAATTGAGAAATACTGGGCTATTGTCAAGCGGAACCTAAAGAAGACCAAAAAAACTGCTAAGGACGAGCAGCAGTTCAAGGCAAACTGGCTTTCTGCGGCGAAGAAGGTGGACAAGGTGGCTGTACAAAATCTGATGGCAGGTGTCAAGCGTGAGGCCCGGCAATTCGGATTTGGAAAAGCGAAAGTCTAACTGAATATTTTTCCTGAATTTTATACTAATTGAACTTGAAAAAGAAATTTAATTTGATTTTTTAAATAAACGATTTCACCGATTTACACGCGTTTTCCCCTGACCAAATTTTGACCGTATCACCCTTTAAAGGAGAAAATATCATTCAAAATTTCAATGTTAACGTATGGATAGAAATAAAACAAAAAATTCCATTCAAAGGTCATTGATGGCCATTGGCATATCTAGGGGGTCCTGGAGGATGCTAAGCCATCCATGAAATATTTTAGATCTCCCACAATTTTTATCGGTAGGATCTTAGCAAAACTCTTATAAGCAAACTCTTAATTTTTTGTGAAACCTACACCCCCTCACCACTACACTGAAAAAACGGTGAATCCACCATGAAAGAAAATTTTAGTTAATTTTAGATGTCACGCCGATTTCACAAAAATAAGTAAATAATTTTCGACAAATTCAAGAAAAATTAGTAGATAAAATTATTATTTTTCACTTTTTAAAGAAAATCTCGTAGTTTGAAGGGAAAAATTGGAGTATAAAATTGCAAAAATTTCTTTAGTACCATACGAAGTTTATGATGGCCGTATTATTGCTAAAATGTACAAAATTCTGAACTATTTTGTGTGGGATACGAATTTTCTTTTAATTCACTTTGTATAATTTTTTCCTCTGGTTTAGTTAATTTAACTAACGTATGCAAAAAATATAGAACACCAAATTAGCCTTTAGTTGTAAATTTACTTGTTTGCGAATCAGTTCATGGTTCTTTACTTCTAAATGTAATAATCAGTATTTTACGAGTTTGACATATATTTTTGTTAATTAATGTGTAAAATGTTTTTCTGTTATTTGTTTGAAGAAATTTCCTTGAAGACGAACATCGAAGATGTTTCGAAACATTGGAGGATATTTTTAAATAAAAAAACAACTCAACAAAAAAACAACATCGAGTGGTGGGGGGGGGTTTATTACATGACCTTCAGCCGAATTAAACAAATATAAGTGTAATAATTCCATGAACTAAAATAGAATAAAGTCGTCTTTAGTGAAGTATAGGGTTCACTTTTTTTTTAATTGTAGCGAAATTTCTTAGCTCCGCCAATGTTGATGGGTAGGTTAGAGTTCGAAGAGAGCAACTCCTTTTTTTAAAATAAAATTTTCAACTTTAAATTAAATGAAAATGCATTCCCAGTAAAAAAAATGGAAGTTGATCTAAGAGCACAATTTTAAAAGCTCTCCCAAAAATGTCCTCCCAAAAATGTTCTTGATTTTAACTACACGGATGAAAAAGACTGTTTTTCATATGTTTGGCTATAAATATTATTTGTTTGGAACACAAATTTTTAAACACAATATTTTTGAGTGCAAGCATATAATGTTCATAAACTAGCATAACATGTTTGGGACATATATGTTAATATGTTAGAACATATGTTTGGGACATAAAATGTTTGTAAATATAATATGCTTGGATGCAAACATATATTAATTTAGAAATAGCCTATAAACATATATGTGTTTAGTAGCTTGGAGCGCTATTTAACAGGGAGCGATATTGAATTAAGTTGGTGGTTGTTGCTTGTTATTACAAAATTAACATTTTATTTTTCCTTGGGCAATTCATCAGCTACTTCTTTGATCCTTACAGACTGTGTGGTCCGCTGTTCGAATCCCCGTCCGGCAAAAGGTAAAATTAAAATAAAAAAAATCATACAATTGAATAATTTCTTCTACAATGTTTGTATTACAGAAAAAGGTGCTAAGAACTAAAAAATCTCGTGGAAGTGAGAAAGATGTGGGGGAATATACAATTGGGCAGAAACAAAATTTTGAGCATTCAGGTCGAAAACCCATGTTGTTAGCACCTATATTACCTGTTTATTTTCATAATTCATTATGATTGTAAATATATAAATAAATAAATAAAATTTTGAGCACAATATTGTTTGGGAGAATTTTTTTTAAGCATATAATATTTTTGGGTGCAAAATGCTTCCAAACATATTATATGGTCACATAATAATATATTGTTTTTTGGAAGACAACATTATTGAATTTGGATGAAAAAATACAAAATGTTTGGAACTTAGACTACCCAAACATATATTGTTTAGACCAATATGCTTTCAAACATATTATATATTGGTAGAGATCAAACATATAAATGTTTGGGCAATACCCAAAAATGTATATGCTTGAAGCAAAATATGTTTGGGAGTATATGTTACAGAAGCGATTTTTTGTGAGGGTGTACATAGGAAGTTCTTTCAATCTAATTTCTTATAACTCGTTTTTCTTTCATATTTTTAATGGATAATTTGAACTTTTTTGTTTCAAATCCGTTAAAAACAGATTAAGAATAAATAAAATGCTACAAATTATTCTAGAAAAATTTCGAAATTTGAGGTCAAACGTTTCAGACGAGCGCTAGAATGCATTAAAAATCATAAAAAATTATAACAATTTTTTTGCTGGGTTAGAACCTACTGTTGATGGTAAATCGGTATTGTTAGGACACGTTATACAGTTGATTTTTGTGTATCTAATTTCACAACTCCACTTCCATAAGAATATTTTTTGTTCTTTTCTTGGAAATTAAATTTTGATAACTTTCCTCTGATGGCGGCATCCTGTTTTATCAAAAATTATGTTTCGGAGCTACGAATTAGATTTTGGTGTGTTGAAAATTACACATAAATACAAATACGTTAAACGACTATGTTTGCAATAACAGAATTATTTTTTAAAAATACAAATTTCTATAAACATTGAAAGAAATGATTTTCTATAGGAAAGAGAAAAAACTTGTGTCACAACACGACAAGGAATTTCTTTGGATATTATTCACGTTAGTCCTTTTTACATTCCTCCATCTCCTTCTGGTTCTTGTCGACCAGCGTCATCCTCTGGATTTTCCTCTTGATTTTGATTGCCACCTTCTTGATTTGGTTGATTTGGTGCTGGTGTTGGTGCTGGAGTGGTTGTGGTTGCAGGAGCACGAGCTGGTGGCCTAAAGAATGGACACAATGGCGATCGTAATAGACATGCCAAAATGAAGGTTCCTTCAGCAGCTGGGGCGCTAAGCACAATTAGCGATAGAATAGCCACCGTAATAATGAAAAACTTAGTGGACAGCATTATTTGCAGTTGAAACTATAGTATCGTAAAATGTTGCTATCATTCAGGCTCTCGATCAAAGCAATTAATTCAATATTTATTGACCGTACATGGGCTTTTATAGAAGCGATACAGAAAAAATTAATACGAATATATGTTGGAATATAAGTTACTCAAATTATGTAAATATTGATTTTGTTATAAAAAACAAAAACTTAAACAGCAGATGTTGCCCAAAGACAATAAACTCTAGGAAGATAGGAAATTGGCTTGCGTCATACCAAATGTTGCATTTACCATGTTAGTTCCATACATGTTTGTAATTTGTATACCCTCCACCATAGGATGGGCGTATATTAACTTTGTCATTCCGTTTGTAACACATCGAAATATTGCTCTAAGACCCCATAAAGTATATATATTCTGGGTCGCGGTGAAATTCAGAGTCGATCTGAGCATGTCCGTCCGTCTGTTGAAATCACGCTAACTTCCGAACGAAACAAGCAATCGACTTGAAACTTGGCACAAGTAGTTGTTATTGATGTAGGTCGGACGGTATTGCAAATGGGCCATATCGGTCCACTTTTACGTATAGCCCCCATATAAACGGACCCCCAAATTTGGCTTGCGGGGACTCTAAGAGAAGCAAATTTCATCCGATCCGGCTGAAATTTGGTACATGGTGTCAGCATATGATCTCTAACAACCATGCAAAAATTGGTACACATCGGTCCATAATTATATATAGCCCCCATATAAACTGATCACCAGATTTGAACTCCGAAGCCTCTTGGAAGACCAAAATTCATCTGATTCAGTTGAAATTTGGTACGTGGTGTTTATATATGGCCTCAAACACCCATACAAAAATTGGTCGAAATCGGTCCATAATTATATATAGCCCCCATATAAACCAATCCCCATATTTGACCTCCGGAGCCCCTTGGATTCGGTTGAAATTTGGTACGTGATGTTAGTATATGTTATCCAACAACCATGCAGGAATTGGTTCATATCAGTCCATAATCATATATAGCCCCATGTAAACCGATCCACAGATTTGACCTCCGGTGCCTTTTGGAGAAGCAAAATTCATCCCGTCTGGTTGAAATTTGATACGTGGTGGTAGTATATAATATTTAATAGCCATGCCAAAAGTGGTCCATATCAGTCCATAAACATATAAACCGATCCCGAGATTTGGTTTTGGAGCCTATTGGATGAGCAAATTTCATCCGAGTCAGTTGAAATTTGGTACATTGTGCTAGTATATGGCCGTTAATAACCATGCCTAACTAGGTCCATATCGGTCTATAGTTATATATAGCCCTCAGATAAATCGATTTCCAATCACAAAAAATTGGTCCATATCAAGTTCATAATTGTATATAACCCCCATATATGCAACCCCCATATTTCAATTCTGGCTCTCTACCACACGCTCACAAAAAATCGCTTCTGTAACATATACTCCCAAACATATTTTGCTTCAAGCATATACATTTTTGGGTATTGCCCAAACATTTACATGTTTGATCTCTTCCAATATATAATATGTTTGAAAGCATATTGGTCTAAACAATATATGTTTGGGTAGTCTAAGTTCCAAACATTTTGTATTTTTGTATTTTGAATGATGGTGTCTTCCAAAAAACAATATGTTATTATGTGAACATATAATATGTTTGGAAGCATTTTGCACCCTAAAATATTATATGCTTAAAAAATTCTCCCAAACAATATTATTTATTTATTTATATATTTACAATCATAATGAATTATGAAAATAAACAGGTAATATAGGTGCTAATAACATAGGTTTTCGACCTGAATGCTCAAAATTTTGTTTCTGCCCAATTGTATATTCCCCCACATCTTTCTCACTTCCACGAGATTTTTTAGTTCTTAGCACCTTTTTCTGTAATACAATCATTGTAGAAGAAATTATTCAATTGTATGATTTTTTATTTTATTGTAATTTTACCTTTTGCCGGACGGGGATTCGAACAGCGGACCACACAGTTTGTAAGGATCAAAGAAGTACCTGAACAATTGCCCAAGGAAAAATAAAATGTTAATTTTGTAATAACAAGCAACAACCACCAACTTAATTCAATATCGCTCCCTGTTAAATAGCGCTCCAAGCTACTAAACACATATATGTTTATAGGCTATTTCTAAATTAATATATGTTTGCATCCAAGCATATTATATTTACAAACATTTTATGTCCCAAACATAATATGTTCTAACATATTAACATATATGTCCCAAACATGTTATGCTAGTTTATGAACATTATATGCTTGTACTCAAAAATATTGTGTTTAAAAATTTGTGTTCCAAACATATAATGTTTATAGCCAAACATATGAAAAACAGTCTTTTTCATCCGTGCACGTATGGACTAACTCACAATTTAGAAAACGATGTTAAGAAGTTTTAAGGTACCACAACCCAAGTAATTCGATCGTGGATGACAGTCTTTCGTAGAAGTTTCTACGCAATCCATGGTGGAAGGGACATAAGATTCGGCCTGGCCGAACTTACGGCCGTATGTACTTGTTTTATTTGTTTTTCGTTTTTATTTTTTATCTTTTAAATGAAAAACTTAATTTTCTTAAAGAAACAATGTTAAATTTTAGGCAACAAAAAAAATACATTTTCCCGTTTAAGGAAATTTATTTCGTGCTCCTAATTTCTTTTTATTTGTATTTTAATGCTAAAGGGTGATTCTTTTGAGGTTAGGATTTTCATGCATTAGTATTTGACAGATCACGTGGGATTTCAGACATGGTGTCAAAGAGAAAGATGCTCAGTATGCTTTGACATTTCATCATGAATAGACTTACTAACGAGCAACGCTTGCAAATCATTGAATTTTATTACCAAAATCAGTGGCAGAAAATCCGCTTTTTTATCGACAAATTTTGTTCAGCGATGAGGCTCATTTCTGGTTGAATGGCTACGTAAATAAGCAAAATTGCCGCATTTGGAGTGAAGAGCAACCAGAAGCCGTTCAAGAACTGCCCATGCATCCCGAAAAATGCACTGTTTGGTGTGGTTTGTACGCTGGTGGAATCATTGGACCGTATTTTTTCAAAGATGCTGTTGGACGCAACGTTACGGTGAATGGCGATCGCTATCGTTCGATGCTAACAAACTTTTTGTTGCCAAAAATGGAAGAACTGAACTTGGTTGACATGTGGTTTCAACAAGATGGCGCTACATGCCACACAGCTCGCGATTCTATGGCCATTTTGAGGGAAAACTTCGGAGAACAATTCATCTCAAGAAATGGACCGGTAAGTTGGCCACCAAGATCATGCGATTTGACGCCTTTAGACTATTTTTTGTGGGGCTACGTCAAGTCTAAAGTCTACAGAAATAAGCCAGCAACTATTCCAGCTTTGGAAGACAACATTTCCGAAGAAATTCGGGCTATTCCGACCGAAATGCTCGAAAAAGTTGCCCAAAATTGGACTTTCCGAATGGACCACCTAAGACGCAGCCGCGGTCAACATTTAAATGAAATTATCTTCAAAAAGTAAATGTCATGGACCAATCTAACGTTTCAAATAAAGAACCGATGAGATTTTGCAAATTTTATGCGTTTTTTTTTTTTAAAAAGTTATCAAGCTCTTAACAAATCACCCTTTATTTCAATACTTGTCGTATACGCGTTTGGTTCGAGTATGAAACTAACACGGTAAATGGTTTGATCTCCTCAGTAGCCAATTTCCTATCTTCCTAGAGTTTATTGTCTTTGAGGTAGCCTATTATAAATATGATAACTTTTTGCTTATTAGAGGAGAAAATTTCACTCAAAATTTCAATGTTAACATATGTTTAGAAATAATACAGCATTCTAATGCAAAGTTTATTGATGGGTATGTTAAAATTAGAAGAAAATAACTCCGTTTTTAAAATAAAATTGGTGTTACCCCATTAAGATCTATAAACTATCGCATTTCCAAAACATGCATTCTGAAAGCATCAAGCGCTTCTTCAGCACACACAAAACAATTTTGCTTGATTTCTGATTAAATTCATCCAATTAATTTTTTAATTGAAATGTCTTCAATCACAGAAATGATAGTATCAATTAAAAAATTCATTGAAAGTCAATTAAAAAATTAATTGATACTGATGAATCAATTAAATTTTTAATTGAATATTTTTTAAACCCCAATTAAGACTTTAATTGGACAAATTTTGTGCATTTTTTTCTGTGAGGTATTGAAAAACGTTGACCGTTCATTTTATTTGTTACGTACAGGAATAAAATGAAGCCAATCGGTGCCAAGTTAAGCCGATGAGAGCTCGCATTATCGTGGTGAAGAGCAGGGTTGACCTGTCAAAAACTGTGAAACCTTCTGTACAGGCACAGAAAATACATGTTTGGGCATGGTTGCCGCATCCATTTAATGCTTATATAGAGCATGTAATCGTCGCGAAAACCATGTATTTTGTCTTTGTAAAAATAATTTTCGAGCGGAGAAAAATATATGTTGTCAATAAGCATTTAAATGGTTCTCAAATGCCTGAAACATATTATATTATTTAAATGATAGAATTTGAGACCATTATATGATCGGGAAAATCATGTACCTGACCATTCAATTTTTTTACTTTTTTGCAGAGAGAAAAGTATTTTTATAGCTTGCGTATAGACATGTTTAGAACCATTACATGGCCATAAAGACCATGTACATTGTTTTCGTTACCATTTATTTTTTTAATTTTTTTGCATCGAAAAGAATTATAAAAAACATTGAGCAGCTACACACGATTTTCAATTTGCACGTCAGTCGTGTGTTGATTGTTTCTTGGAATGGACGGAGAATACGGAATTACTGTGTTTTGTGTTAATTTATTTATTCAGAAGTGGCACGTGGTTTTATGTGAACACAAAAAAGGAAAGTGTAACAGGTTGGCTGATAAGTCCCCGGTCTACCAAAGAAAAACACATTTTTTTTTGTCAAAATTCGTTTTTATTATTCAACATAGTTCCCTTTAAGAGCGATAAAACGATTATAACGACCTTCCAATTTTTGATACCATTTTGGTAGTACTCCTTCAGTTTTGACTCAAAATAGGCCTCAGTTTCGGCGATCACCTCTTCATTTGACCAAAAACAACAACGTGTTGATGATTCTGAGCGGTGTTTGCAGCTGTTAACTCGTAATACACCCGAGTTTTTCCGTCGATATGTGACAATGGATGAAACATGGCTCCATCATTACACTCCTGAGTCCAATCGACAGTCGGCTGAGTGGACAGCGACCGGTGAACCGTCTCCGAAGCGTGAAAGACTCCGCTGGCAAAGTAATGGCCTCTGTTTTTTGGGATGCGCATGGAATAATTTTTATCGATTATCTTGAGAAGGGAAAAACCATCAACAGTGACTATTATATGGCGTTATTGTAGCGTTTGAAGGTCGAAATCGCGGCAAAACGGCACCATATGAAGAAGAAAAAAAGTGTTGTTCCAACAAGACAACGCACCGTGCCACAAGTCATTGAGAACGATGGCAAAAATTCATGAATTGGGCTTCGAATTGCTTCCCCACCCACCGTATTCTCCAGATCTGGCCCCCAGCGAATTTTTCTTGTTCTCAGACCTCAAAAGGATGCTCGCAGGGAAAAAATGCGGCTGCAATGAAGAGGTGATCGCCGAAACTGAGGCCTATTTTGACGCAAACCCGAAGGAGTACTACCAAAATAGTATCAAAAATTGGAAGGTCGTTATAATCGTTGTATCGCTCTTGAAGGGAACTATGTTGAATAATAAAAACGAATTTTGACAAAAAAAAAAGTGTTTTTCTTTGTTACACCGGGGACTTATCAGCCAACCTGTTAATAACTTATAAAATAAAACAACTCAAAAAGTAATTCCACAGATTTTTCCGTTTAGGAATATTCTTCACAAATATTTCATAATAATTGTGTTTTAAATTAAGGATATTACGATAGTATGTTTTAAATACATAAAGGCTTTATTAGTATATTATAATTCCCAAATCTAACTCCCCAGCAAAAAAAGCGTTGACAAAAAAGTAATGAAAATGTTCTTTCTGGATCCGGAAGTGGTGCAAAATTGACGCAGAAGCGATGAATTTAACATGGGCTTGTCAAAGGACGGAAGTCCTCCATTTCAACAGCCGTTGCACTGAATTTGCATCACTTCTTAAGGTGTGATCCGAATTCAATGTTTTGGATGTAAATTAGAAAATTCTGTGATATTCTGTCAAATAAATAATTTTTATAATTTTTTATAATTTTTAATGGATTCTAACGCTTGTCGCAAACGTTTGACTTTAAATATTTTCAAATATCCACAATTTTTTCAGATTGGATTTAGCATTTTTTTTCGACAAAATTTAAATGATTTGTACCATTTTATGAATTCTTACTCTGTTTGCAACCTATTTAAAATAGAAAAAGTTAAAATTATCCATTAAAAGTATGAAAAAACATGTTATAAAAATTTAATCAAAAGAACTTCCTGGGAAGTTAAAATAAAGAACATCATTGGGAGTGCATCTTCTGGAAGTGCTTTTAAAGTTGTGCCTTTGGAAGAACTTCCAAATTTTTTGCTGGGTCCTTTAACCCTAGACAGCTTATCGACGTCTGAGAGACGTATGCGTTTTTAAGTCTCTTTTTCGTTCTCCCTCATGAAAATGACTACTGAAAATGTGATTTTTTTTGTTACACAATAAATAAAAATTTATCCATAAACGTGTTTAAATGATAAATATTTGTATAAAGAATCTGTGTAAGTACACAAATTTAAAACAAAAATCTACAAATTTTGTCCACATGATGATAAACTATGATACGTCCCACTGACGTATGTTTAACTTATCCGTGATTTTCCGTAGGTTAAGCTTTCTAGGGTTAAACAACCCACATTTATCTCTATTTTAAGCCTTTAAGTTCACGTTGTCACACGAAATTGCATTATAAAAAAAAATATTTTCGAAATTATTGCGGAAATTTTTCGCTCAAATAGTACTGAGTTTAACAAGAGATTAAGCTAACAACATGTTGCAGCAACATTGTCAAAATTCGCCTTAATTTCGCAAGCAAAAATAGCAGTCAGCTGGTCATGAAAGCAATTGGTATTAATTTTTGTGCTGTGTGTGTTAATTAGCAAAAAAGTCAACACAAAAGAACATAATCTTAGTGATGAATATAAAACAAGTATAAACGGCCGTATATTCGGCCAGGCCGAATCTTATGTACCCTCCACCATGGATTGCGTAGAAAGACTGTTATACACAATCGAATTACTTGGGTTGTGGTATCTTAAATCGTTTTCTAAATTGTGAGTTACTCCACACGTGTATATATTAGACAAAAATGTATGTAAGTCTACAAATAATTACGAATCGATATGGACTTTTGCACGGTACTTAGGGAGCCAGAATTGAAATATGGGTGTCGCTTATATGGGGGCTATATATAATTATGAACTTGATATGGACCAATTTTTGTGTGATTGGGGATCGATTTATCTGAGGGCTATATATAACTATAGACCGATATGGACGTTTGTTAACGACCATATACTAGCACAATTTACTAAATTTCAACTGATCTGACAAATCTCGGGATCGGTTTATATGGGGGCTATATATGATTATGGACTGATATGGACCACTTTTGGCATGGTTGTTAAATATCATATGGTAAAACCGCGTACCAAATTTCAATCAGATCGGATGAATTTTGCTTCTCCAAAAGGCACCGGAGGTCAAATCTGGTGATCGGTTTATATGGGGGCTATATATAATTATGGACTGATATGAACCAATTCATGCATGGTTGTTGGATACCATATACTAACATAACGTACCAAATTTCAACCGAATCGGATGAATTTTGCTCTTCCAAGGAGCTCCGGAGGTCAAATCTGGGGATCGGTTTATATGGGGGCTATATATAATTATGGACCGATTTCGACCAATTTTTGCATGGGTGTTTGAGGCCATATACTAACACCATGTACCAAATTTCAGCCGGATCGGATGAAATTTGCTTCTCTTAGAGGCGCCGAAAGCCAAATCGGGGAATCGGTTTATATGGGGGCTATATATAATTATGGACCGAAGTGGACCAATTTTTGCATGGTTGTTAAAGACCATATACTAACATCATGCACCGAATTTCAGCCGGATCGGATGAAATATGCTTCTGTTAGAGGCTCCACAAGCCAAATCTGAGGGTCCCTTTATATGGGGGCTATACGTAAAAGTGGACCGATATGGCCAATTTTCAATACCATCATACCTACATCGATAACAACTACTTGTGCCAAGTTTCAAGTCGATAGCTTGTTTCGTTCGGAAGTGTGATTTCAACACCCGGACGGACGGACATGCTCAGATCGACTCAGAATTTCACCACGACCCAGAATATATATACTTTATGGGGTCTTAGAGCAATATTTCGATGTGTTACAAACTGAATGACAAAGTTAATATACCCCCATCCTATGGTGGAGGGTATAAAAATAATAGGAGCTAAAGGGTGATTCTTTTGAGGTTAGGATTTTCATGCATTAGTATTTGACAGATCACGTGGGATTTCAGACATGGTGTCAAAGAGAAAGATGCTCAGTATGCTTTGACATTTCATCATGAATAGACTTACTAACGAGCAACGCTTGCAAATCATTGAATTTTATTACCAAAATCAGTGTTCGGTTCGAAATGTGTTTCGCGCTTTACGTCCGATTTATGGTCTACATAAATAAGCTACGTAAATAAGCAAAATTGCCGCATTTGGAGTGAAGAGCAACCAGAAGCCGTTCAAGAACTGCCCATGCATCCCGAAAAATGCACTGTTTGGTGTGGTTTGTACGCTGGTGGAATCATTGGACCGTATTTTTTCAAAGATGCTGTTGGACGCAACGTTACGGTGAATGGCGATCGCTATCGTTCGATGCTAACAAACTTTTTGTTGCCAAAAATGGAAGAACTGAACTTGGTTGACATGTGGTTTCAACAAGATGGCGCTACATGCCACACAGCTCGCGATTCTATGGCCATTTTGAGGGAAAACTTCGGAGAACAATTCATCTCAAGAAATGGACCGGTAAGTTGGCCACCAAGATCATGCGATTTGACGCCTTTAGACTATTTTTTGTGGGGCTACGTCAAGTCTAAAGTCTACAGAAATAAGCCAGCAACTATTCCAGCTTTGGAAGACAACATTTCCGAAGAAATTCGGGCTATTCCGGCCGAAATGCTCGAAAAAGTTGCCCAAAATTGGACTTTCCGAATGGACCACCTAAGACGCAGCCGCGGTCAACATTTAAATGAAATTATCTTCAAAAAGTAAATGTCATGGACCAATCTAACGTTTCAAATAAAGAACCGATGAGATTTTGCAAATTTTATGCGTTTTTTTTTTTAAAAAAAGTTATCAAGCTCTTAACAAATCACCCTTTATTAAAATAGTAAAATAGTATGGGACAGTACCAAGAAAAATCATTGTAACTGTGCTTGTTATGTTTACTATGTATTTTCACTCACAGACATATGTTTTGTGTAATGCCAATATAACAATACAAAGTAGAAAAGTGACGCTTTTTATGTTAAATTATCCGTTTTATTTTGCTTGCAATTAGTTGGACACACTAATCAAATTTTGCTGCGGAATAATTGATGTTGCAAAACATTTCTCGTAAATATGATCTTAGCACTTTGCTTTGGGTGTTACCAGATTGCATTTTGATAAAGTGACGTTTCCTTGACGTTTCACAATAGCAATTTATTGTGACTAATTTGCCGAATAGCATGAAATTAAAAGTGGTAAAGTGTCATGAAGTGCCAGTAGAAAACTTTGTTTGTCTAGAACCCTGCACTTTAATTTTAAGACGTTGTCTTGTTGTGAATGTAAATATTAAAAAAAATAAATAAAATTTCGATCTTCAGACATGAAAACTCTTCTTTCAGTGTGGAAACACAGTTTGGAACTTACATACCACTGTGCCATTATGATCGATGAGTTGTTTATATTTGCATGAGTGATTTTACACATTTCTGTTTTACTCAGTATATTCGTAATAATCGTAAAAAAATATAAACAATGCTGTAGTATACAGATTATAAAAAAAAGCTAATAAAAAAAAGCTCTCTCTCTCTCGACTATAATTGGCATGACTTGCAAATAGAGTCAAAGCTTTATATTTTAATTAACCGTCTTTAAGAATAAATGTATCTATAAAATATCTCAAAGATAGAAATATAAGACAAACAGAGGGAACAAATATTAGCTTTCAAATAATTTGATATGAAAATTCTATTACAAAGATTTTAACGATATGGAATATTCCATACTGCGATAATGATTTAAACATAAATGAATTTTTTTTTAAATATGTCCTACACTCAAAAAAAGTGAACTCTCTATTTCACTAAAGCCAATTTAACTTTGTTTTAGTTCATGGAATTATTAAAGGGTTGTTAAATTGTAAGGGCCGATGTTGAATGTGAACCACACCTAAACGCCAAGTTTTTTTCAAAATTTTATTTGACATTTCTCTATTTCAGACTTACTCAATTTGAACCATGGACATCGTGAATGGGCAGAATGGTTCCAAGAAATGGCAACAGTGGATGATCACTTTCGAAGAAAATCATCTTCAGTGATGAGGCGCATTTTCACCTCAGTGGATTAGTCAATAAACAGAATTGCCGCATTTGGCGAATGAGAATCCAAGAGTGATTGTCGAAAAACCAATGCACCCGCAAAGAGTGACTGTTTGGTGCGGTTTATGGGCTGCCGGCATCATCGGGCCGTATTTTCATTCATTATCATCATCATTAACATTAGTTCATTATTTATTATCATTCTTCTTAAATTTTACTACAAATTCGTCCATCATGAACTTCGTATGTCACCAAAGACATTCTTGCAATTTTGAACTCCAATTTTTTCTTTCAAACTACAAAATTTTCTTTAACAAGTGGAAAAAAATAATTATGTCTAATAAATTTTCTTGAATTTGTCGCAAAATATTTACTTATTTTTGTGATATCGGCGTGATGTCAGCGTTTGTAATACTGTTTAGTTAAAATTTTCTAAAAATATTGAAAATTTTCTAAAATTAACTAAATGTTTTCTTCCTGGTGGGTTCACTGTTTTTTCAGTGTATTAATTTATATTTATTTAAAGTATCTTTGTTTGGGTAAGCTCGGAAAAGGTCGACCGATTTACTTAAAATTTTCGAAGAACGTAGAAGATGATCATGTGCTGAAAATAGGGTACTTCATTTTTGGGTATCTGGTGGGGGTGGGTGACGTGCCCCTTGCCCGACTTTTTCAAAATTGGGTCAAAGTTCTACGATTTGGGTGAAATTTCCTAGGAAGGTTAGGGGTGATGTCTAGGCAAAGACCAGCTACTTTATTTTTCAATATTTGGTTGCGGAGGAGGACCTCCCCTTTGGTCGACTTTTTTTTTAAAGTACAGTGAAAAAATAAAAAAAAATCTCTGATTTACTTGAGATTTACAGAGACCATACCGTAAGGTTATGAAATTAATATGGGATATCTGATTTTCTAATATATGGACGGGGTGGGGGACCTCCCCATTGCCGGACTTTTTGAAATTCGGATTTGCTTGAAATTTTCAGGGAAGGTTGAAGGGAGTGTCTAGACAAAGAACGGGTACTTTATTTTTCAATATTTGCTAGGGAAGGGGACCTCTCATTTGCCCGACTTTTTGTTACAGTGAAAAAAAAAACTAAAACTCTTCGACTTACTGGAAATTTACAGAGAACCTGGGGGAAGTTATGAAATTTATATGGGGTGATTTTTCAATATTTGGTCGCGTAAAAATTAAGGAACATACACTGAAAAAAAAGCATACTCGGTTCCAAAGATTTTGTCTTTACTTTAAAAAATTTGGTATTGATTCCAAGCCAAAGAAGCGGAGAATACAAGTAAGGATACTTTTAAGACACAATTCTCTTTTAAATGTAGGTTTTGTATACTTGCTTCTAGGAAGCAAATTTTAATTTTTCGCTTTCTCAGCTTTTTTTCTACATATGCTATCAAAGACCTTTAAAAACGAGTTAACGGCAACTTTATTTTCTAAATTAAGACTCGACTTCCAGTAGAAATTATGCTATGTTCGAAGTAAAAAACTTCTTTAAAATAAAGTTTTGAAAAACATGTCCTATATTTGAACGATTTTTTGCTTTGTAGTCAAGATGCAAAAAGACAACAAATTTAAAGACAATTTAATTTAATGAAATTGTCTTTAAATTTGTTGTCTTTTTTCTGAATTATTAAAGTCAAGTTGACCTTAGCCTATAAATTTTTTCTTTCATGTTAAGATACCCATTTTTCAGTCAAATCACTTAATTATAAGGACAATACGACTTCATTGAAAAGTTTATCGACTTTTGGACAAGGAAAATAACTTTATTTTAGAGAAATGCGTCTTCTATGCTAAGCAAAATTTGTATTCGTATTTTAAAGACATGAAATCTTTGACCTCACGACAATATTTTTTTCAGTGTAGGGAGACCTACTTTTTCCTTAAGTACATACAGTGAAACAATGAAACATTTCCAATTTACTTCAAATTTACTGAGGACCCCAGCAAAAAAGCGTCACCAAAAAAGTAATGAAAATGTTCTTTTTGGATCCGGAAGTTGTGCAAAATTGACGCAGAAACCATGAATTTAACATGGGCTTGTCATAGGACGGAAGTCCTCCATTTCAACAGCCGTTGCACTGAATTTGCATCACTTCTTTAGGTGTGATCCGAATTCAATTTTTTGGATGTAAATTAAAAAATTCTGTGATATTTTGTCAAATAAATCATTTTTATAACGTTTTACAATTTTTATGGATTCTAACTAGAGTGATCAAAAACCCGGTTTTTTGAATGTCGGTTTTTCTCGGTTCTAAAAAACCGGACAATTTATTAAAACCGGTGGACGGTGTTTTGAAAAATAAATAAACGGCATAACCGGTCCAACCGGTTTTTCTTAAAAGTAGAAAAAAAAAACGATTTTTTAGTATAAGTGACCAAAAAAAATACTTCAACGTTTTATTAAAAGAGAAAACTTAAATTCAGTGGCTGTGATTGTAGTAATAATACAAAAAAAAAAAAAAAAAAACAATATAAAATTAAATTCATTGGCTGTGATTGCGGTAATAATGCCGAAGAAAAACAATATAATTAAAATGTTTGGATTTCAACCTATTTTTCTGTTTCGTTTTTATAAAACTTGATGATGAGAAAACCCGTTCACAGTAAGTGGATGTTGGACTAATAGTAAGCAGTGCGTTATATAGCTTATCAAGTTTATCAGTTGGTTTTTTGCATTTTTCTAAAATAAGCAAATCTTCAAATAAAGTATTTTGACTTATGTTATTAGTTAATATTGGTTTCTGAAGATTTCTTATAGTGTTCGATAAATCACTTATTAAATTATCATTTCCTCCTTCCAAGCTTGTATTATTGTCAGTATCTCCTTCTTCACTTATATTAGATTGATTCGGAGATTCGTTGGGAAATAAACGTGAATATAAATCATTTGCAAATTCGTTTACTTCTGGTTTACTTGAATAAGACAATATATTTTGATTTGTTGGATATCGGCCAGAACTTAAGTACAAAATTAAACTGTTAACAACTTTTATTCTTCGTTCTTCCAATCTGCGCATTAGACTCGTGCACAACTTCTGTGAAGTAGGGTCGGCATTCTTACTTAAATTCTTATACAAAAACTTATAAGTTGCTTCGGATTCCAATAATGTTGCGGAGTTGCTTGATAATTGATTAATAGCAAGCACAAGAGGTTGAAGTATAGTATTTAAGTTTTTAATACACTTTATTTCTTCCGACGTGAAGGGATTTAAACGGAGATCTAATAAGGCGTGATTAACAGAAGAATGTTTCTAACATATTAGACAAGGAATTCCATCTATGCTTGACATCGCAAATCAGACGTATTTCTTTTCCTTCATTTTTGGAAACGAATTCTTGTAACTTGCGTTGTTTTAAAGAAGATTTTCGAAACGATACAACTGTCTTGCGAACCTTCCTTACAGTCTCCGCCACATCTGGAATAAGTTCCATAGAAGCATCAACTTCCAATCTGTTGTCATTAGCAAATTCTTCATCACTAGAATCGCTGCAACTGCTATAATTTCTTTGTTTCAAGGTTACTTTCGAATACAAAGTCTCTACGACGCTTAAGTGTATGGCGTGATTCATACATAGCTGTGAAATTGGAGAAATAATATTGCCGTATTTTTTCATTACGGAAGCACCATCGTGTGTGGATGCAACAACATCATTTTCAAAGTTAAGACCGAAGTCTTTTAGCTTGTTCTCTACAATGCTTTGTATATTAACCGCAGAAGCAGCCTCTTTTATTTCCTCCAACCCCAAGTTATATGTTTGGAAGGTTCCACATTCATATGATCTAACTGAAACATTGACATATTTTGTACCCGATATGTCACTCCATTCATCAACAGTTATGGAAACTCGGCCGTCGTTGTTTTTTACTTTAGAAAATATATCCATATACTCCTTCTTCTTTTCTTCGTATACATCATGAATGAGAGACCAAATAGTTGCTTCACTCGCTGGCATCTTAAACCCTTTAATTGCTATATACTCATTAACAGTTTTTGATTTTTTTAATGCTCTCACGGACATGCCATCTTCTGCTACACATCTAGCCAATATATCACTCAAAGTGTTACTTTTTTTTACTGTATATTGGTCCAAGGGGCCATACTTTTTCCTCTTAGATGTATCTGGTTCTTCATCCATAACAACTTCTGGAGAATCTACTTGTCTTTTAGTTTTTGGTTCCATTTCCTTTTTGTGAATATTTCTTAAATGTTGTATTAACGACGATGTTGAAGAGCCTCGACAACTTAAAATTTTCTTGCATATACTGCATTTGGCATTCGAAGAATCATTTTGTTGTTTTTCAAAGTATTCCCAAACATAGCTCATTTTCTACAGAATAGTACATTAAATTAAGTCGAATAAAAATAACGTAAATAATATCTTACATTTTGTTAGCAAAATATACGCTTCCAACTGAAAAAGCAAGAATTGTTTATAATTCATGGAACTAGCTCTGGGATTTTTTTAGAAAACTAACGTGTTTTATTTTGACAGCTGGTACAAACACATTACTGGAAGTGTTCAGAAAATAAATGGAAGTGCGCTGAAAACACATTATGGTACACAGAAAAAAAAGTGTCTCGTAAAATTAAGAAGATTTTTACAATAATTTATTACAAGAATTTTCCAGAATTTTAGTTCATTTTTCGTATCTTGAACGAAAATTAACTACCCGAAAGGAAATTTTACAAATTCTAAGTAGCAATCGTTTAGTTCATGGCCTACAAAATACGATGGGAATTTCCTTAAAAAATTTCTTAACTGGTAGTTAAAAATTCGTTTGTCATGCTATAAAACTACTTGTGAAATGTAAAGTATTTTCTAAATAATAAGTGCAATTTACTATAAGATTTTTTTGTATGAGAAAATATTTTTTTACGAAAAATGAACTTGAAAGTGGATAGCAATTTCTTACTGACTATTCCTATAGTTAATAATTGTTGGTAAAAAATTACACAACGAAATATTTTTAGTTCACATGTAATTAAATTTATAGACATTTTCGTCAAAAATGGTAGATAACATTTCATGAAAATTTTGCAAATTTTAAGTTAAACGTTTCATCGCTCATAAACTGGTGTGCCTTTACGAATATTATTCTTAGAGTAAATTGTCAGCAGATGCGATGAACTAATGCATATTTAGTACAGAGATCTTTATCGGAATAGTGGAATGTGATTAATGTAAAGATGATGTTACTTGAGTTTTGTTGTGTATACATGAGCGTGGGGTTGTTTTTATTTTTGTTCATTTAGTGGCTTGTGTGTGTGTGTTTGTTATTCGTTGATGGTTTTTGGCTGGATGAGGTGTTGTTTTCAATAAAGGCACATGTGTTTTTGTTGTTGTAGTAATGTTTTGGCTTTGCTTGGTTTTGTTTGGCATGCTTCAGTTGTATAGTTGGCGTTGGCGTGGGCTGTTGCATCTGTTAAGTAGGTATGCAACAAGGGAATATAAAGGCATGGAATATTTTGGATTTTTGAGTCATATATTGGTGTTTGTTTATTAAACCTTTTAAATGAAAGTTATTAATATTTTATCGGTAGTTTAGAAAAAAGTTATTAAGAATATTTGGTAAAATATGTTGAAAGTGTATTGAAATTTTCATTATTCAATGTAAAAAATTAATATTCAATTCCAGATGAATTTGGAAAATTTTTGTAATATCTCAGCGTATAGTTTATTCATAAATTGGTAAGTATTTTTTAATATAGCTTTCTTTTGAAAAGAATATTTTTTATGTATATTATTATTTGTTAATTATTTTTTTTTTTTTGGAATCCAGTTTAATGTTTTTATTTGTTGTAAAAGCGATATTTAATTTCAGAGCAACTCCAGACGGATTCAAACAAATTTAAAAAGGTAGAGAATTGGTAAGTTTTCTTTTAAAAATTGGCTTTCTTTCAACTAGAATATTTACGTTTTTATGACCTTTTTATCATCAAAATTACAGGTTTTTAATACCTTATTTTAGTATTTCTTTAATTAATTTTTTTGGAAACTAATGTAATATTTTTAATGTAAAAATAAATATTTAATTTCAGAATAACCCCTTAAAATTTGGACAAATTTTTAGTACTCCTTTGCCTGTAATTTAATAGTGAATTGGTAAGTTTTCTTTAACTTTCTTTTAACCCTGGACAGCCATCCTTATTTTTTGTACATTAACGTCACCCTTCGTCATTTTGACTACGGCTGATTTCAAGACGATATAATTTTCATCGTGAGCGAAAAAGTGAACCAAACTTGCATTTATTTTCTTATTCAATTTGGTTTTAAGTAGTATAAAACAAAAATTCATAAAACGGTCGAATTAGTATAACTTAAATTTACCATTTCCCAATAGACTAAAATGCATTTTAAATCGAAAATGAAATTACGTGTCGTCATTTTGATGACTGTCTAGGAATATCAAGAATATTTGGTTTTTTATGCATATTATTATTTTTTTCATTAGATTTTTTGAAAAGTTATTTAATAATTTTATTTAATGTTTAATTTCAGAGTAACCCAAATAAATTTGGACAACTTTTTATATTTCCCCTCAGCGTACAATTTAATAGAGAATTGGTAAGTTTTATATTAAAACTTTGGCTTTCTTTCAACTAGAATATTTATTTTATTATATCTTTCACATCGATAACAACACAGTTTTATGAGTTTATTTAGAATACTTCATTATTTCTCTAATTGTTTCAGGTACAAATTTTATGAGATACGTTTTCCAAAGAAAAGTTGAATTCCTTACACCATTTGATAAAATGCCCCAAATATGGTAAGTTATAAGCTAAAATGAAGAATTAAAAATTATATTTCATTACATGGTATTAATTTTTAACAATTTTCATTATTGTTTCCATTTTTCCAGCAAGATATGTGAAAAAATTACCTACGATGAATAAAAAAAGGATAAGTCAAAATGTCCAAACAGTGGGTTCAAATGAACTACTCTCTTTTCCATGTGGTCATAATTTTTATTCACAAAAAACAGTGTATTAAGAACTTTCATCATAAGTTTTTATAATAAAGTACTTTTGCTTAAAGATAGTTTAATTTTAATGTATGAAAATTCTCATAATAGTAAAACGGTTTGTTGTTCCTTTAATTATTTAATTTCTCTATACAGTGGAATGATTGATTAAAAATAGTCTAGTCGTCGACATTTTAAAGAGACTGTTAACCAATTTTTATTATCGGGTTTCCCACAAAATAAGCAAGTAAACCAAAATAATACTGACTTTTTAACTTGGTAGGTGTATATAAATCTTATGGTGTTGTAAAAATGAACTAAACTACAATGTTATAGATGAACTAAAATTTAAGAAAATTATAAACTAGACAAGTTGAAAAAAATCTTAAGGGCTAAATCATGGTCAATATTACTACAGTTTAGTTCATTTTGCAATGGAAAAGGGTTCACTGTTTTTTCAGTGTAGTTTTCCTGTTCTAGTTTACATTGTAAATAAAAACCGAAAACCGGTTTTTGTGATATTAAAAACACCGGTTCTACCGGGCCACCGAAAATGGGATATTCTACAAAACCGACAATCGGTGAAAAAAGAAAAACCGGTCCACCGGTTTTCACCGACCGGTTTTGATCACTCTAATTCTAACGCTTGTCGGAAACGTTTGACCTAAAATATTTTCAAGAATTCACATTTTTTTTCAGATTGGATTTAGCATTTTTTTTTAACAACATTTAAATGATTTGTACCATTTTATGAATTCTTACTTAAAGTTAAAATTACCCGTGAAAAAACCAAGTTATAAAAAATTGGATTAAAATAACTTCCTGGGTAGTTAAAATAAAGAGCATCATTGGAAGTGCATCTTCTGGAATTGCTTGGTCGAGAAGTGGGGTCTCCCCTGGCCGTGCTTATGATTTTATTGAACTAAATTAAGTGAAATAAAATGAAATAACTTGACTTGAAATAAAATTAAATGAAGCTGAATGGAATGGAATAAAATTATATGACATCAAAAGACTTTGAATGCTAAATTTAATTTAACTATTTATATACATCCCGCTTTAAGCCACTATAGTATTACTATAGTTTAAAGACTTCTAAAACGATGCTCGTATAACTCAGAATATATCATTATGATTTTGCCAGAATATAGAAAAAGCTTTTGTCAGTCGATAGTTGTGCGTAGTTGAATGAGGCCGTGTATAAAAGTGTATGCGATTTAAATAAAAGATAAAACTACTATAGAAAATGGCATACAAAAATCACTGCCTTGCTACTGTAAAAAATTTGAATTTTAATAATGGCCAATTACGACGAAAAACGTTTATGGTTAATACAAAATCTATTCAACAAGTAAGTCCAAAAGCAAAACAAAAAATCTCGGTGAGAATAAAATTTTACTATAAATTCTAAAATTTCAGTGGCGTTATCGATCATCTTCTGCTGCCACTATGGCAGTGAATGCCGGCGACACAACAAATGATGTTAGTTCCAAAACTGAATTGGCCCAGGCTAAGCCCTACGATTCTATACCCACAATGGGTTTTCTAAAATTTTTGATTAATTTTCTTCCTGGTGGAAAATATGCCAAATTAGATTCTACCCAGTTGATGTTGGCCTTTAAAGATGATATGGGACCGATTTCTCGCATAAAAGGTGTTTTAGGTAAACCTGATGTTGTGATAACCCACAACCCAAATGATTTTGAAAAGGCTTTACGCAACGAGGGTGTTTGGCCTGTAAGACCAGGTTCTGAAACTATTTTCTATCATCGATCTGTTCATCGTGGCGATATATTTCAAGATGTAGAGGGGCTTTTAGGAACGTGAGTATTTTTTTTTCAATTATATCTAAACATGAATGAAGATTCAGAACGAAATCTCAAAAATCCGTCAAACTTGTTTTGTGTTTGTTTATGTCTAAAAAGAAGTGATTGCTCTGCACAATAGGGGATTTTTTCAAATTCTAAACTATTGATCTAATATGTGTTTTGTTTTTGGACAATTTTTTTTAAATTATTTTAATCTTGAAACCATTGACAATGAAGTTACGATAGACAAATTGACTAGACACACATGACAACGATGAAACCATAGTAATGAGCTTAAACAAAAGATAAAGTATTTTCGAAGCTTATTCTGTTATTTTTTATATACAGTGCCACGCATAAGTATTGGCACCCTAAACCACATAGTGGTCAGGGTATCTGCGAAAAACATGTGCCTACCAGATATACTGTTTTTAAGCTCCATAAAATATGTACTGATCGCCTCAGAAACACCTCATGAGTCAGTTTAGCCATTGGTGTCCGTCCGCCTGACCATGTATTTGTTATTCGCAGTATTCAGGCTACTAACAGGTTGATAAGTCCCCGGTCTGACACATAGATGGCGTCGCTAGTATTAAATGCATATTATTTTTATATAGTACCAACCTTCAAATGATTCGTGTTAAAATTTGACGTATGTAAATCAATTAGTTTGTGAGACAGAGCGTCTTTTGTGAAGCAACTTTTGTTATTGTGAAAAAAATGGGAAAAAAGGTATTTCGTGTTTTGATAAAATACTGTTTTCTGAATGGAAAAAATACGGTGGAAGCAAAAACTTGGCTTGATAATGAGTTTCCGGACTCTGCCCCAGGGAAATTAAAACAATAATTGATTGGTATGCAAAATTCAAGCGTGGTAAAATGAGCACGGAGAACGGTGAACGCAGTGGTCACCCGAAAGGGGTGGTTACCGACGAAAACATCAAAAAAATCCACAAAATGATTTTGAATGACCGTAAAATGAAGTTGATCGAGATATCAGAGGCCTTAAAGATATCAAAGGAACGTGTTGGTCATATCATTCATCAATATTTGGATATGCGGAAGCTCTGTGCAAAATGGGTGCCGCGCGAGCTCACATTTGACCAAAAACAACAACGTGTTAATGATTCTGAGCGGTGTTTGCAGCTGTTAACTCGTAATACACCCGAGTTTTCCCATCGATATGTGACAATGGATGAAACATGGCTCCATCACTACACTCCTGAGTCCAATCGACAGTCGGCTGAGTGGACAGCGACCGGTGAACCATCTCCGAAGCGTGAAAGACTCCGTTGGCAAAGTAATGGCCTCTGTTTTTTGGGATGCGCATGAAATAATTTTTATCGATTATCTTGAGAAGGGAAAAACCATCAACAGTGGCTATTATATGGCGTTATTGGAGCGTTTGAAGGTCGAAATCGCGACCAAACGGCCCCATATGAAGAAGAAAAAAGTGTTGTTCCACCAAGACAACGCACCGTGCCACAAGTCATTGAGAACGATGGCAAAAATTCATGAATTGGGCTTCGAATTGCTTCCCCACCCACCGTATTCTCCAGATCTGGCCCCCAGCGACTTTTTCTTGTTCTCAGACCTCAAAAGGATGCTCGCAGAGAAAAAATTTGGCTGAAGAGGTGATCGCCGAAACTGAAAACTGATCGCCTAAAAACCGAAGGAGTACTACCAAAATGGTATTAAAAAATATGGAAGGTCGTTATAATCGTTGTATCGCTCTTGAAGGAAACTATGTTGAATAATAAAAACGTTATTATTAACGATTTTGATGAAATTTGGTACAGTGTTGATGGGAAAAATGGGGGAATATAGGTATAAATAGAACAAAAAAATTAGTCCATTCATTGTCTAGACTGCTTGATGATGTTATCAAAGAAAAATGAATGACCAAAGAGTACTAAATGTACCAAGAAACTAATTTTGAACTAGGTTAGGTTAGGCGGCAGCCCGATGTATCAGGCTCACTTATACTATTCAGTCAATTGTGATACCACATTGGTGAACTTCTCTCTTATCACTGAGTGCTGCCCGATTCCATGTTAGCCGAGTCCGAACGGCGTTCCACATTGCAGGGAAACCACTTAGAGAAGCTTTGAAACCCTCAGAAATGTCACCAGCATTACTGAGGTGGAATTTTCCACCGCTGAAAAAACTTTTTGGTGTTCGGTCGAAGCAGGAATCGAACCCACGACCTTGTGTATGCAAGGCGGGCATGCTAACCATTGCACCACGGTGGCTCCCAAAATAGAACTACCTGTGCCAATACTTTTGTTCCTCAAAAAATGTGCCTTGTTTTATTTTTTTTTTTTATAATTTAAATATTCCCTATGGGAAATTGGTGCAATTTGCTACTGACGGACATATCACAGGACTGCTACCGGTGCTCCAGTTTGTCGCAATTTTTAAATAGTCATAATTTATTAATTTTCATACTCGCCTGAAATTAAAATCTTATTGGATATACACATTTAGTGAAATACGATTATCCGAATAATCTACGAGGGCAGTTCGGAAACTTCTTAGCCTAGCACAAAAAGCGCGGTATAAACAGAAAAAAGTTAAGTGTTTTGGAAACTTCCATCCCAATTAACACAAACGTTTGCAAAATGATAAATTTCAACAATTTTTCAAACATTTTTTCAAAGGATTAGGGTAAGATTCAAGTTGAGAAATTGTTGAGAAAATCGCGTTCTCAACAAAAAACAGACATTACCCTCAACAGTGAAATTCAACATATTAGCAATAATATCTCAAGTGTTATCCTCAAATTGAAATGCATCGCTACTCAATAATTTGTCAAACAATTTTCGATGCGAGTCAAATTTTTGGACTTCGGAAACTCCATGGTATTAATGTATTTTTACCACTTAAGATGCGTAAAATCTTAGCTAGTGCTTTTCTCTTGCCTCAAATTTCTTACGGTTTGGAGGTATATTCTGGTACAAGTGCCACAAATATAATGAGATTGGAACGTTCTTTTAACAGGATTGTACGATATGTGTATGGTTTACGCACTCATGATCACGTAACTATATATGTGTCAGACTTTTTGGGGTGTTCATTTCACAATTTTGTAAAACTCCGTTTAATGACTCTATTTTACAAAGCCATTAAGTGTCATTCGCCTTCATACTTAGTTTCCCGATTTAGTTTTGGTCCTTCTTCTAGATCACACACATTGATCTGTCCCCGTTTTAGTTCTATTGTTATGCAATATTCTTTTGAGGTAAGGGTTTGTCGCTTATGGAATACGTTTATTCCCTACTCAGATAGGCATTTTGGGCATTCGGTTTTCGAATTTGGGTGTTTTATAATTTTTGTTTTTTTTTTTTGTTAGTAATGGGAATAACATCAATAATAGTGTTTTGGGGGGCTTCCATATCCATGATGTAATACACTTTAGTTTTAATTATATAATTAAGTTATATAGTGTCATTAGTAAAACAATGTAATCAATTTGGCTTGTATGGCTTATCGATTATTAAATGAATAAATGAAATGAAATGAAAAAATTCAAATTTAACATCGTTGCAAATACTTCTCAACCTAAATTTTTATGAAGGATATCCCCACTTCAAATTGAAAGTCAAAGCCAAAATTCTATGAATTTTGTATAATTTATTCATTCATTTTCATCAAAATAAAATATATAATAATACACTACAATACCAATTGATGAATAATAATCTTATTAAACATATCAACAAATAAGAAAAAAAAAAACAAACAACAAAACTTTAAATATCTTAAACATTATTAGTAATTCGATTTCCTTCATGTTGGTGTCATAAAACAGCATTAAAATTTATTAACATGCGGGCAATTTGAAATTAGGAACGTGTGTTAGAATTGATTTCCAGCAGAAGGAATTCACAAAATATCCATTTTAAACAGATAATAGCGTATGAATTAAACTGACGATGTGATGCATATTTTCATCCAGAAGTTGTTGATTTCAACAATTTGTTCTTTTTAACAATTTTATTTGGTTGCACTTGTAATGTTTCTGGAAACTTTTTCTTGCCGATATGTTTGCAAGAATGTAACAACCAAAGATTTTAGTTTTCTGCAAAAAGATTTAAATTTAGTGACTTCTCTAAAGTGTTGATCTAATTTTTCATATTGACGTACCAATTATTATATCCTATTTGAAGCAGTTCCAATTAATTGTCCACCATTTTTTCATCGGTCAGCTTTTTAATGTTTTCAAGAACGTAGAATCCATAATTTTAGTTTTCTGCAAAGAGATATACATTTAGTGACTTCCTTAAAGTTTTATTTCATTTTTTATTTTCACTTACCTATTTTTATAAACTATTTGGTTATTTGTCTAAAATTTTCCATTTTTTTATTTCTTGCAATTGACCACGAACTTCGTTGCACAAATAAGTATTGAAAACCACAGGGTTTTTTCGTTGCATTTTAGGGTAGTGTTTTGTCAAAGTTTTCTCATATTATCTTCAACACCTTTTCAAAGATTTCGTCAACATTTTGGCAAATTGGAAGTAATTCGCAAAACAATTTGAAGATGTATTGAAGATGAGCTATTTCAAGTCAAGTTGAATTTATGTTGAAAATTATATTTACCCTCAAACTGAAAAGTTGTTGCATTTGAAAAACGCTCATCCTGTGTTTATTGGGATCTCTGTTATGGACACATGTCAAATTTTGTTTCGATCTGGCAACTCCTTCATATAGAAACAGGTGTTCAAAAAAGACGCATCCGCAATTTTTTTTATAATGGAAAATTAGAAATGCGTGCTGTCATTAAATATTTAAAGGGTGATTTGTTAAGAGCTTGATAACTTTTTTTTAAAAAAAAACGCATAAAATTTGCAAAATCTCATCGGTTCTTTATTTGAAACGTTAGATTGGTCCATGACATTTACTTTTTGAAGATAATTTCATTTAAATGTTGACCGCGGCTGCGTCTTAGGTGGTCCATTCGGAAAGTCCAATTTTGGGCAACTTTTTCGAGCATTTCGGCCGGAATAGCCCGAATTTCTTCGGAAATGTTGTCTTCCAAAGCTGGAATAGTTGCTGGCTTATTTCTGTAGACTTTAGACTTGACGTAGCCCCGCAAAAAATAGTCTAAAGGCGTCAAATCGCATGATCTTGGTGGCCAACTTACCGGTCCATTTCTTGAGATGAATTGTTCTCCGAAGTTTTCCCTCAAAATGGCCATAGAATCGCGAGCTGTGTGGCATGTAGCGCCATCTTGTTCAAACCACATGTCAACCAAGTTCAGTTCTTCCATTTTTGGCAACAAAAAGTTTGTTAGCATCGAACGATAGCGATCGCCATTCACCGTAACGTTGCGTCCAACAGCATCTTTGAAAAAATACGGTCCAATGATTCCACCAGCGTACAAACCACACCAAACAGTGCATTTTTCGGGATGCATGGGCAGTTCTTGAACGGCTTCTGGTTGCTCTTCACTCCAAATGCGGCAATTTTGCTTATTTACGTAGCCATTCAACCAGAAATGAGCCTCATCGCTGAACAAAATTTGTCGATAAAAAAGCGGATTTTCTGCCAACTTTTCTAGGGCCCATTCACTGAAAATTCGACGTTGTGGCTCGTTAGTAAGTCTATTCATGATGAAATGTCAAAGCATACTGAGCATCTTTCTCTTTGACACCATGTCTGAAATCCCACGTGATCTGTCAAATACTAATGCATGAAAATCCTAACCTCAAAAGAATCACCCTTTACATAAAAAAGGTTTTTCGGGACAAGAAATTCATAATGATATGGTGAATGTGTTAGGTGAAAGTGCATCCTTCATATGCAACAGTAAAAACTTTGGTTGCTGAATTTCAACGTGGTTGTACAAGCATTGAAGATGAACCACGTAGTGGACGTCCAAAAACAGCAACAACAACAGAAATTGTAGCCAAAGTGAATGATATGGTATTAAATGATCGACGAATAAAAGTGCGTGAAATTGCTAATATCATGGGCATCTCAAATGATCGAGTCCATTTAATTTTGCATGAAGAACTACAGATGAAAAAGCTTTCTGCAAGATGGGTGCCGCATTTGTTAACAGTCGATAAAAACGCATAAGAATGAACATTTCTCAAGCTTGTTTGATCGTTTTAAGCGAAAAAAAAAAATGGATTGTAAGCGTCGTTTCGTAACTGTTGATGAGACATGGATCCACCACTATACTCCAGAGATAAAAGAACAATCCAAACAATGGACCGAAGCTGGAGGAAGTGCCCCAAAGAAGGCAAAAACAATTCAATCGGTTATGGAAACGGTTTTTTTGGGACTTCAAACGTATTTTATTGATTGACTATCTGCAAAAGGGTAAAACAATAAATTCAGAATACTATTGCAACCTTTTGGATCAATTAAATGTACAAATTCGAGAAAAACGTCCTGGCTTACAACACAAAAAAATATTTTTTCATCAAGACAACGCACCAGCGCACAAGAGTGTTTTAACAATGGCTAAAATCAACGAATTAAAGTACGAGTTGCTTGACCACCCACCTTATTATCCTGATTTAGCTCCCAGTGACTTTTACTTGTTCCCAAATCTATTGTTCAACATAGTTCGAAAGTTTTTCTTTTCTGATGCGATTCGTGCCAAAAAGGAAACAAATTCTCAATAGTTTGTCCGAGACTGGTTCATGAGTACCTGAACCAGGACGTGTTCTTTGGAATGAGTCCAAGACGTGCCCTAAAGTGTAAATTTACCCCGTCAATGACAAAACCATTTTAAAGTGACCGGTTCCTTCCATACGTTTTGACCAGAACTGGGACAGGTCCATACACACCAGGGACTAGTCCTGTACCGGTCCTGTGGATGATTCATTTCCCGTAGGGTTGAAAGAACAAAATTTTTTCTAAAATAAAAAAGTATCTAAATTCTTAATGCAGTTACAATCCAAATTAAAATATTTGTTAATTTAAAATAGCTTCATACCACTTTTAAAATATGGTTTTTAAACAGAATTGTTTGGTGTACCAATACTTATGCGGGTCACTGTATGTACACTCAAAAAAATAGTGAACCCTCCAAGGCACTAAAGCTAAGTTAACTCTATTTTATTAATTTGGGCCAAGATAAGGTAATTTGGAACAAGACAAAACACAGAGCAATAGTCAAGGTTTGAGTAAAAGAAATGAAATGAGATGATAAATAAAATATAATCATTTTTTACACACGGGTTTGTTGTTCCAGTCAAAAATTTCCCAAAAGGAATATTGGGCCGTTGTTTCACTAGGTAACACTTCATATCGACTTGTTTTATATGACATTAATATAACTAATTTAAAATCTACAATATACAACAAGAAGCATACAATAAATGCCAGTCAGTAAGACCATTTCGACTTATTTCCATTGATGCGAAGATTTTCAAAAAATTGACCTTGGTGAATTTTTAACAATAAACAGTACATACATTTAATACATTTAATTTTATTCTATATGACACCCCAAAACTTATCTCAAAAAAAAATTGATAATTGAACAAATTGTAAACAACATAATAATTTTGATTATGATGAGGGGGACAGAGGTTTTTTGATGTGATTACTTAATAAAAGCTTTCACATATTATTGAAATAAATTGATGGCATTTTTTATCGGATATATTTTGGCAAAAATTATCTATACATATTAAAAACAGGTAGGGAAAGTCTAAAGTCGGGCGGGACCGACTATATTATACCCTGCACCACTTTATAGATCCAAATTTTCGATACCATATCAAATCCGTCCAATAAGTTGGGCGCTAGTTATATATAAAGGCCACACTAGGACAAGCAAATATACAAATGTATGTGAACAGAGGCACTCCTCAAGGAGGAGGTCTATCACCTCTTCTTTGGAATGTTGCTATAAACAACCTTCCCATCAACAGTTAGAGATATTATACAGAGAGCCCTCCGGATGACTGCGAAATGGGCGAAAGATAATGGTCTTGGGGTAAATTCTACAAAGACAGAAGTAGTCATGTACTGCAAGGATCGCAAAACTCCCACTTCCTTAGGGGGTATTGAAATTCCCTTTGGCGAGTGTGCAAAATACCTTGGCGTTATTTTGGACAGGAAGCTGAACTTTAAGCTTAATATTGAAGAAAGGGCGAGGAAAGCAACGGTACACAATTTTTCTTTAAATTTTAACGGTGTTTTGTAAATAGTTTGACAGATTGCCTCAGAAATGGCTTGATGGCTGAGGCATTTTTTTTTGGTACATAATGAATTCAATAAATATAGTAAAAAAAGTTGTTCTGTCTCAAAATTTAACATAGAATACCTGAAAATACTATTGATTTTATATATGATATTATGCAACTTAAATTTTAGGAGACATAATATACACAATATAAGGACACATTTCTTTAAAATAAAGAAATATTACATAAAAGAAAATTCATAATCTTTGATGTAAAAATGTTTTTCTTTACATTCTTTTTTCTTTAATTTTTTTTTAAGAAATTTGTCCTTAATGTTTTGTAAATTGCGCATCCTAAAATTGAGGTTGCGTAATCTTTAATATCACGTAAATATTTTTTTCAGTGTAGCTAATATTTTGTACAGTAAATAAAATAAGAAAACAATAGACTAATTGACTGAAGACCGATAATATTTTGGGGGGAAAATTTACAAGGACCGTATCTCGCGAACTGATAGCCCCGACATATAATAAAATAAAGTTTCAAATACCTGAGGTGACCAACTTTCAACGCCTACACCCAGAGAAGGAATATGATTACCCCAAACATGTTTCAAGAATATTATGTTACTTTTTCACAAGGAAAATGTTCCATTTTTTGTCAGGTTTAATATCAAAATTCGAATAAATGAGCGACCATTTCAATAAAGAAATAATTTGAGACATCTTTAGATTACAAAAAAATAATAATTTAATTAATAAATGAGCCACCATTTCAATAAAGTTGAACATTTGTTTCATATTATACTGAAAAAAATATTGTAGTGAGGCCAAAGATTTCGTGTCCTTAAAATACGAATGCAAATTTTGCTTAGCATAGAAGACGCATTTCTTAAATATAAAGTTTTTTTCCTTGTCCAAAAGTCGATAAACTTTTCAGTGAAGTCGTGTTGTCCTTATACACGGATGAAAAAGACTGTTTTTCATATGTTTGGCTATAAACATTATATGTTTGGAACACAAATTTTTAAACACAATATTTTTGAGTGCAAGCATATAATGTTCATAAACTAGCATAACATGTTTGGGACATATATGTTAATATGTTAGAACATATTATGTTTGGGATATAAAATGTTTGTAAATATAATATGCTTGAATGCAAACATATATTAATTTAGAAATAGCCTATAAACATATATGTGTTTAGTAGCTTGGAGCGCTATTTAACAGGGAGCGATATTGAATTAAGTTGGTGGTTGTTGCTTGTTATTACAAAATTAAAATTTTATTTTTCCTTGGGCAATTGATCAGCTACTTCTTTGATCCTTACAAACTGTGTGGTCCGCTGTTCGAATCCCCGTCCGGCAAAAGGTAAAATTAAAATAAAAAAATCATACAATTGAATAATTTCTTCTACAATGTTTGTATTACAGAAAAAGGTGCTAAGAACTAAAAAATCTCGTGGAAGTGAGAAAGATGTGGGGGAATATACAATTGGGCAGAAACAAAATTTTGAGCATTCAGGTCGAAAACCTATGTTGTTAGCACCTATATTACCTGTTTATTTTCATAATTCATTATGATTGTAAATAAATAAATAAATAAATAAAATTTTGAGCACAATATTGTTTGGGAGAATTTTTTTTTAAGCATATAATATTTTTGGGTGCAAAATGCTTCCAAACATATTATATGTTTACATAATAACATATTGTTTTTTGGAAGACAACATTATTGAATTTGGATGCAAAAATACAAAATGTTTGGAACTTAGACTACCCAAACATATATTGTTTAGACCAATATGCTTTCAAACATATTATATATTGGAAGAGATCAAACATATAAATGTTTGGACAATACCCAAAAATATATATGCTTGAAGCAAAATATGTTTGGGAGTATATGTTACAGAAGCGATTTTTTGTGAGCGTGTAATTAAGTGATTTGACTTAAAAGTGCGTATCATAATAAGAAAGGAAAAATTTTTGGGGTAAGGTCACTTGACTTTAATAATCCAGAAAAATTCTTTAGAATTAATGAAATAGTCTTTAAATTTGTTGTCTTTTTGCAACTTGACTACAAAGCAAAAATAGGATATGTTTTTCAAAACTTTATTTTAAAGACGTTTTTTTACTTGAAACATTCCATAATTTCTACTGGAAGTCGAGTCTGAATTTGGAAAATAAAGGTGTCGTTAATTTGTTTTTAAAGGATTTAGGATAAAATATGAAGAAAAAAAGCTGAAAAAACGAAAAATTAAAATTTGCTTCCTAGAATCAAGTACACAAAACACTAATATAAAAGGGAATTGTGTGTGATAAAAGTATCCTCACTTGAATTCTCTGCTTCTTTGGCTCGGAATCAATACCAAAATTGTTAAAGTAAAGACAAAATCGTTGAAACCGGGCATGCTTTTTTATAGTGTAATTGGTTGGCTTCAGTACAAAATAATTTTACTTTTTATACCCTCCACCATAGGATGGGGGCATATTAACTTTGTCATTCCGTTTGTAACACATCGAAATATTGCTCTAAGACTCCATAAAGTATATAAAGTATATAAGTATATTATATATTCTAGGTCGTGGTGAAATTTTGAGTCGATTTAAGCATGTCCGTCCGTCCATCCGTCTGTTGAAATCACGTTAACTTCCGAACGAAACAAGCTATCGACTTGAAATTTGGCACAAGTAGTTGTTATTGATGTAGGTCGGATGGTATTGCAAATGGGCCATATCGGTCCACTTTTACGTATAGCGCCCATATAAACGGACCCTCAGATTTGGCTTTCGGAGCCTCTAAGAGAAGCATATTTCATCCGATCCGTCTGAAATTTGGTACATGGTGTTGGTATAGGGTATCTGACAACCATGCAAAAATTGGTCCACATCCGTCCATAATTATATATAGCCCCCATATAAACCGATCCCCAGATTTGGCTTGCGGAGCCTCTTGGAGGAGCAACTTTCATCCGATCCGGCTGAAATTTGGTACATGGTGTTAGTATATGGTCCTAATAACCATGCAAAAATTGGTCCACATCGGTCCACAATTATATATAGCCACCATATAAACCGATCCCCAGATTTGGCTTGCGGAGCATCTAAGAGAAGCAACTTTCATCCGATCCGGCTGAAATTTGGTACATAGTGTTAGCATATGGTCTCTAACAACCATGCAAAAATTGGTCCACATCGGTACATAATTATATATAGCCCCCATACAAACCGATCCCCAGATTTGACCTCCGGAGCCTCATGGATGAGCAAAATTTATCCTATTCGGTTGAAATTTGGTACGTGGTGTTACCATATGGTCTGTAACAACCATGCAAAAATTGGTCCACATCGGTACATAATTATATGTAGCCCCCATATATGTAGCCCCCTGTCACAAACTGTGACTTTTGCGACATACATTTGCGACGGTATAATACGTATGTCGCAAAAGTCGTAAACCTACTGTAGAAAATCAAATTTTGAATAGAAGAAATCCTGAAATTTTTTTAATTTAGCTTGACAGCATTCGCTGTGAGTTTCTGCAGAAATTTGTGAAAGTTTTCCCATGATCAAGCCTATTTTCTTAGGTGGTATCGAAATTCCCGTTGGCGAGTGTGCAAAATACCTTGGGGTTATATTGGACAGGAGACTGAACTTAAAGCTAGGAAAGGACGAGAAAATCCACGGTTACCCTGTACTCGTGCAAAAGGCAATAGGGAAAATGTGGGGACTAAAACCTAAAATTGTGAACATTCCTAAGAATTGAAACTTCTTCGCACATACCATCGTCTTGGATATCATCGAATTCGCCGCCTAGCTGACGCGACTAAAGTATTTTCAGTTTGCGACTTTTTTTTCTACATTTACGACGCGTATGTGACGTTTACGACTTTTACAACTTTGCGACAGTCGCAAACCTAAAAAAGTTTGATACAGACCATCTCTGCCCCATATAAACCGATCCCCAAATTTGACCCCCGGAGCCTCATGGATGATCAAAATTCATCCGATTCGGTTGAAATTTGGTACGTGGTGATAGTATATGGTCTGTAACAACCATGTAAAAATTGGTCCACATCGGTACATAATTATATGTAGCCCCCATATAAACCGATCCCCACATTTGACCTCCGGAGCTCTTGGAGGAGCAAAATTCATCGGATCCAGTTGAAATTTGGTACGTGGTGAAATTTGGTAAATTGAGCTAGTATATTGCTGCTAACAACCATGCCAAAATGGTCTTATCGGTCTATAGTTATATATAGCCGATCGCCAAAAATATTCTAACAAAATTTTATTTCTATAGAAAATTTTGTCAAAATTTTATTACTACACAACATTTTGTCAAAATTTTATTACTATACACAATTTTGTCAAGATTTTATTACTATACACAATTTTGTCAAGATTTTATTTCTATAGAACATTTTGTCAAGATTTTATTTCTATACAAAATTTTGCCAACATTTTATAGCTATAAAAAATTTTGTCAAAATTTTATTTCAATAGAACATTTTGTCAAAATTTTATTTCTATAGAAAATTCTGTCAAGATTTTATTTTTATAGAAATTTTTCTCAAAATTTTATTTCTATAGAACATTTTGTCAAACTGAATCATGTAGGAATTTAATCGGCCTTTTTTTGTTTAATATATACCCCGTGTGGACTAACTTACAATTGAGAAGGCGGTGTTAAGAAGTTTTAAGATACCTTGCCATCGGCAAGAGTTACCGCAACCCAAGTAATTCGATTGTGGATGGCAGTGTTTAAGAGAAGTTTCTACGCAATCCATGGTGGAGGGTACATAAGCTTCGGCCTGGCCGAACTTACGGCCATATATACTTGTTTATTTTTTAAACCCTGACGAGAATTGTATATATCTCAACTTTTATTTCTAAAATGTTAATCTTAAATTAACAAATTGCTAAATTTCGAATTTTAATAAAAACACATTTACACTAATAGAAAAAATTACGTTCCATAGTCGTGAACGGACGGTGACAAAATGAAACGGAAACGTTCACAAAAAATCAAAACGGAATGTTCACAATTTCGCCCACGATTTCATGAACTGCATTCGTTTTTCTTTGGCCATGAAAATTTTTAAAATAATCGTTAGACGATATTATGGCAACTCCCTCGGTGGTGCAATGTGCTAAGGCGACTGTTAACGCATATGGTGCAGAAAACACAGGTTCGAGTCACGCTAGCGGAAATCGTGTTTTTTTTTAATTTTGTTTATAAAGTCGTAACCATAACGTTTTCAGATCATGAACGCTGGTTGTTGTTTTGACAACGCATGGTGTAATTTTATCGTTGTCAGATTGACACCGCCTGTTCACAGTTTGTCACACATGTGGTGTGTGTGTTGATTGAACTTTCATGAACGAATCGTTTTGAAATGACCACGCCGTGCATGATTTTTTCTATGAGTGTACATAAATAATAAAATTAAGAACAATTAGAGGTGAAACAAATATTAATTATAATTGCATTTGCATTACAGACAAGGAGAAAAATGGGGAACTTTCCGATCTACCGTCAATCCAGTACTAATGCAACCCAAGAATGTACGTTTGTATTTCCAAAAGATGTCACAGGTTAACAAAGAATTCATGGACAGGTAAATAGAAATACGATTACTCGTATATTAATATAAGCACAAATACTCTCCTCAATATTTTAGAATTCGTCAAATACGTGATCCCACATCATTTGAAGTTCCCGATACATTCGAGGAGGAAATCAATCGTTGGACCTTGGAATCCGTATCGGTTGTAGCATTAGACAAACAATTGGGTTTATTAACAACAAATCGTGATGATCCTATAGCCAGAAAAATGTTCAAATCACTTACGGACTTCTTTACATATTCCCTTGATATTGAACTTAAGCCATCCGTTTGGAAAATCTATAAAACTCCAACATTTAAAAAACTCTTAAAATGTTTGGATGATATAACGGATATTACAAAATCTTTTGTTGATGAAGCCATTGCTCGTTTGGAAGAGGAACAACGTAATGGTGCTCCCGAGAAGCCTGATAATGAGAAAAGTGTTCTGGAGAAATTAATTAAAATCGACAGGAAAATAGCTATGGTAATGGCGATGGATATGTTGATGGCTGGTGTTGATACGGTGAGTTCAGTGATGCTATTTAGGATGATTCTAGGTTTTAGTTTTAGGGAGCCACCGTGGTGTAATGGTTAGCATGCCCGCCAGGGCCGTGGGTTCGAATCCAGTTTCTACCAAACACCACCTCAGTAATGCTCGTGACATTTCTGAGTTTTTCAAAGCTTCTCTAAATGGTTTCACTGCAATATGGAATGCCCTTCGGACTCGGCTATAAAAAGGAGGTCCCTTGACATTGAGCTTAACATAGAATCGGGCAGCACTCAGTGATAACCAGGTCTGTGGAGCCGGAGTCTTGGAGTCGGAGTCTGAAGATTTTGCTGGAGTCGGAGTCGTAAAAATTTTGCTCGACTCCGGCTACACCAAATTTTTTAAAACACTTCACATTTTTGTAACTAAGTAAGTTTTTACGCAAATTAGTTTCCATTGCGTTATTCATTTGATCAATGTACAGCATGATTGTAAATGAAAATCAACTTCCAATTACGGCTATCTTTTTATGTTTCCTAGAATGTTAGACTAGCAGATGGGCTGGATCGATCCATTTTAATGTCCATATCAATAAATTTGAAATATTTCGAACAAATCGTATTTTTTTTAATTTTATTTTAAGCCCATATACATATGTGGAATATTGACAGAAAATTTTTTCAAAGTTGTTTTTTATAGAAAATTTTGTCAAAATATTATTTCTATAAAAAGTTTTGTCAAAATTTTATTTCTATAGCAAACTTTGTCAAAATTTTATTTCTATAGAAAATTTTGTCAAAATTTTATTTCTATAAAAAACCTATTCATAAATTAATTACTATAGACATATTTTTTTTTCTATAGAAAAATTAGTCAACATTTTATTTCTATTCATAAATTTATTACTATAGACATATTTTTTTTCTATAGAAAAATTAGTCAAAATTTTATTTCTATAGAAAATTGAGTCAAAATTTTGTTTCTATAGAATATTTTTCAAAATTTTATTTCTATAGAAAATTTTCCAAAATTTTGTTTGTTACACAAACATTTTTTCAAAATTTTATTTCTATTGATAATTTTATTTCTGTAAAAATTTAAGTCAAAATTTTATTTCTATAGAAAATTTTGGCAAAATTTTATAGTAATAGATTTTTTTTTATTAGAAAATTTGATCAAAATTTTATTTCTATAGAAAATGTAGTCAAAATTTTGTTCCTGTAGAATATTTTGCAGAATTTTATTTACTACACAAAAATTTTTCTAAAATTGTAATTTTTGTTGATAATTTTTTCAAATTTTATTTCTATAAGAAAAAATTGTCAAATTTTATTTCTATAGCAAATTTTCTCAAAATTTTTTTTTCTTACTGATACTCACTGCTATAAACAATGTATTCAAAATTTTATTACTATAGAAATATTTTTTTCTATATAAAATTTAGACAAAATTTTATTTCTATAGAAAATTTAGTCAAAATTTTGTTTCTATAGAATATTTTGCAAAATTTTATTTCTATAGAAAATTTGGCCAAAATTTTGTTTGCAACACAATATTTTAATAGTATTTCTATTGATACTTTTTTCAAACTTTTATTTCTATAAAAAATTTTGCCAAATTTTATTTCTATAAAAATTTTATTCAAAATTTTATTTCTATATATTTGGTCAAAATTTGATTTCTATAAAAAATTTTGCCAAAATTTTATTTTTATAAAAAAATAAGTCAAAAATTTTGTTTCTGTAGAATATTTTGTAAATTTTATTTACTACATAAAAATTTTTCCAAAATTGTATGCTCACTGATACTCACTGCTGCTAAGTGCATTTTTGCGAAATTGTCTAAACAATTATAAATATTTCCCAAATATTGCCCGAGATTTTGTAGAAGTCTGATTTGAGATTTTATCAAAATGTAGATCTAAATGCAACGTTGTGTATATTATAATCGGCCCGCCCGACTTTAGACTTTCTTTGCATTTTTATTTTTTGTTAAAATTGTGTTACGTCCCATAACGTTAGATTTAATTTAAGTACATAGATTTTGTAGAAGTATATACAATTTTGTCTAAATCGATTCAGATTCAAATTCATGCATATGGGAATATAAACCTCGCAACAAATTTAAAGGATTTGAGATAGAGCAAAATTGGCTCGACTCCACAGCCCTGGTGATAACACCGAAAGAACTTTATTCGTAAAAAGAACAAACATTTTCTTTAAAAGTACGAAATTTTTCATTGTTTTACAACCAAAGAAATTTTCGTTAAATGTACGAAATATTTCGTTGTTTTTACGAAGAAAAGTTCTTACAAATTGTTCGTTTGTTTCGTTTTTATGAAATTGTTTCTTAGTTTTTACGAATTTTTTTATACTTTTTATGAAAATGTTACATTACGAAACAATCGTACTTTTTATATGTCTCAAACATGTTACGCCAGTATTTGAACATTATATGTTGTACTTTAAAATCGTGTGCTAACAATTTGAGGTAATAATAATTAATAATAATAATTTTTACACCGACACATATGAAAAACAATCTTTTTCGTCCCCGTAGAATGACTAAAATACGTCTCTTGTTTAGGAGTTCCCTTGGAACGTGTTTAGATGACATGTTTCGTTATTCTACCAACCCATGACTTTATCGCTGAGGAGAGCGGAAAAGGAATTTTCTATTTCAAAATTTTCGATTTCAAAGGGCCTGATAGTCTACTATTAATTTCTACAGTACAACATGAAGAGCAAATTTCACAATGTTAGGCAATGAAAAGAAGATTTGAGTTTGGTCTCTAAAAACACAAAAAGTCGATTTATGAATTACAAAAAATCTACTTCGTTTTTTTTTTAACAAAAACTAAAAAAAAAATTAAAATTATGCAATTTTGTTTTTTAATTTTCTTCCTTACAGACTTCAACAACATTTACCGGCCTACTCTTATGCTTGGCCAAAAATCCAGAGAAACAAGCCAAGTTACGTGAAGAAGTCATGCAGTTATTACCCCAAAAAGATTCGGAATTCAATGAGACCGTTTTCAAAAATATGCCTTATTTAAGAGCTTGCATTAAAGAATCGTTACGTATTTATCCCTTGGCGATCGGCAATGCTCGTATGCCTATCAATGATGTGGTACTCAGTGGTTACCGTGTACCTAAAGGTACTCAAGTATCCATGATTTCTACATCATTGCTCAACGATGATTCACATTATCCTCGAGCTAAAGAATTTTTACCAGAACGTTGGTTGAGACCTTCAAAAAATGCTGATAGTACTCAGGGATGCCCAGAAGCTTTAAAGGCTAGCAGCCCCTTTATTTATTTACCTTTTGGATTTGGATCACGTAGTTGCATTGGTCGCCGTATTGTAGAAATGGAATTGGAATTGGGTATAGCCAGATTGATACGTAACTTCCATGTGGAATTCAATTATCCTACAGATAATGCTTTCAAAAGTCTTTTGATAAATGTTCCCAATATTCCGTTGAAATTTAAATTTACTGATGTCGCAAAATGATTTGTGTTTCGATTTTTTGAATTTGGTAAAATGGTTACAATTAAAATTGTGTAATTTGTATATTATTTTTAGATTTATCTATTTATGTGATGTAATATAAAGAAAGCACTATTGTCAATAATATACTGTTAGTTACTCTCAAGGATACTATTTATGTCAGAATGTAAAATAAAGTGGATTCAAGTAACTTTAAACCCTTCAAACTTCGTGGACCTAATGCAATTGCTCCAGGGGAAATGTAAGTAGTGATCGACACAATTATCCCGCCCATATTTATACAAATCTTGTATCAACAAATGTTGTACTGATTCCGAGCGAAGGAAGCGGTATATTTACACTGTTAGAAAAATATGTTTTTCATATGTTCTGATATAAACAAAATGTGTTTCGGGCACGATTTTAAACCACAATATATTTAAGTGCGAACATGTAATGTTCCTAAACTCACACTAAATGTTTGGGACATCTATGTTAATATGTTAGAATATATTATGTTTGGGGCATCAATGTTTCATAAAAGTCATATGTGTGAATACAAACATATATAAATTTACAAATTTCGACTAAACATACATATGTTGTGATATTTTATTCAAAGCGACAGAGAGAGTATAGAGAGAAATAGAGATGGAAACCGGGAGAGTTGACGAAAGATATCAATATAACACAGCAAAAGAGTCAAAAGAGAACAAATTCTATGAAACCGCTTGTATGTTGTTTCGGAAAACTGTTTTATGATAAGGCCAAAAATTTGATATGTTTAAGACTAAATATTATTTAATTTGAATAAAGAGAATATACATTCTGAACCAAGAGAATAGACATTTGAAAAACAAACAGCTTATGTTTTCGCCTTGAGAGCAGCATTTTATGCATGTGTGGACATGTGTTTTGTTTATCATTTTGGCATTATGGGCACAATTTTTTTCTTGGTGCGTTAAAAGAAATCAGGGGTCTTCATAAAAATAACGAAAGGGCACTATACTCTTTTTAGAGTTGGGACAGTAAAATGAAATAAGGAGGAAATAGTGAAAAATTACACAGTAAAATGTAAAAAAAAAACAAATTTTAGTTCCTCTTTATTAAAAAGTAGTCCACGAGGAGTTGACGGACACCATCAAATATAAAAGCGGGCATTAAGTTCGAGTTTTACAGCTAAAACAATTTAAAAAGTTTATTTTCTTTAAAATGAATTATTAAAGAAAAATAAAAGGAATTTTAGAGCGATGGTGTTAAATGCTAGTAAAAAACTGTTCACTCCTAAATAAATTTATGTTTATATTATAAAATTATGTATGTATGTTTATACTCGACTCCACGTTCTTCTTTTGTTAGTTTTTGAATTCCTTCCAAATTTTAAAGTTTTGTACAAAAACAGTTTTTTATTACAAGATTGTTATTTTTGCAATAAAAAATAATATTTTATCCAAAAATCAGTCAATTTCGTTTATATCAAGCACTGTTACTGACTATAAATCTTTAATAAGGCACATTTCGAAGTTTCATTTAAAAAAAATTAATATAGTATAAATATAAATGTGTAAATTAAAAAAAAAAAAAAATGTTCGGTCGGAGCAGGGATTGAACCCACGACCCTTTGCATGCAAGGCAGACATGCTAATAACTACTCCACGTGGCAAACAAATGTATGTTTCTGTTAAATAATGTTATGTTTGCATGGGCTCGTGGGCGCTGCAAACTATGCTATATAAATGTAACTTAAAACGATAATTATCTACTGGTGACTATAACAGCTACGTAGCCCAGTGGATAGTGTGTTGGCTTACAAACTGTATGGTCCTCGGTTCGATTCTCCGTGCAGGCGAAAGGTAAAATTTAAAAAATTTATAAAAGTGAATAATTTCTTCAACATTATTTGTATTACAGAGAAAGGTGCCAATAACTAAAAAATTTCGTGGAAGTGAAAATTACGAGTATGTTAGGGAATGAGCACAATCGTGTTTGGGAAAAATTCTTCCAAGCATATAATATTTTTGGCTCAAAATGCTCCCAAACATATAATATGTTCACATAAAACAAACATATTAATGTTTCGGCAGTATGCAATAATATATGTGCTTCCTGCAAAATATGTTTGGAACATATGTTAAAGAAGCGATTTTTTTTGAGAGTGTACCTTTAAGATGCAATTCATGAGGTTTTGATGGTCAAATGTGTAAGGCGATAGTAAGGAGGGTCGTGGGAATAATGACTGAAAACATTGCCAGTATTTTTCTTGTTCTTCTCCTCAAATTAGGACAATTTCGTACCCACAAATCCTCAATTTAAATCAAAATTCTTCACAAAAATCCCTAACACATTTTTGACAAGTTTTTATGAAAAAATAAAGATATAGGCTCTACAGTACAAAATCGGTTATAATTTAAAAAAAATATATATAAAATTTATAGGTTGCGATCTGCAATAAGAAGAAGGTTTCGAATCCCACTACCTGGAGACCGGTGATTGTCTTTCAAATATTCGAAAAATGACAAGTATATACGGCCGTAAGTTCAGCCAGGCCGAAGCTTATGTACCCTCCACCATGGATTGCGTAGAAACTTATTCTAAACATTGCCATCCACAATCGAATTACTTGGGTTGCGGTAACGCTTGCCGATGGCAAGGTATCTTAAAACCTCCTAAAGTATTGACAAAATTTTCTATAGAAATAATATTTTAACAAATTTTTCTATAGAAAATGTTAACAAAATTTTCTATAGAAATAAAATTTTGACAAAATTTCCTATAGAAATACAATGTTGATAGATTATTTTTGGCTCGAGTGGCAACCATTATTATGAACCGATATGGATCAATTTTTGTGTGATTGGGGATCAGCTATATATAACTATAGACCGATATGGACCCATTTTGGTATGGTTGTTACCGGTCATATACTAACACCACGTTCTGATCGGATGGTAGAGACCCTCAAATCTGGGGATCGGTTTATATGAGGGCTATATATAATTATGGACCAATGTGGACCAATTTTTGAATGGATGTTAGAGACCATATACTAACACCACGTTGGACATTTGAACCGGATCGGATGAATTTTGCTCCTCCAAGAAGCTCCGGAGGTCAAATCTGGAGAACGGGTTATATGGGGGCTATATAATTAAGGACCGACATGGACTAATTCCTGCATGGTTGTTAGAGACCATATACTAACACCATGTTCCAAATTTCAACCCGATCGGATGAAATTTGCTTCTATTAGAGGCTCCGGAGGTCAAATCTGGAGAACGGTTTATATGCGGGCTATATATAATTATGGACCGATATGGACCAATTTTTGCATGGTTGTTAGAGACCATATACCAAAACCATGTATCAAATTTGGGATCGGATGAAATTTGCTTCTCTTTGAGACTCCGGAGGTCAAATCTGGAGAACGGTTGATATGGGCTATATATAATTATGAACCGATGTGAACCAATTCTTGCATGGTTGTTAGAGACCATATGCCAACACCATGTACCAAATTTCAGCCGGATCGGATGAAATTTGCTTCTCTTAGAGGCTCCGCAAACCAAATCTGAGGGTCCGTTTATATGAGGGCTTTACGTAAACGTGGACCGATATGGCCCATTTGCAATACCATCCGGCCTACATCAATAACAACTACTTGTGCCAAGTTTCAAGTCGATAGCTTGTTTCGTTCGGAAGTTAGGGTGATTTCAACAGACGGACGGACGGACAAGGTTAGATCGACTCAGAATTTCACCACGATCCAGAATATATATACTTTATGTGATATTAGAGCAATATTTCGATGTGTTACAAACGGAATGACAAAGTTAATATACCCCCCAACCTATGGTGGAGGGTATAAAAATGGTAGTTCGGTCACTATTTATGGATGAAAAATTATTTGTAATTACCCGAGTAATAAAATTGGGTGGTAGATAAATATGAAGATGAACCATTTTCTTCATTTCTGTATTTATGGGATATATTGTCCAAATCAGTGGCGAACACTGATGATAGGGCAAAATGAAGGCCCGCGTTCTCACGAAATGATTTCGCAATTGTAGAAAAATGTAGTTTAAGACAGCGGAGTAAAATTTTAAATTAGCGCTTGGCCCCCAAAATAAAATCCTGTGGCCGTTTTTAGTTCAAATGCTTTGTTTGCATTTTGTATATTTTTTAAGTCCCAAACTCAAAATCTTCGTCCCCATCAAAGAAAAAATATCCCCAATTTTGGGAAAATCTTCAATACTGGCAACACTGACGACCGGGCACCTAGAATTGAGAGCATATCTGTTCCGAATACGAGAAGCAGAGGCGTGTTTTGAGGATGGCGAAACCTTGGAACACTACACTGAGAAAACAGTGAACCCACAAGGAAGAACATTTTTTGTTAATTTTAGAAAATTTTTAATATTTTTAGAAAATTTTAACTAAACAGTATTACAATCGCTAGCACCACGCCGATATCAAAAAAATAAGTAAATATTTTTCGACAAATTCAAGAAAATTTATTAGACATAATTAATTTTTTCACTTGTTAAAGAACATTTTGCAGTTTGAAGGAAAAAGTTGGAGTTCAAAAATGCAAGAATGTCTTTAGTGACATACGAAGTTCATGATGGACGCTTTTTTGGTAAAATTTACAAATTTAAAGAAATAATTAACTATTTTGTGAGAAGTACGAATTTAGTAAATCTTTTTGCTTAATTTGTGTATAATTTTTACCCATTTTTTAGTTCATTTAACTAACGTACGCAAAAAATTATTAGAGTAAGTAAAACTTTCTCCAAACATAATAATTCCATCAACTAAAATAAAGTTAAATTGGCTTTAGTGATATCGACAGTTAAATTTTGTTGAGTGTACCTTTATCACTGTCTAGGCTTTGCGGTGGTGTTTTGAGGTGTTTTGTGTTGTGAAGGAGCCATATTTTCACATCCCAAGCCGTGTGTTTTGGGTCGTTGTCTTGTTGGAACAAGAAGACTCTATCTTGGAATCCCATTTTAGCAGCACTGGAGTGAAGATTTTCTTTCAAAATGTTTAAATACATTTTGGCATTCATTATCCCATCAATAAAATCTAAGTTTCTGACTCCATGTGCTTACATACAAGAACTATTATTTAAACTTGCTTTTACATTTTTTATTTTCAAGGAAGCCTGGGGAAACCTTGAAATTAAAAAATGTAAAACAAGTTTAAAGAATAGTGCTTGTATGTCAGCACGTGGAGTTAGAAACTTAGTTTTTTAGTTCTTTTCAAACCAATCCAACCTAACCTAAATCTCAGGAGAGGATGATATTAAATTGAAAAATACATTAAATTAAAATAAATCGGTCTCCTCGTCACCACATACATTAAAGTAAGTCGAAATAATACAGCTTACTAAATAATCTTGGAGGTAAGTTAGTTCAAAATTGGTAATGCATTACTATTAAATGGAACTCTTGGATACATTCGCAAGGACTTTTCTACAGCACTACCAAGAGCTTAATTGTAAGCGTGAACGAGTTGTGGGCAAACAAACTGGTTTAGGACAAATGTAAATCTGATGTATGGTAACCGAAACCTATGGCCTCCTCTTATGATGCTAAGCCGTTATTCCCAAGCACATGGTAAGGCTAGGGTAATTGCGTGAAAGCTCTACTTATCTAGTTTTTGCTGGGAAGATAATGTTATTTCGTGAATTAAATTGAACAAGAATATACGTCCGTAAGTTCGGCCAGGCCGAATCTTATGTACCCTCCACCATGGATTGCGTAGAAACTTCTACGAAAGACTGTCATCCACAATCGAACTACTTACGTTGTGGTAATACTTACCGATGGCAAGGTATCTTAAAACATCGTTTTCTAAATTGTGAGTTAGTCCATACGTGGTATATATTAGACAAAAAAGTTATGTACACAGAAAAAAAAGTGTCTCGTAAATTTAAGAAGATTTTTACAATAATTTATTACAAGAATTTTCCAGAATTTTAGTTCATTTTTCGTATCTTCAACGAAAATTAACTACTCGAAAGGAAATTTTACAAATTCTAAGTAGCAATCGTTTAGTTCATGGCCTACAAAATACGATGGAAATTTCCTTAAAAAATTTCTTAACTGGTAGTTAAAAATTCGTTTGTCATGCTATAAAACTACTTGTAAAATGTAAAGTATTTTGTAAATAATAAGTGCAATTTACTATAAAATTTTTTTGTATGAGAAAATATTTTTTTACGAAAAATGAACTTGAAAGTGGATAGCAATTTCTTACTGACAATTCCTATAGTTACTAATTGTTGGTAGAAAATTACCCAATGAAATATTTTTAGTTCACATGTAATTAAATTTATAGACATTTTCGTTAAAAAATGGTAGATAACATTTCATGAAAATTTTGCAAATTTTAAGTTAAACGTTTCATCGTTCATAAACTGGTGTGCCTTTACGAATATTATTCTTAGAGTAAATTGTCAGCAGATGCGATGAACTAGTGCATAGACAGAGATCTTTATCGGCATAGTGGAATGTGATTAATGTAAAGATGATGTTACTTGAGTTTTGTTGTGTATACATGAGCGTGGGGTTGTTTTTATTTTTGTTCATTTAGTGGTTTGCGTGTGTGTTTGTTATTCGCGGATGGTTTATTTGGCTAGGTGAGGTGTTGTTTTCAATAAAGGCACATGTGTTTTGTTGTTGTAGGAATGTTTTGGCTTTGCTTGGTTTTGTTTGGCATGCTTCAGTTGTATAGTTGGCGTTGGCGTGGGCTGTTGCATCTTTTAAGAAAATATGCAACAAGGGAAAAGGGAATATAAAGGCATGGAATATTTTGGATTTTTGAGACATATATTGTTGTTTGTTTATTAAACCTTTTAAATGAAAGTTATTAATATTTTATCGGTAGTTTAGAAAAAGGTTATTAAGAACATTTAGGAAAATATGTTGAAATTGAAAGTGCATTGAAATTTTTATTATTCAATGTAAAAAATTAATATTCAATTCCAGATGAATTTGGAAAATTTTTGTTATATCTCAGCGTATAGTTTATTTATAAATTGGTAAGTATTTTTTAATATGACTTTCTTTTAAAAATAATATTTTGTATGTATATTATTATTTGTTAATTAATTATTTTTTTTTTTTTTTGGAAACCAGTTTAATGTTTTTCTTTGTTGTAAAAGCAATATTTAATTTCAGAGCAACTCCAGATGGATTCGAACAAATTTAAAAAATAGAGAATTGGTAAGTTTTCTTTTAAAAATTGGCTTTATTTCAACTAGAATATTTTCGTTTTTGTGACCTTTTTATCATCAAAATTACATGTTTTTAATACCTTATTTTAGTATTTCTTTAATCAATTTTTTTGGAAACCAATGTAATAAATTTTAATGTAAAAACTAATATGTAATTTCAGAATAACCCCTTAAAAATTTGGACAAATTTTTAGTACACCTTTGCCTGTAATTTAATAGTGAATTGGTAAGGATTCTTTAACTTTCTTTTAACCCTGGACAGTCATCCTTATTTTTTGTACATTAACGTCATCTTTCGTCATTTTGACTACAGCTGATTTCATCGTGAGCGAAAAAATGAACCAAACTTGAATTTATTTTCTTATTCAATTTGGTTTTAAGTAGTATAAAACAACAATTCATAAAACGGTCGAATTAGTAAACTTAAATTTACCATTTCGCAATAGATTAAAATGCATTTTAAATCGAAAATGAAATTACGTGTCGTCATTTTGACGAATGATGACTGTCTAGGGTAATCAAGAATATTTGGTTTTTTATGCATATTATTATTTTTTTCATTAGATTTTTTGAAAACCTATTTAATAATTTTATTTAATGTAAAAAATAAATATTTAATTTCAGAGTAACTCAAATAAATTTGGACAACTTTTTATATTCCCCTCAGCGTACAATTAAATAGAGAATTGGTAAGTTTTATATTAAAACTTTGGTTTTCTTTCAACTAGAATATGTATTTTATTATATCCTTCACATCGATAACAACACAGTTTTATGAGTTTATATAGAATACTTCATTATTTCTCTAATTGTTTCAGGTGCAAATTTTATGAGATACGTTTTCCAAAAAAAAGTTGAATTCCTTACACCATTTGATAAAATGCCCCCAAATATGGTAAGTTACAAACTAAAATGAAAAATGAAAAATTATTCATTACATGGTGTTAATTTTTAACAATTTTCATTATTGTTTCCATTTTTTCCAGCAAGATATGTGAAAAAATACCTACGATGAATAAAAAAAGGATAAGTCAAAACGTCCAAACAGCGAGTTCAAATGAACTACTCTCTGTTCCACGTGGTCATAATTTTTATTCACAAAAAAACATTGTATTAAGAACTTTCATCATAAGTTTTTATAATAAAGTACTTTTGCTTAAAGAAAGTTTAATTTAATGTATGAACATTTTCATAATAGTAAAACGGTTTGTTGTTCCTTTAATTATTTAATTTCTCTGTACTGTGGAATGATTGATTTAAAAATAGTTTAGTCGTCGACATTTTAAAGAGACTGTTAACCAATTTTTATTATCGGGTTTCCCACAAAATAAGCACGTAAACCAAAATAATACTGACTTTTTAACTTGGTAGGGGTATATAAATCTTATGGTGTTGTAAAAATGAACTAAAATACAATGTTATAGATTAACTAAAATGTAAGAGAATTATAAACTAGACAAGTTGAAAAAAATCTTAAGGGCTAAATCATGGTCAATATTACTACAGTTTAGTTCATTTTGCAATGGAAAAGGGTTCACTGTTTTTTCAGTGTATAGGTAAGTCTACAAATAATAACGAATCGATATTGACTTTTGCACGGTACGTGGAGAGCCAGAATTGAAATATGGGGGTCATTTATATGGGGGCTACAATTATGAACTTGATATGGACCAATTTTTGTGTGATTGGGGATCGATTTATCTGAGGGCTATATATAACTATAGACCGATATGGACCTAGTTAGGCATGGTTGTTAACGGCCATATACTACCACAATGTACCAAATTACAACTGACTAAAACCAAATCTCGGGATCGGCTTATATGGGGATCGGCTTATGGATCGATGTGGACCAATTTTTACATGTTTATTAGAGACCATATACTAACACCATGTACCAAATTTCAGCTGGATCGGATGAAATTTGCTTCTCTTACACCGAAAGAATTCCCTTCGTTAATTTTACGAAGAATTCTTCATTAACTATTCTTCATGAATTCTTCATTAAAATAACGAAATTTTCATTCATTTTCGTAAATTTTACGAAGAACATTTTACGAATATACGAAACTTCTACGAAACATTCTACATTAACTTTTCTTCGTAAAAAGTTCGTACTTTTAATGAAACTTTCTTCACATTTCATGAATTTTGTGAAGAAGTTTTTACGAATATTTTACGAAACATTCTGCGTTAAAATTTCTTCATAAAAAGTACGAAACATTTTCTTTGAAATAACGAAGAAGTTTCATTGAAGTTGTAAAATTTCCGTTCGCGGCATTAAATTGTCTTTTATAATGTGCTTGAGTGTATTCCTTTATTCTATTTTTTTATGCAAGTCTATGCTACTTCTCATTTGGGTAATAGCGCGCTATGAATAAAAGTGAAGCAATAAAACTAAAAATTATTCAAAAACTTAAGATGTAAAGTAGTGATGTCATTTTTCACACTTGCAACTACAACCAAATGCACTTTCGACTATAAATTTTTTTCTAAAAGTTCGAACATTTTCAGAAAAAAGTACGAAATTTTTTCATAAAAAGTACGAAGATTCTTCATAAAAAGTACGAATTTTTTTCTTACAAACTACGAAAATTTTGGAAGAACTTTTCTTCGTAAAAAGTACGAAATATTCGTACTTTTAATGAAAAGTTTCTTTGGTTGTAAAACAATGACAAATTTCGTACTTTTAACGAAATTTTTCGTTCTTTTTACGAAGAAAATTCTTTCGGTGTAGAGGCTCCGCAAGCCAAATCTGGGGATCGTTTTATATGGGGGTTATATATAATTATGGACCGATATGGACCAATTCCTGCATGGTTGTTAGAGACCATATACTAACACCATGTTCCAAATTTCAACCCGATCGGATGAAATTTGCTTCTATTAGAAGCTCCGCAAGCCAAATCTGGGGATCGGTTGATATGGGGGCTATATATAGTTATGAACCGATGTGGACCAATTTTACCAAAAACCATGTACCAAATTTCAGCCGGATCGGATGAAATTTGCTTCTCTTTGATGCTCCGCAAGCCAAATCTGGGGATCGGCTTATATGGGGGCTATATATAATTATGGGCCGATGTGGACCAATTTTTGCATGGTTGTTAGAGACCATATACTTACACCATGAACCAAATTTCAGCCGGATCGGATGAAATTTGCTTCTCTTAGAGGATCCGTTTATTTGGGGGCTATACGTAAAAGTGGACCGCTATGGCCCATTTGCAATACCATCCGACCTACATCAATGACTACTACTTGTGCCAAGTTTCAAGTCGATAGCTTGTTTCGTTCGGAAATTAGCGTGATTTCAACAGACGGACGGACATGCTTAGGTCGACTCAGAATTTCACCACGACCCAGAATATATATACTTTATTGGGTCTTAGAGCAATATTTCGATGTGTTACAAACGGAATGACAAAGTTAATATACCCCCATCCTATTGTGAAGGATAGAAAAAGAATGTATTAAAATAAATTATATTACATTAAATTTGCCTCAACCAACCCCTTGAACATATTAGATAAGAAAAATTTGATGGATTTTTGTAAAGTGTAAGATTCGCGAATCGCCAAAAAACAAAAAGATTGGAAACAAAACAGAACATATAAACTGAGTAAAGCTGTTATGCATCTGCTTTCGCTCAAACATTCTTTCTAAGAATGATAGAGAACAAAAATGAAAGCTTTTTTGATAAAAGAGAGCGAAACAGATGGAACAAATTATGGAAACTCAATCATATTTCTCTATTATCAATGTTTGACTACTGAATTATTAGATCAGTGGTCGAGTATAGTCTTCTGTTAATGACTCGTTAAACGCATACGCAATAAGAATTTAAATTCGATACAAAAAAAAAGACAACGAAACAACTATGAACCAATGCCGAAAATATTTCCCTGGTGGGATAGATCAACTCCACAAAATAAAACTGATTCAAGTAAATTAATGTGTATATGCCTCTAATGATATTTTCTTGACTAAAGTCTTCATTACTCTTCATAGTTACGCTTATTTGCAAATGCTTCAACATCTTCATCGCCAGATTCTGAACGACAAAGCTCATTCGAACAAGAATGGCAAACTGTCAAACCCTATTCAGAGATACCTACTATGGGACTTTTTAAAATGATGAGGAATTTTTTACCGGGAGGAAAATTTGCCAAACTAGATATAGGTGATATGGTTATGGCCATGAAATCGGAATTGGGTCCAATATGCAAACTTAAAGGCGCTTTGGGACGACCAGATTCAGTGTTTTCACACAATCCTCAAGATATCGAAAAACTTTTGCACAATCAAGGAGTTTGGCCATTTCGCCCGGGTTCTGAGGGTTTGAGCTATCATCGTAGTGTTCATCGTGGTGATTTTTTTCAAGGTGTCGAGGGTCTTATAGCATCGTAAGTATAGCAACTAGTGTTTTCCACTTTTTTTTACAAAGGGTTCTCCAACACGAAGGTGTTATTTTCAATAACACGCCATTTCAGTAGCTGGCACTTTTGATGCTTCAGTTTTTTCGACATTAAATAGACAATAGGAAACTACGTAATTACTAAAAATAGAACAATACCGTGCAATTATTAAAACTCACTATTAAAATAACGATAATCAATGTGAGCGAAACTAAATTCGGATATGAATATTCGTTTTGGTGCCATATATGTTATATATGAAAATCTGAGTTATATACACTGAAAAATATATTTACGTGATATTAAGATTTATACACTACTAAGGACAAGTTTCTTTAAAATAATGATATTTTAATTAAACGAAAGTTTATAATCTTTGCTTCAAAAATTTTTTTCACTAAATTTAGGACACACACTTTGAAAATTTGCGTCCCTTCGTTAATGTCGCATGTCTTTAAACTAAGGCAAATTTTCCTTAAAGTAAAGAAACACATTTTTGATTTAAAGAAATCATCCTTAAATTTACTGAAATATTGAATCTGTAGATTTAAGATAAAAACGCTTCAAATATAAGCTCAGACTTATTTTGAGGATTTAACATCTTTGGTTTAAGGTTTTTTGGAATTAAGAAAATATTTTTTACTTCGAAGAATCCGTCATAATATCGATTTTTAAACATGGCATTTGCTTGTACGTGAATAGCTTTATTAATTTACCGGAAAAATAGAATGAAAATTCGATAAATGGGATCTGTATCCTAATTTTAATTTTATAGATTCTAGATTTTAAAGCCAGATAGGTTACAAAAAATTTCCTTATTTCCTTATTTTAAAGAACTCGCATCTTTGGCTCGGAATTAATACCAAAATCCTTAAAGGAAGGTCAAAATCTTTGGATCCAAGTAAACTTTTTTTTGAGTGTACGAATACAAAAAAAAATAATTAAAAATTGAAATAAAGAAACCGTGTTTTTTTCATTTTAATGTAGCTATTTAAATTATGTTTCGGTGGAATTGATTTCGATATGAGGGAATATACATTCGTATATGAATGTTCGTGCACCTATATTCAAAAAAAAATTACTTGGATCCTAAGATTTTGACTTTCCATTAAATACAGTTTTTAGGGAGTTATTTGTATTTAAATCTAGGCTCTATACACACGGACGAAAAAAGACTGTTCATATGTTTGGGTTGAAAAATTATATGTTTGGAACTCAAACTTTTAACACAATATTTTTAAGTGCAAGCATATATAATGTTCATAAACTAGCATAACATGTTTGCGACATATATGTTAAAATGTTAGAACATATTATCTTTGGGACATAAAATGTTTGTAAATATAATATGCTTAGATGCAAACATATATTAATTTGGAAATAGCCTATAAACATATATGTGTTTAAAAAGAGAGACCTAGAGAGTATGCTGCAAGTAAAATAATGGAAGTAGCCAATTGGCGCCTTAAAAATATATCCGCACAAAGAAAATTTCATTAACATTTTTTACTACCAGTGTATGCCCTAAGGTGAAACACAATATGTTTGAACAATACAAACTATATTTTGTTTGGACCAATCCTGAAAATATATATGCTTGAAGCAAAATGTGTTTGGGGTATATGTTACAGAAGTGATTTTTTTGAGGATGCAACTAAAATTAGGATAGATATCTGATCTATTGAATTTTAATTCTCTTTTTCCATATAATAACAAAGCTATTCATGTGCAAATAAATGTCAGTTTAAATATCCAAATTATAACTTCAATGTAAAAATGTTTTCTTAATTTTAGAAAAAAAACTTTAAACTTTAAAAGATGCAAAATCCTTAACATAAATCTTAGCCTATTTTTTTTTTTTCTTTAATCCAAACATTCAATATCTCAGTTAATTTAAAGATTATTTCTTTAAATCAAAAATGTTTAACTTTGCTTTAAGGACAATTTTCCTCAATTCAAAGATATGCGACAGTTACAAAGGGACACGAATTTCAAAGAATGTGGAAATTTGTAAAGCAAGGATTATAAACATTCTTTTAATTAAGATTTCTTTAGTTTAAAGATATTTGTCTTTAATATAGTGCAAATTGCGGGACCTACAATTTAGCTTCCATAATATTTCATATTAGGTCCATATTGTTTTCAGTGTATGTGTAAAAAATTAATACAAATAATTTGTGATGTATAAACCTCCATTGAAATTGACTTAAATGGGTCAAACGGGAACATATCGAAACTATTGTTTGGTATAATATCCTTTTGCCAAAAATCTTCTGAATCGCAGTAATGCAGTAAATACGAAACAAAGGAAAATATGTCCGCTACACTAATAGAAAAAATTACGTTCCATAGACGTGAACGAACGGTGACAAAATGAAACGAAAACGTTCACAAAAAATCAAAACGGAATATTCACAATTTCGTCCTCGGGCGTTCACGATTTCACAAACGGCATTCGTTTTTCTTTGGCCATGAAAAGTCTTAAAATAATGGTTAGATGTTATTATGACAACTCCCTCGGTGGTACAATGTGCTAAGGCTACTGTTAACGCGTATGCTGCAGAAAACACAGGTTCGAGTAACGCTAGAGGAAATCTTTTTTTAATTTTGTTTATAAATTCGTAACCATAACGTTTTCAGATCAAGAACGCTGGTTGTTGTTTTTGACAACGCATGGTGTCATTTTATCGTTGTCAGATTGACACCGCCTGTTCACAGTTTGACACCACATGTGTGTTGATTCACCTTCATGAACGAATCGTTTTGAAATGAGCACGCCGTGCATGATTTTTTTTCTATGTATGGCTCAATGGGAAAAGTTGAGCATTTAGTCTTCTATTCGATGGTAAAAACGAATATTGGAAAATGAGTTTGACCTAACAGGTTGGCTGATAAGTCCCCGGTCTGAAACATAGATGGCTTCGCTAGTATTGAATGCATATTATTTTTATATAGTACCAACCTTCAAATGATTTGTGTCAAAATTTGACGTCTGTAAGTCAATTAGTTTGTGAGATAGTGTCTTTTGTAAAGCAACTTTTGTTATTGTGAAAAAAAATGAAAAAAAAGAATTTCGTGTTTTGATAAAATACTGTTTTCTGAAGGGGAAAAAGCACGGTGGAAGAAAAAACTTGGCTTGATAATGAGTTTCCGGACTCTGCCCCAGGGAAATCAACAATAAATGATTGGTATGCAAAATTCAAGCGTGGTGAAATGAGTACGGAGGACGGTGAACGCAGTGGACGCCCGAAAGAGGGGGTTACCGACGAAAACATCAAAAAATCCACAAAATGATTTTGAATGAGCGTAAAATGAAGTTGATCGATATAACAGAGGCCTTAAAGATATCAAAGGAACGTGTTGGTCTATGCATTCATCAATATTTGGATATGCGGAAGCTCTGTGCAAAATGGATGCCGCGCGAGCTCACATTTGACCAAAAACAACAACGTGTTGATGATTCTGAGCGGTGTTTGCAGCTGTTAACTTGTAATACACCCGAGTTTTTCCGTCGATATATGACAATGGATGAAACATGGCTCCATCACTACACTTCTGAGTCCAATCGACAGTCGGCTGAATGGACAGTGACCGGTGAACCGTCTCCGAAGCGTGGAAAGACTCAAAAGTCCGCTGGCAAAGTAATGGCCTCTGTTTTTGGGATGCGCATAGAATAATTTTTATCGATTATCTTGAGAAGGGAAAAACCATCAACAGTGACTATTATATGGCGTTATTGGAGCGTTTGAAGTAGAAATCGCGGCAAAACGGCCCCATATGAAGAAGAAACAAGTAAGGAAAGTCTAAAGTCGGGCGGGACCGACTATATTATACCCTGCACCACTTTGTAAATCTAAATTTTCGATACCATATCACATCCGTCAAATGTGTTGGGAGCTGAATATATAGAGGTTTGTCCCAAATACATACATTTAGATATCACTCGATCTGGACAGAATTTGATAGACTTCTACGAATTCTACAGACTCAAAATTTAAGTCGGCTAATGCAATAAGGTGAAACACAATGATAGTAAAAAAATATGGGAAAGATTTAAATATGAAGCAATTTTAAGGAAACTTCACAAACTTTCATTTATGATTTATCGCTCGATATATATGTATTAGAAGTAGAGGAAAATTAGAGTAATTTTTACAACTTTTCGACTAAACAGAGGCGATTTTAAAAGGGAAATGTTCGTATTTTGACCATTTTTGTCGAAATCAGAAAAACATATATATGGGAGCTATACCTAAATCTGAACCGATTTCAACCAAATTTGGCACACATAGCAACAATGCTTATTATACTCCGTGTGCAAAATTTCAACTAAATCGCAGTAAAAAATTGGCCTCTGTGGTCATATGAGTGTAAATCGGGCGAAAGCTATATATGGGAGATATATCTAAATCTGAACCGATTTCAATCAAATTTGGCACACTTGACTATACTACTAATTGTACTTCTAGTGCAAAATTTCAACCAAATTGGGCCAAAACTCTGGCTTCTAGGACCATATTAGTCAATATCGGGCGAAAGCTATATATGGGAGCTATATCTAAATCTGAACCGATTTCAATAAAATTTAGCACACTTGACTACACCACTAATTGTACTCCGTGTGTAAAATTTCAACCAAATTGGGCCTAAACTCTGGCTTCTAAGACCATATTAGTCAATATCGGGCGAAAGATATATATGGGAGCTATATCTAAATCTGAACCGATTTCAATCAAATTTTGCACACTTAACTATACTATCAATTGTACTCCTCGTGCAAAATTTCAAGCAAATCGGGATAAAACTCTGGCTTCTGCATCCATATAAGTGCATATCGGGCGAAAGATATATATGGGAGCTATATCTAAATCTGAACCGATTTCTTTCTAAATCAATAGGGTTCTATTCTGACCCAAAACAGGAACATGTGCCAAATTTGAAGTCGATTGGACTTAAACTGCGACCTAGACTTTGATCACAAAAATGTGTTCACAGACAGACGGACGGACGGACAGACGGACATGGTTATATCGACTCAGGGAACCACCCCGAGCATTATTGCCAAAGACACCATGTGTGTATCTCGTCTCCTTCTGGGTGTTACAAACATATGCACTAACTTATAATACCCTGTTCCACAGTGTGGCGCAGGGTATAAAAAGTGTTGTTCCACCAAGACAACGCACCGTGCCACAAGTCATTGAGAACGATGGCAAAAATTCATGAATTGGGCTTCGAATTGCTTCCCCACCCACCGTATTCTCCAGATCTGGCCCGCAGCGATTTTTTCTTGTTCTCAGACCTCAAAAGGATGCTCGCGAGGAAAAAATTTGGCTGCAATGACGATGCAATGATCGCCGAAATTGAGGCCTATTTTGAGGAATACTACCAAAATGGTATCAAAAATTGGGTCGTTATAATCGTGGTATCGCTCTTGAAGGGAACTATGTTGAATAATAAAAACGAATTTTGACAAAAAAAAAATGTGTTTTTCTTTGTTAGACCGGGGACTTATCAGCCAACCTGTTAAAACAAAATATTATGCGGTGTTCCATGAAAAACGATAGGCATCCATTTTTTATATGTGGACGATAGATCATTTAGTCCATTATCATATGGTAAAAACGGATAAGAAGGTTGCCATTTACATATCGGGATTAGAGGACAAAACTAAATATTAATCATCTAAAATCGCTTTATTGTTTTTCAAACTTTCGCCATTAAGATCAATAAACTTTTGCATGCGTTTGAACCAATTGTTGAAGCACTTTTGCCACTCTGTTTAAGGCGCTTCTTAAGGTGCCTCTCGCGATAGGTCACATGACGATGTTGCAATATCATTTGGCGCACGACGTCAATAGTTTCCGGAAAAACAACTGATTTTGGACGACCTTCCCGAAATTCGTCATGATTGAATTCGCCATACCATCGATAAATACTGGTCCTTGACGGAGTTTCATCGCCAAGGCAACCGTAGATGTCCTCTACTGAGAGGTTACACTGTAATACAAAACGTTTTGCCGTTTCACAGAAAATTCGTTATATTTATGAATTTGTGTTTTTTGGTTCAATGATAACGACACATCTTTTTTTATTTATTTATTTGAATGATATGTAAGGCTAGTACAAGAAATTTTTCTTATCAATGACAGTAATATTACGTAGCTTTTTCTACCAAAGTAGGATAAACATAAAGTAATTCTCACTTTTTCCAGCAACGGAGAGCAATGGGGAACATTCAGATCAACTGTTAATCCAATTCTACTACAACCCAAGAATGTGCAATTGTATCTTCAGAAAATATCAACAGTCAACAAGGAACTTCTTAATAGGTAATGTCTACCGGAGCTCTTGAACTGCCTTTGCTACTACTTTTGCATATTCTAGAATAATTGAGATCCGTGACCCCTCCAGCAATGAGGTTCCCGCCAATTTCGAAGAAGAATTAAACCTATGGGCCTTAGAATCAATTTCCATAGTAGCACTTGACAAGAAACTTGGTCTTATGTCTGAAGCTCGTGATAATGCTGAAGCAAAAAAAATATTCAAGTTACTCACAGAACTCTTTACACTTTCCGTGGATATTGAATTTAAACCACCCATATGGAAATATTATAAAACGAAAACATTTAAGAAACTAATGGTAGTATTGGATGAGATGACAGATATAATTAAGAAATATGTGGACGAAGCCATCGAGCGCATTGAGGCGAATAGCCGGCAAGGAATAGCCGAGAAACCCGAAAGCGAACAGAGTGTTTTAGAGAAATTGATTAAAATCGACAAAAAGATAGCAACTGTAATGGCCATGGATATGCTAATGGCTGGAGTGGATACGGTAGGGTTGAAAAATAAATAATATCATATGATACCTCGTTCACATTACACTTCCAAAATCTACGTTAACTAGATTTCAACTGTCGTTTGCCCTATAAAAAGGGGGATTTCAAATCTACTTTTAGTAGATTTCGAGCGTCATGTGAATGAGCTATGAAATTATTAAATAATTATATGTTAACTTTTAATTTCAGACCACCTCTGCTTTAACTGCCATTTTATTGTGCCTAGCCAAAAATCCTGAAAAGCAAGCCAAATTGCGTGAAGAAGTTATGCGGTTATTGCTTAATAAAAACTCCGAGATTGACGAGATAGCTTTTAAAAATTTACCTTATTTAAGAGCTTGCATTAAAGAAGCCCTACGAATAGAACCTTTGGGTTTTGGTGGTGGCCGTGTCACTTTAAATGATATGGTCTTAAGTGGTTATCAGGTACCACGTGGAACAATGGTGCTTGTGGTTAATAAATCAATGCTTACCAGTGATGAATTTTATCCACGAGCAAAGGAATTTTTACCTGAACGTTGGCTTAGATCCGATACCCAAGGCACAGGAGAATGTCTACAAGCCATAAAACCTCGCAATCCTTTTGTCTATTTTCCTTTTGGCTTTGGAGTACGATCTTGTATTGGCCGCCGAATTGTGGAGATGGAATTGGAAGTGGCTATTGCTCGATTGATTCGCAATTTCCACATTGAATTTAATTATCCCTCAGATAATGCATTTAAAACTTTATTGATTAGAGTCCCCAATATTCCGTTGAAATTTAAATTTACTAATGTTGAAAAATAAAGTTACACTAAAAAAAAAAAACAAATGAACCCTATATGACACTAAAGCCAATTTAATGTTTTAAGAAAGTTTCCTAGACTTTAAAAAGGGAAACAACTTATACACAAATGAAGCATGTACTATATTCGTGTCTCCCATAAAATTGTTCGTAATTTCTTAAAATTTGTAAAATTCGTTTTTATTATTCAACATAGTTCCCTTCAAGAGCGATACAACTATTATAACGAACCTTCCAATTTTTTGAGACCATTTTGGTAGTACTCCTTCGGTTTTGCCTCAAAATAGGCCTCAGTTTCGGCGATCACCTCTTCATTGCAGCCAAATTTTTTCCCTGCGAGCATCCTTTTGAGGTCTGAGAACAAGAAAAAGTCGCTGGGGGCCAGATCTGGAGAATACGGTGGGTGGGGAAGCAATTCGAAGCCCAATTCATGAATTTTTGCCATCGTTCTCAATGACTTGGGGCACGGTGCGTTGTCTTGGTGGAACAATACTTTTTTTTCTTCATATGGGGCCGTTTTGCCGCGATTTCTACCTTCAAACGCTCCAATAACGCCATATAATAGTCACTGTTGATGGTTTTTCCCTTCTCAAGATAATCGATAAAAATTATTCTATGCGCATCCCAAAAAACATATGCCATTACTTTGCCAGCGGACTTTTGAGTCTTTCCACGCTTCGGAGACGGTTCACCGGTCGCTGTCCACTCAGCCGACTGTCGATTGGACTCAGGAGTGTAGTGATGAAGCCATGTTTCATCCATTCTCACATATCGACGGAAAAACTCGGGTGTATTACGAGTTAACAGCTGCAAACACCGCTCAGAATCATCAACACGTTGTTGTTTTTGGTCAAATGTGAGCTCGCGCGGCACCCATTTTGCACAGAGATTCCGCATATCCAAATATTGATGAATGATATGACCAACACGTTCCTTTAACGATAGCTTTAAGGCCTCTGCTATCTTGATCAACTTCATTTTACGGTCATTCAAAATCATTTTGTGGATTTTTTTGATGTTTTCGTCAGTAACCACCTCTTTCGGGCGTCCACTGCGTTCACCGTCCTCCGTGTTCATCTCACCACGCTTGAATTTTGCATATTCTCCAGATCTGGCCCCCAGCGACTTTTTCTTGTTCTCATACCTCAAAAGGATGCTCGCAGGGAAAACATTTGGCTGCAATGAAGAGGTGATCGCCGAAACTGAGGCCTATTTTGAGGCAAAACCGAAGTACTACCAAAATGGTATCAAAAAATTGGAAGGTCGTTAAAATCGTTGCATCGCTTTTGAAGGGAACTATGTTGAATAATAAAAACGAATTTTGACAAAAAAAAATGTGTTTTTCTTTGTTAGACCGGGTACCTATCAGCCAACCTGTTAAAGAACATCATTGGGAGTGCATCTTCTGGAAGTGCTTTTAAAGTTGTACCTTTGGAAGAACTTCTAAATTTTTTTGCTGGGAAGTTACATTTATATAGCATAGTTTGCAGCGCCCACGAGCCCATGCAAACATAGCATTATTTAACAGAAACATATATTTGTTGGCCACGTGGAGCAGTGGTTAGCATGTCTGCCTTGCATGCAAATTGTGGTGGGTTCAATCCCTGCTCCGACCGAACATCATTTTTTTTTTATTTACACATTTATATTTATACAATATTAAATTTTTATAATGAAACTTCGAAATGTGGATTATTAAAGATTTACAGTCAGAAACAGTGCTTGATATAAACGAAATGGACTGAGCTTTTGGATAAAATATTATATTTTTTATTGCAAAAATAACAATTTTGTAACAAAAAACTGTTTTTGGTATAAAAGTTTGAAATTTTGGAAGGAATTCAAAAACTCTAACAAAAGAAGAACATGGAGTCGAGTATACATAAATAAATTTATAATATACACACACACAAAAAAATAACTGCAAATAAATATTAACAACTTTATTTGTATGTAAAATCTGCTGATGCTCAACAAATTTGTCTATTGAATATGAGGCATTTGTTGTTGAAATGTGTTTGTAGATGCTTGACAGAGGAAATAATAGAAATATTCTGAATTTTCAACAAATTGTTTTGTTGCGAAAATAGTTGACTGCTTTCGATATGAAAATAAAAACAAAAATACAAGACTGGTTACGCGCACATTGCTGAGAATATGTACGAAAGCTAAAAGAAGTATGCGAAGAATACCGTTAGAACAAAATGAGTATGAACACATGCACGTGTATGATAGCAAGCAAAGAGCTCACTCATCAGAGAATACAGAAAGGCATTTATAAATGTCTGTGAAAAATTTATATTTTTCAGTTTGATAGTTTCTTAAATGTGTTTGTTGTATGAGATAATTGATAAACCCATATTAATATCGGGATTAGAGTTATTACAATTCTAATTAACTAGAATATTTAGCACTGGGCAAGAAGTTGTCAAAATGCTTGCTAGACCCTGGACTACTCAAATTTAAAATCGTCATACATTTACATGTTCCCCATCCAAGATTAACATTTTGGTCATATTTCTTCTCTGTGTGTACTTAACAAAATATATCCAAAATTGTTCCGGCAATTTTGGTACAATTCATGGCATAATTCGGTCAATTTTAATTTCAATTTAATTTTTTGTCAATACACCAATAAATTTGTTACAGGTCATTGATAGACTCCAACAAACCACATACAAATTTGTTCGTTCAAATTCAAAAATATTTGTTGAGGATTAAACGTAACGTTCAGCAACAAATATTTTGTACTCAACAAATTACTTACGAATTATGTTATTGAGAACACAAATTATTTGTTGCCTTCTGATGGTAACGATTGCTAACAACTTTTTTGTAATAATGGTTATTAAAAGTACAAATTAGTTTGTTGCAGGAAAATTAACAAATTTTGTTATTGGTTTTCTAACAAAAGTTATTGGTTCTCAAACTTATTTTTATCTGTGCATACATTTATTTTGGCGTGAACAGTTTTTACTAACATTTAACACCATTTTAAATGCATTTAAAACTTATCGTGTTTTGTACTTAATTTCATTTTTACTTTTAAGGCCGGTATTAAGTTGGCATTATCGCTCTAAAATGACCTTGTTTTGCCTTTTACTCTTCTTTAATAAGTCAGTTGAAAGAAAATAAACTTTTTCAATTGTTTTAGCTGCAAAACTCGAACTTAATGCCCGCTTTTATATTTAAAGGTGTCCGTCAACGTCTCGTGGACTACTTATTAATAAAGAGGAACTAAACTTAGTTTTTATACATTTTACTGTTTAATTTTTCACCATTTCCTCCTTTTTTCATTTTACTGTCCCAACTCTAAAGAGTATAGTGCCCTTTCGTTATTTTTGTGATGATCCGTTTGTAATTATTGTATATTTGCCACCGTTTCTTTTTTATTTTCCTTTGCCTGAATATTTTGACTTACTCCTCGTACGTTCCGATTCCTTTTAACGAACCAAGAAAAAAATTATGCCCAGAATGCCAAAATGACAAACAAAACACATGTCCACACATACATGTCTATTTCTCTTAGTTCCAAATTTCTATTCTCTTTACTCCGAATACTCATTCTAATATTCAAATTAAATAATATTGAAGCATAGCCACCGTGGTGCAATGGTTAGCCACCGTGGTGCAATGGTTAGCATGCCCGCCTTGCATACACAAGGTCGTGGGTTCGATTCCTGCTACGACCGAACACCAAAAAGTTTTTCAGCGGTGGATTATCCCACCTCAGTAATGCTGGTGACATTTCTGAGGGTTTCAAAGCTTCTCTAAGTGGTTTCACTGGAATGTGGAACGCCGTTCGGACTCGGCTATAAAAAGGAGGTCCCTTGTCATTGAGCTTAACATGGAATCGGGCAGCACTCAGTGATAAGAGAGAAGTTCACCATTGTGGTATCACAATGGACTGAATAGTCTAAGTGAGCCTGATACATCGGGCTGCCACATAACCTAACCTAACCTATAGCATATCAAGTTTTTGGTCTTATCATAAAACAGTTTTCCGAAACAACATACAAGTGCACGCAGAGAAGAAATATGATCACCTCAAACATGTTTCAAGAGTAAAATTTTATTTTTGTATGGTGACCATGTAACATGTTTGTCACTAAAATGTTATTTTCTCGTCACATATAACCTGCTTGCCTAAATCAGATACATGATTTCCGAGAAAATAACATGGTTGCGAAATCCTTGTTACATGGTCACCACCCAAAAATAACATTTTGCTCTTAAAACATGTTTGAGGTGATCATATTCCTTCTCTGGGTGTGGTTTCACAGAAATTGCTATATTTTCATTCTCTCGCTGTATTATGTTGATATCTTTCGTCAACCCTCCCAGTTTCCATCTCTATTTCTTTCTCTATATTCTCTCTCTCTCTCTCTACCGCTCTCTGAATAACATATCACAACATATATATGTTTACTCGAAATTTGTAAATTTATATATGTTTACATTCACACATATTATTTTTATGAAACATTCATGCCCCAAACAAAATATATTCTAACATATTAACATATGTGTCTCAAACATTTAGTGTTAGTTTAGAAACATTACATGTTTGCACTTAAATTAATTTTGTTTAAAAATTGTGCCCGAAACACATTTTGTTTATATCGGAACATATGAAAAACATATTTTTCTAACATAATAAAAGGTTGGCTGATAAGTCCCCGGTCTAACAAAGAAAAACACATTTTTTGTCAAAATTCGTTTTTATTATTCAACATAGTTCCCTTCAAGAGCGATACAACTATTATAACGAACCTTCCAATTTTTTTAAAACCATTTTGGTAGTACTCCTTCGGTTTTGCCTCAAAATAGGTCTCAATTTCGGCGATCACCTCTTCATTGCAGGCAAATTTTTTCCCTGTGAGCATCCTTTTGAGGTCTTAGAACAAGAAAAAGTCGCTGGGGGCCAGATCTGGAGAATACGGTGGGTGGGGGAGCAATTCGAAGCCCAATTCATGAATTTTTGCCATCGTTCTCAATGACTTGTGGCACGGTGCGTTGTCTTGGTGGAACAACAGTTTTTTTGTTCTTCATATGGGCCGATTTGCGGCGATTTCGACCTTCAAACGCTCCAATAATGCCATATAATAGTTACTGTTGATGGTTTTTCCCTTTTCAAGATAATCGGTAAAAATTATTCCATGCGCATCCCAAAAAACAAAGGCCATTACTTTGCCAGCGGACTTTTGAGTCTTTCCACGCTTCGGAGACGGTTCACCGGTCGCTGTCCACTCAGTCGTCTGTCGATTGGACTCAGGAGTGTAGTGATGGAGCCATGTTTCATCTATTGTCACATATCGACGGAAAAACTCGGGTGTATTATGAGTTAACAGCTGCAAACACCGCTCAGAATCACCAACACGTTGTTGTTTTTGGTCAAATGTGACCTCGCGCGGCACACATTTTAAACACAGAGCTTCCGCATATCCAAATATTGATGAATGATATGACCAACACGTTCCTTTGATATATTTAAGGCCTCTGCTATCTCGATCAACTTCATTTTACGGTCATTCAAAATCATTTTGTGGATTTTTTTGATGTTTTCGTCGGTAACCACCTCTTTCGGGCGTCCACTGCGTTTACCGTCCTCCGTGCTCATTTCACCACGCTTGAATTTTGCATACCAATCAATTATTGTTGATTTCCCTGGGGCAGAGTCCGGAAACTCATTATCAAGCCAAGTTTTTGCTTCCACCGTATTTTTTCCCTTCAGAAAACAGTATTTTATCAAAACACGAAATTCCTTTTGTTCCATTTTTTTCACAATAACAAAAGTTGCTTCACAAAAGACGCTCTATCTCACAAACTAATTGATTTACAGACATCAAATTTTGACACGAATCATTTGAAGGTTGGTACTATATAAAAATAATACGCATTTAATACTAGCGACGCCATCTATGTGTCAGACCGGGGACTTATCAGCCAACCTGTTAACACCCAACACATTTGACGGATTTGATATGGTATCGAAAATGTGGCTCTACAGTGGTGCATTGTATAATATGATCGGCCCCGCCCGTCTTCGGACTTTCCTTACTTGTTTTATTTTAAATTTTCCACACCCAAAGCAATTTTCCTAGTCCCAAGTACATTTGTCGGAAAAATTGTATAGTCATAATTAGATTTGTTCTTTACTTTTAGTTCATTTTTTTATGAGGTGTAATTTTTTTCAGGGTAGTTGAAAAGTAATCCAGGTCATTTGTTTTAAAAACGCATTGTAGAAATTTCAAAATCTGGAGTACAATTTAGTTAAATTTTTATACGAGATAAGTTAGCTTTCCTTTTTTATATGTATAAATTTAATCCAATCAACCATACCCTAGTTTTGATGAACCTCAGGTGGGAGAATGAAGAAGTACAAATATTTTCAAAAAATTTTATAAAAAAATAAACCTCAAGATTTTACGATATTTCACCCACTGTTATCTGCCAAAAAAAATAGACCTTACACATTCAGGGTCAAATATGGGCGAAGTTAAAAAAAAATAAATTCTTAATTGAGAAATAAATGAGAAAACTTTTTGAGAGCACGCAATCCAAAAAGCTTTTCGTAAACACTAAAAATTTCGACAAAATGATATCAGACGCAGAGCGATTATTAGTAAGTGGTCAGTATTATTTGAACGCTCAATAGCAAAAAAACACATCATAGAACCTATCACATATGGCATAGATCGCTTTTCAAACAAAACAAAAATAAAATATGAAATACTATAATTGTTTAAAAAATACAAATTCAATATTATATAATGGATATGGAAATTCATTTGCCGGCTATTTGAAAAAGGTTTGTATTGAAATACTGCTAATTTGAGGCGCAATTATAAAATCAGATACGAGTCAAACTCAAAAATGCATTTTTTAGACACGTTTCCTATCAACCTTGAACCATGATACGATAACGAAAAATAATATATCTTCCAAAGATATCAACAACTCAAATACATTTGAAGAAAAGTGGAACGAAGCTAAATCCTACAATGATATACCCACAATTAAACCATGGACATTTTTGCGAAATTTTATGCCCGGAGGAAAATTTCACAAAATGGATGCCGTTCAAATGGTAATGGCTGTAAAAGATGAATGTGGACCAATACATAAAATTCCTGGTGTATTTGGTCGTCCGGATGCAATAATGACTCACAATCCAGATGATTTTGAGATATTGTTCCGCAATGAGGGTGTTTGGCCAATAAGACCCGGTTCGGATGGTTTAGCCTATCATCGTACCGTTCATCGAGCCGATTTTTTTCAAGGTGTCGAAGGAGTTCTTGCAACGTAAAATTTCAAACTTTTCGTAAATTTATTGATGATATCAATAATACTGCAGCATTCTTTCATTTTCACAGTAAAGGCGAGAAATGGGGTTCGTTCAGATCGACCGTTAATCCAGTATTGTTGCAACCCAAGAATGTACGCTTGTACCTTAATAAATTGTCCCAAGTTAATAAGGAATTTGTAAACAGGTATGTGGTCATTATTGAAAAATTTATAACTTTTTTATGTAAAAAATTTACGCAGCAAACAATTTTACAAAAAAGAATTAAATAAAATTTTTCATAAGATTTAAAAATATTAAATTAAAAATTTAATAAATTCAATTAAATTTAAAATAAAACTCAAAATCAAAGTTGGAAATAAGGTGGACCAATTAATTTTCTATTGGTGTTTTTAATACTATCATGGAAATTTAATTTTTATAGAAATGTTTTTTTGAAATATAATTTTTCTAGAACAAAAAAAGTTTTTGAAGAAATTTTTAAAAATATAAAATATCAATAAAATTAAAATTTTCGACAAATTTCATTTTAACAGAAAATTTCGTAAACTTTTTTTTCATAGAAAATTTCTTCAAAATGCGTTTTTATAGGAAATTTTGACGAATTTCCTCAGAAAAAAATATAGACGAAATTTTCTCTTAAAATAAAATTTTGACGAAATTTTCTGTACAAATAAAATTTTGACAAAATTTTCTATAAAAATAAAACTTAAGCGAAATTTTCTATAAAAATAAAACTTCGACGACATTTTTTATAAGAATAACATTTCGATAATAATAAAATTTCGACAAAATTTTCGATAAAATAAAATTTTGACGAAGTTTTCTGTAAAAATAAAATTTCGACGAAAGTTTCTATAATAATAAAATTTCGACGAAATATTCTACTATAATCAAATGTCGACGATTTTTTTAAAAAAAATAAAATTTCGACAAAATATTCAAAAAATCAAATTTCAACAAAATTATCTATAAAAATAAAATTTCGGCGAAATTTTCTATAAAAATAAAATTTCGGCTAAATTTTCTATAAAAATGAAACTTGGATGAAATTATCTATAAAAATAAAATTTCTACGAAATTTTCTAAAAAAAAATGAAATTTCAACGAAATTATTTATAAAAATAAAATTTCGGCGAAATTTTCTATAAAAATCACATTTAGTTGAATTTTTTATATAAATAAAATTTTGAAAATTTTTTTTATAAAAATAAAATTTAGACGAATTTTTTATAAAAATAACTTTTTTGAAGAAACTTTTTAAAAATATAAAATACCAATAAAATTTAAATTTTCGACAAATTTCATTTTTACAGAAACTTTCGTAAACTTTTTTTTTCATAGAAAATTTCTTCAAAATGCGTTATTATAGGAAATTTTGACGAATTTCCTCATAAAAAAAATATTGACGAAATTTTCTATAAAAATAAGATTGCGACGAAATTTTCTCTAAAAATAAAATTTTGACGAAATTTTCTATAAAAATAAAACTTCGACGACATTTTCTATAAGAATAAAATTTCGATAAAATTTTCGATAAAAATAAAATTTCGACGAAAGTTTCTATAATAATAAAATTTCGACGAAACTTTCTATAATAATAAAATTTCGATGAAATGTTCTACAATAATCAAATGTCGACGATTTTTTTATAAAAAAATAAAATTTCGACAAAATATTCAAAAAAAATCCAATTTCAACAAAATTATCTATAAAAATAAAATTTCGACGAAATTTTCTATAAAAATGAAATTTCGACCAAATTATCTATAAAAATAAAATTTCGAAGAAATTTTCTATAAAAATGAAATTTCGACGATCAAATTTAGTGGAATTTTTTATATAAATAAAATTTTGAAGATTTCTTTTATAAAAATAAAATTTAGACGGATTTTTTATAAAAATAAAATTTTGACGAAATTTTATATAAATAAAATTTCGATTAAACTTTCTATAAAAATAAAATTACGGCGAAATTTTCTATAAAAAAATGTCGATAAAATTTTCTATAAAAATTAAAGTTCCAACGAAAATTTCTATAATAATAAAATATCGACGAAATTTTCTATACAAATAAAATTTCGACATAATTTTCTTAAAAATCACATTTCGACGAATTGTTTCTACAAATAAAATGTCATCGAAATATTATTTTTATAGCAAATTTCGTTGAAATGTTATTTGTAGAAACATTTCGTCGAAATTTGATTTTTGTAGAAAACTTCGTAGTAATTTGATTTTTTTTTAAATTTCGTCGAAATTTTATTTTTATAGAAAATTTTATCGACATTTTTTTTAGAGAAAATTTCGCCGTACTTTTATTTTTATAGAAAGTTTAATCGAAATTTTATTTATATAAAATTTCGTCAACATTTTATTTTTATAAAAAATCCGTCTAAATTTTATTTTTATAAAAAAAATCTTCAAAATTTCATTTATATAAAAAATTCGACTAAATTTGATCGTTGAAATTTCATTTTTATAGAAAATTTCGCCGTAATTTTATTTTTATAGATAATTTCGTCGAAATTTTATTTTTATAGATAATTTTGTTGAAATTGGATTTTTTTTAATATTTTGTCGAAATTTTATTTTTCATAAAAAAATCGTCGATTATTGTAGAACATTTCGTCGAGATTTTATTATTATAGAAACTTTCGTCGAAATTTTATTTTTATCGAAAATTTTGTCGAAATTTTATTTTTATCGAAATTTTATTCTTATAGAAAATGTCGTCGAAGTTTTATTTTTATAGAAAATTTCTATACAAATCAAATTTCGACGTAATTTTCTATAAAAATAAAATTTCGATGAAATTTTCTATAAAAATAAAATTTCAACGTAATTTTCTATAAAAATAAAATGTTGACGTTATTTTCTATATAAAATAACATTTCGACGAAATTTTCTACAAAAATGAAATTTCATCGAAATTTTTAAATTTCGACTTTTTTATAAAAATAAATTTTTGAGGAAAATTTCTATACACATTAAATTTCGACAAATTTTTTTTTATAAAATCAAATTTCGACAAAATTTTCTATAAAAATTAAATTTCCACAAATTTTTTCTAAAAATAAAATTTCGACGTAATTTTTTACAAAAATCAAATTTCGATGAAATTTCCTATAAAAATAAAATGTCGACGTTTTATTTAGTTTTTATTACTTTTAAGGGTCAAAGATATACGCGATACCAAAACACTGGAAGTACCTGCAGATTTCGAAACAGAATTGAATCGTTGGGCTTTGGAATCTATATCGATTGTGGCTCTTGATAAAAAATTTGGACTTCTCACAAAAAATCATAATGACGCAGAAGTAGCTAAACTTTTCAAAATGTTAACCGATTTCTTTACATATTCGGTGGATGTGGAATTTAAGCCACCCATATGGAAATACTATAAGACTAAATCCTTTAGGCGCCTGATGGAAGCATTGGATGGTCTTACCGACTTAACCAGTAAATATGTTATGGAAGCTATAGAAAATATCGAACAAGACCGAAAGAATGGAGTGCCTGAAAAGCCGGAGAATGAACAAAGCGTTTTAGAGAAGTTAATTAAGAAAGACAAGAAAGTAGCCATGGTTATGGCCATGGATATGTTAATGGCTGGAGTGGATACGGTTTGTAGAAATTTAATATCCAAATGATATAAAACAAAAATAAAATTTCTTCTACTGTTTTCTTTAGACTACTTCCACATTTACGGCTCTTCTCTTATGCCTGGCCAAAAATCCGGAAAAGCAAGCTATACTACGTTCCGAAGTTACTAAGGTGTTACCCCATAAAGATTCAGAATTTGATGAGATGGCCTTCAAAAATATGCCCTATTTGAGAGCATGTTTGAAGGAAGCTCTACGTGTTTATCCTCTATTCATTGGTACAGCCCGATTGATCGTTAACGATGTAGTCCTAAGTGGTTATCGTATACCCAAGGGAACACAGGTATCCATAATTTCTGAATCGTTATTCAGTGATAATGCTCATTACCGAAGGGCAAATGAATTCTTACCCGAACGTTGGTTGAGATCGAACGAAGCAGTTGTTGATACTGGTGAATGTCCCCATGATCTAAGATCAAATAATCCATTCATTTATTTCCCATTTGGATTTGGTGTACGCAGTTGTGTGGGAAGACGTATAGCTGAATTAGAAATGGAAGTGGCTGCAGCTCGACTGATACGAAATTTTCATATTGAATTTAATCATCCTATGGATAAACCCTTTAAGAGTCTATTTCTAAGAGTTCCAAATATTCCATTGAAATTTAAATTTATTGATGTTGAAAGCTAAGTAAAGAATAAACGAAGATTATTAATTTTTGAAGAGATTAAAGAAATAACATTAATCGGTGTCCGTTCGTCCGTCCGGATTAGAAAATTAGTGTTAGTGATATAGAAGGTCAATGACTCAAAGAGCTTCCTATTAAAGGGTGATACGGTCAAAATTTGGTCAAAATAAACTTGACGTATTCTTTCAATTTTGCATCAAAAAACCTGAACACCCCTCATTTTGAAGGTATGTGTGTGTAGAATGTTGCTCCTATTTTGATTTTGGAATTCACTCTTCAGTTGTCAAAATGCCGTCCAAGCAAGAAGAGCAGAGTATCAAAATTTTGCTCGCGAATCGCGAAAATCCGAGCTACTCGCACGCAAAGCTGGCAAAATCGCTAAAAGTTGCCAAATTAAAGTGTTTGGGGAACGTTTGTCGACAGCCAGGAAGTCTGGATCGGGGGGAAATCGAAAACCGGAAGCCGCTGAGACGACAAAGAGAGTTGCCGGTAGTTTCAAGCGAAACCCAAACCTCTCTCTCCGAGATGCCGCAAATAAGCTGGGGTATCGTCTACAACCGTGCATCGAGCCAAAAAACGAGCCGGACTATCGACTTACAAGAAGGTAGTGACTCCAAATCGCGATGATAAACAAAATACGACGGCCAAAGCGCGATCCCGGAGGCTGTGCACGACGATGTTGACGAAGTTTGACTGCGTGGTAATGGACGACGAAACCTACGTCAAAGTCGACTATAAGCAGCTTCCGGGACAGGAGTTTTATACGGCAAAAGGAAGGGGAAAGGTAGCAGATATTTTCAAGCACATAAAACTGTCAAAGTTCGCAAAGAAATCTCTGGTTTGGCAAGCCATCTGTACCTGTGGCTTGAAAATCAGCATTTTCATAGCTTCCGGGACTGTCAACCAAGAAATTTACGTGAAAGAGTATTTGAATAAACGTCTGCTGCCTTTCCCGAAGAAACACGGTTGTTCCGTACTGTTTTGGCCGGATTTGGCATCTTGCCATTACGGTAAAAAGGCCATGAAGTGGTATGCCGCCAACAACGTGCATGTGGTTCCCAAGGACAAGAACCCTCCCAACACGTCAGAGCTCCGCCCAATTGAGAAATACTGGGCTATTGTCAAGCGGAACCTAACGAAGACCAAAAAAAACTGCTAAGGACGAGCAGCAGTTCAAGGCAAACTGGCTTTCTGCGGCGAAGAAGGTGGACAAGGTGGCTGTACAAAATCTGATGGCAGGTGTCAAATGTGAGGCCCGGCAATTCGGATTTGGAAAAGCGAAAGCCTAACTGAATATTTTTTCTGAATTGTGTACTAATTGAACTTGAAAAAGAAATTTAATTTGATTTTTTAAATAAACGATTTCACCGATTTACACGCGTTTTCCCTTGACCAAATTTTGACCGTATCACCCTTTAGTATCTCATTTTTATCCCTCGAACGATTGACAAATGTGCATGGGAGAATGCTCGATACAGTGAAATGGACATAAGAACACCATTCTTTTCTGTAAAAACATCTCCAACCTATTTTTAAGATACCTCTGTCCCAGGGAAATCAACAATAATTGATTGGTATGCAAAATTCAAGCGTGGTGAAATCAGCACGGAGAACGGTGAACGCAGTGGACGCCCGAAAGAGGTGGTTACCGACGAAAACATCAACAAAATCCACAAAAAGATTTTGAATGACCGTAAAATGAAGTTGATCGAGATAGCAGAGCCCTTAAAGATATCAAAGGAGCGTGTTGGTCATATCATTCATCAATATTTGGATATGCGGAAGCTCTGTGCAAAATGGGTGCCGCGCGAGCTCACATTTGACCAAAAACAACAACGTGTTGATGATTCTGAGCGGTGTTTGCAGCTGTTAACTCGTAATACACCCGAGTTTTTCCGTCGATATGTGACAATGGATGAAACATGGCTCCATCACTACACACCTGAGTCCAATCGACAGTCGGCTGAGTGGACAGCGACCGGTGAACCGTCTCCGAAGCGTGAAAAGACTCCAAAGTCCGCTGGCAAAGTAATGGCCTCTGTTTTGGGATGCGCATGAAATAATTTTTATCGATTATCTTGAGAAGGGAAAAACCATCAACAGTGACTATTATATGGCGTTATTGGAGCGTTTGAAGGTCGAAATCGCGGCAAAACGGCCCCCTATGAAGAAGAAAAAAGTGTTGTTCCACCAAGACAACGCACCGTAGCATAAGTCATTGAGTACGATGGCAAAAATGCATGAATTTGGCTTCGAATTGCTTCCCCACCCACCGTATTCTCCAGATCTGGCCCCAGCGATTTTTTCTTGTTCTCAGACCTCAAAAGGATGCTCGCAGGGAAAACATTTGGCTGGAAGGAAGAGGTGATCGCCGAAACTGAGGCCTATTTTGAGGCAAAACCGAAGGAGTACTACAAAAATGGTATCAAAAAATTGGAAGGTCGTTATAATCGTTGTATCGCTCTTGAAGGGAACTTGTTGAGTAATAAAAACGAATTTTGACAAAAAAAATGTGTTTTTCTTTGTTAGACCGGGGACTTATCAGCCAAACTGTTAAAACTGTTCATGAGGCTTTGCAGCATATACAGTGAAACCTCTGAAAGGTGGACATCTACGGTCGTCTAAGTTTTGTCCACATTTGAGAGGTGTCCAGGTTAATTTTAATGTGGTAAAATAACAAACGTCCCCAGACAAATGTCCACGTTTGGTAGGTATCCGGTTTTCAGAGTGTCCAAGTTTGAGAGGTTTCACTGTACTGAATTTAAATTCCATTTGAGTAATTCGAGAAGTACCAAACTGATCGTGTTAATTTAAACGCGACGAGAATTTACGTATACTAGTGGTAGACCTAAATAATTTTTGTGGTATGTGCCGGCCTGTCGCAAATTGCGAATCACTCTCGGATCATTTCCAAGAAATTATTTTTTTTTTTGCGTTTAAGCAGTTTATTCATTTGAAAACTAAAAGTAGTAATTTAAATCGGTAAGTCTTGATGTCAGCTAGACCAGACATATCTCGAAAGGGAAATATTGACAATGGACAATGAGGTTTTTAGTCTAATTTTAAGTATAAAACTCATGATTCAAAGTGGAATTTCTTTCTTAAAATATGATTATTTCTAAGCAACTGTATCTTTGTCTTGAGAGCAGCAGAAGTAAAATTCCAATCGAAGATCAATACTTTTTTTAAGTATAAAAATTGCTGCTTCATTTTATATGCATATCTTTTTCGCCCGTTCATTAACAAAATGCAATATAGTATTTTCTCTCTCTCCCTATCTTCTCAATTACAATGTTATCACAAAATTTAAATGATCGCGAGTCAGTGTTGCCACGTAGTGGCTTTTCTGCCAAATTTAGGAGTTTTTTTCAATTTTTGGAGTTGAAATTGTTAAAAAACAACTCCATTCGAAGTTCAAGACAGACACAATTGAAATAAAATTCACTAATTTTCGCAAAATATTTTTAGTTAAGTTGTGTACTTCATATGTTTTGTATTTAGTTCTCGCCATTAAAATAAACAAAAAATAACTCAAATAATGAAAATGTTTCGAACATTGTGAAAAATTTAAATTAAATCAACTAAGGGTTTGTGTAATTATATAATTAAGGAATTGTAGTTATATAAGAAGATAATGCACAGTGGTGGTGAATTAATTTCCGTAAGAAGTTAGCATATAAAACCCAGAATTAATCCCAGTATGAATTGGAATTAGCCAACTATGAAACATACAGTGGCATGCAGAAATGAGTACATTTCTAAACGAATAAAATAAGCAGTAATAAAGAAACTCAACATAATTTTATTTTTCCTTTATTCCTTCTTCAATTTTAAATAAAACAAAAAAAAACGATAAAAAAGGTAAACAATTCAGAGAGATAAATACACCTAGACCTCGCTTTGCGTCGCAGATACGTTCCAAAACAACACGACGCAAAGTGAATTATGAGTTTTTATGGCAAACCATGCAACGATTAGTGATAAAGGGTGGTTAAATTGTAAGGGCCGATGTTGAATGTGAACCACACCTAAACGCCAAGTTTTTTTCCGAATTTTATTTGACATTTCTCTATTTCAGACTTACCCAATTTGAACCATGGAGAGATACACAATCCAACAACGTGTTAAATGGTTCCAAGAAATGGCCACAGTGGATGATCAATTTTCGAAGAAAATCATCTTCAGTGATGAGGCACATTTTCACCTCAGTGGATTCGTCAATAAACAGAATTGCCGCATTTGGGCGAATGAGAATCCAAGAGTGATTGTCGAAAAACCAATGCACCCACAATGAGTGACTGTTTGGTGCGGTTTATGGGCTGGCGGCATCATCGGGCCGTATTTTTTCCAAAATGAGGCCGGTCAGGCAGTTACTGTGAATGGTGTTCGCTAACGTGAGATGATAACGAACTTTTTATGGCCCGAATTAAAAGATATGGATGTGGACGATATGTGGTTTCAGCAGGACGGTGCCACTTGCCACACAGCTAACGAAACAATGGCTCGTTTGCGCAACAAATTCAATGGCCGTGTTATCTCACGTAATGGCGATGTCAATTGGCCGCCAAGATTATGTGATTTGACACCGTTGGACTTTTTTCTTTGGGGTTATTTGAAAGAAAAGGTGTACGTCGATAAGCCAGTAACAATTCAAGAGCTAAAGGATGAGATAATTCGGCACATTAACGGCATAGAACCTCCATTATGCCTCAGTGTCATCGAAAATTTGGACCATCGGATGAAGGTGTGCCACCGAGGTAGCGGCGCCCATTTGGCCGATATTTTGTTCCATACATAATTGAGTAATACCAATATATCATAATAAAATAAAATTACAATAATTTCCTAAATAGTATGTGATTTATTCAAAATCAACATCGGCCCTTGAAATTTTTACCACCCTTAGATAACAACGGAACTTCGAAAATCTAACGACGCAAAGTGAAAACTAGTACTGATTCAGCAGCGACGCAACTTCGAAACAACGCAAAACGAAACGACGCAAAGCGAGGTCTAGGAGTAAACATAACAAAAAAAAAACTCGCATGTACTCAATTTTGCACTTTTCTATACCGGTCTCAGTTGGAACATTTTCTAGTGCTTGGTCCAAAACCCTTTATTTTTTAAGATGAGACTGTAAAATGGCGACGTAGTCTTCCTTCTTCATTAAACCATCAATTTTCTGCAATGGCCCAATGTGCCACCAAGTGAAGCAGCCCCAAACCATGATGCTTCCACCACCATGCTTCACAGTTTGCTTAACATGGTGGCGTTGAATGGTATCACCAGGACGACGCCAGCAATATTGTTTACCGTCCGATTGGAAACGGTTAAATTTTGATTCATCTGACCAGATAACACGTTTCCAGTCATTTGTCGTCCAATTTTTATGCTCTCTTGCAAACTTCATTCACGCCGTTTGATTCTTTGTGGACAATGCAGGTTTATTTTGTTTACAGCTGAAGCATAACCAATGTTGTGGAGCGCTCGTCTTGCTGCCCATTCACTAACTTGCTTATTTTTGGCAACAGTAGGCGTTACGGACTTGTTCTGCCTCATTTCTGCCATCATAAGGCGAGCGTCCGCTTCGATCAACAGTTTTCGGAGGCCACTGGTTTGCTCTTTGAGAGTAGTATTTCGTCTTTTTTGGACGCGAATGACCACTGACTGACTTATATTTAGTTCCTTGGCTATTTTCCGCGATGAAACCCCATTATTGTTAAGGAAACTATATCGTCCTCCACATCGCGCGATAACTTTTTCATTTTAATTTTTACTTGATATTATTGCAGTACACTTCGAATAAAGCTTTAACTCTTAGTAGTAAACACGTTTCTAAACACAAAGTTGTATTACTGATCATAAAGAAAGGCAAAAAAAAAAACAAACAAACGGTATATTTTGGTTTTATGCTGAGTACATAAAAAAGTGCAAAATTTAGTACATCCGAGTTTGGTTTGTTGTGTTTATTTATCTCTCTGAATTCTTTACTTTTTGTTATTTTATTTAGAATTGAAGAAGGAATAAAGGAAAAATAAAATTATTTTGAGTTTCTTTATTCCTGCTTTTTTATTCGTTTAGAATTGAAAAAAATTAAGTATGTACTCATTTCTGCACTCCACTGTATGTATAGTTAGACTTGGGTTTCGGTTTGTGTAATTGAATACAGGTAACCGGTGTTGGGTCAGGTCTTATCCAATAAATGTATACAAAATTTTGAAAATAATGTTATACCTATTTACATTCCTAACAAAATTTTGGGATTTTTTGAAATTTTAGAGGAAAGCTTCAAAACAAACACTTGGCAACACTATCGTCAATCAAAACAATGTCTCAGGGTATTCCCATGGCCAGTCATCACTTGAACGTTAAGAGAAAAACTTGATTGACAAAATTCGGTAAATATGTGGAAAAATAAACAAGCATTTCGAACCATTATCGCGATACAACAACAAAGACAATTGCAAGTAATTAAATATAATCTAACAGAAAAGAAGTCAAATTTGCAAAACAAAACGTAATAAATATCTATAACCTTTTCAATTATTTCAGTTACGTTTCAAATCTAAATTATCTTCTGCTACAACAACGCAAAATTTCTGTGGAGAATGGAAGTATGCACGACCTTTCGAAGAGATACCATCTTTAAGCTCTTGGTCCTATATGAGGAATATCCTACCAGGTGGCAAATATCGTAAACTCGAAGCTTCAGAACTTTTGCTGGCCATAAGACGAGACATTGGGCCCATAGTAAGTGTGAAGAGTTTTATGGGCCGTCCACCAGGTGTAATTACCCATAATCCCAACGATTTCGAAAAAGTATTTCGCAATGAAGGTATATGGCCTGTTAGGCCTGGCGGCGATGCTTCACAATATCATCGCAGTGTTCATCGTGCAGATTTCTTTCAAGGTGTTGAAGGACTGGTCTCAGCGTAAGTAACCGTGGAATCATATTACTAAATAGACAAATTTGCACTCAAAAATGGGTAAAATTTTTGAACAGTTTTTTTTTTTTCAAATTCAATCACGGATTTAATTTGAACACTTTTTTAACTAAATTGCTTCAATCATGAAAATTAATTAATTAATTATACCTAATTAATGCTTTGCAACTCCCCATTTATTTTTTTAATAGGTTAAAAAAAAAATTTAGTTGACTTTGGCTTGACTGTGTCATTTCTTGTGGTACCATTGCGACATGTCAATTTTTTCCGAAAATATTTTTTTTAAGTTGCGTAAACAAACTTACTAATTTTTTCATTTAATTTATTTTGTTCATTTGGTTAAAATGTTAATTGTGTCAGGTAACACTAGTGTACACTGAAAATGTACACTTGATGAGAGTCGATTTTTCATATGTATTTTGATATACTGAATTCGAAAAAAATGTTAAAAAAATGTTCTTATGAAACAGTTTTAGTGATATTCCGTTATTTTAAGTTTTTCGCTCTTTTTGCATTAAACAAATTATATCTCGAGTTAGAAATGTCCGATTATATCGTTGTTGGTGTTGGCATTTTTGTGTGGGTGAGTTGCTCATATTTGCATGATTTGACATCGGTTTTGTTCACTCAATTGCTTATAACTTTGCCATTTTTCGGTCGTTTTTCTTCTAGTTGGTTGGCTGATAAGTCCCCGGTCTAACAAAGAAAAACACATTTTTTGTCAAAATTCGTTTTTATTATTCAACATAGTTCCCTTCATAAGCGATACAACGATTATAACGAACTTCTAATTTTTTGATACCATTTTGGTAGTACTCCTTCGGTTTTGCCTCAAAATAGGCCTCAGTTTCGGCGATCACCTCTTCATTCCAGCCAAATTTTTTCCCTGCGAGCATCCTTTTGAGGTCTGAGAACAAAAAAAAAAGTCGCTGGGGCCATATCTGGAGAATACGGTGGGTGGGGAAGCAATTCGAAGCCCAATTCATGAATTTTTGCCATCGTTCTCAATGACTTGTGGCACGGTGCGTTGTCTTGGTGGAACAATACTTTTTTCTTCTTCATATGGGACCGTCTTGCCGCGATTTCGACCTTCAAACGCTCCAATAACGCCATATAATAGTCACTGTTGATGGTTTTTGCCTTCTCAAGATAATCGATAAAAATTATTCCATGCGCATCCCAAAAAACAGAGGCCATTAGTTTGCCAGCGGACTTTTGAGTCTTTCCACGCTTCGGAGACGGTTCACCGGTCGCTGTCCACTCAGCCGACTGTCGATTGGACTCAGGAGTGTAGTGATGGAGCCATGTTTCATCCATTGTCACATATCGACGGAAAAACTCGGGTGTATTAAGAGTTAATCATTTTGTGGATTTTTTTGATGTTTTCGTCGGTAACCAGCTCTTTCGGGCGTCCACTGCGTTCACCGTCCTCCGTGCTCATTTCACCACGCTTGAATTTTGCATACCAATCAATTATTGTTGATTTCCCTGGGACAGAGTCCGGAAACTCATTATCAAGCCAAGTTTTTGCTTCCACCGTACTTTTTCCCTTCAAAAAACAGTATTTTATCTAAACACGAAATTCCTTTTTTCCATGTTTTTTCACAATAACAAAAGTTGCTTCACAGAAGACGCTCTATCTCACAAACTAATTGACTTACAGACGTCAAATATTGACACGAATCATTTGAAGGTTGGTACTATATATTAAAAATATGCATTTAATACTAGCGACGCCATCTATGTGTCAGAGCGGGGACTTATCAGCCAACCTATTATACGACCATGGAGAGAAAAAAGGTGGCGGAAAAGGTCTATTGTAAAATACGAGTTTTTTTGATAATTTGGCCTTTTCGCATCGATATTTTTTGAAGCACTTAACTTATCACAGAACCAATTATAAACGATTATTCGTCATCTTAATACCTTTCATTTAAACACCAACAACTATATAATCGTACATTTCTAACTCGAGATATAATTTGTTTAGTGAAAAAAAGAGCGAAAAACTAAAAATAACGGGATATCTCAAAAACTGTTCCATAAAAAAAAATTTAAACATTTGTTTCGAATTTTCGTAAAATTTTTTTCGATTTCAGCAGATCAAAATATATAAGAAAAGTTGCCTCTCATCAAGTGTACATGATTTTTTTTTTTTTGTAAACTAGTGTAATTGTCAATTGATTAAGTTTTCATTTTAATTAAACTTTTTAATTGAAATATTTTTTTTTGTGTAGAAAAACAAAAATATCATTTTGAGATTAACGGATGTTTTGCCATTTCGTTAAAAATACGAAACGCTGACACGAAAAAATCATCCAATTCTATTCCTTGTCAATATTTTTAAGACTCTTTCTTAAAATTCCTCTCATGTTTGTATTCACTAGGAAGTTCTTAGCCCCAAAAACAGGAAGAACACTTGTATAGGACTTTGAACAGGATGAAAAAATCTAAAATAACGAATGAGTTAAAATTTCTTTCCTACAATCGAGTATGCAAAACTCAAATTTAAGAGAGAATTACGTGTTAAAGGTATCCTTAATTCAATTCTCCTCTTCTATGGTCGAAATCATTGGTCTAAAGACAACATCTATGGAACCGGGAATGTTTTTTGCAGTGCACTAACACGGTTGTTTTGCTTCAATGCTAGTGATTCCCTCAATTCTTTGTTTGAACATACACTTATCGGCATTTATGACATATGGTATTTTTACGGGTTGATTAATGTTATATTGCCCGATGAATCAGCATACAATCGTTCATAGATTAAAATTTATCCAAATGTTTTTTATCTGGTTTTTTTTTAAGGATTCAATTATACAAACTGGTCTATGATATACTTATTTCCAACTGTTAGCAGAAAAATTTATCAAATTATTACCCTGAAAAACAAAAAAAACTAAATTTTAGTATTGCGACGGCGACAGCTCACTCTCATTTAAATTTTAGTTTTACGTATTTGATTCTGGGAAATATTCAATTTATTAGTTTTTTCTAGTTTTTTACTCATTTGTTCTTAAAATCCTTTAAAAACGGAATTTAAGTATGAATTTAAGATCAAATCTCTTAACTCTAAGGCCAAAATGCTTTCATAGAAAAGTTCATAGACTTTCGGTCAAGAAACTCGTGTTCTATATTAAGCAAAATTCGCATTCGTATTTAAACGACAAGGAATTTTTATGCTCAGGACAATATTTTTTTAGTGTACATGGAGAGTAGTAACCCAGCAAAAAAAGCGTTTTCTTTTTGGATCCGGAAACGGTGCCAAATTGATGCAGAAGCGATGAATTTAACAAGGGCTTGTCATGGGACCGATGTCCACCACTTCAGCCATTGCACTGAATTTGCATCACTTCTTAAGGTGTGATACGAATTCAGTGTTTTGTATGTGAATTAAGAAATTTTGTTATATTTTGACAAATAAACAAATTTATACCCTGCGCCACACTGTGGAACAGGGTATTATAAGTTAGTGCATATGTTTGCAACACCCAGAAGGAGACGAGATAGACACATGGTGTCTTTGGCAATAATGCTCGAGGTGGATCCCTGAGTTGATCTAGCCATGTCCGTCCGTCCGTCTGTCTGTGAACACATTTTTGTGATCAAAGTCTAGGTCGCAGTTTAAGTCCAATCGCCTTCAAATTTGGCACAAGTTCCTGTTTTGGGTTAGAATAGAACCCTATTGATTTTGAAATCAGTTCAGATTTAGATACAGCTCCCATATATATCTTTCGCCCGATATGCACTTACATGGGCCCAGAAGCCAGAGTTTTACCCTAATTTGCTTGATATTTTGCATCAGGAGAACAATAAGTACTATAGTCAGGTGTGCCAAATTTGATTGAAATCGGTTCAGATTGAGATATAGCTCTCATTTACATCTTTCGCCCGATATAGACTTATATGGCCCCAGAAGCCAGAGTTTTAGACCAATTTGGTTGAAATTTTGCACTAGGAGTGTAGTCAAGTGTGCCAAATTTTATTGAAATCGGTTCAGATTTAGATATAGCTTCCATATATATCTTTCGCCCGATTTTCCGTCATATGACCACAGAGTTCAAAGTTGTAGTCCGATTTACGTGAAATTTTGCACAGGGAGTATAATTAAAATACTAAGTATGCATGTAAAATTTGGTTGAGATCGGTACAGATTTCTATATAGCTTTCATATATATATGCTTTTCCGATTTGGGCAAAAATGACCAAAATACCCACACTTTCCTTATAAAATCGCCACTACTAAGTCGAAAACTTGTAAAAGTGACTCAAATGTTCCTTTATTTCTAATACATATCTATCGACCGATAAATCATAAATACACTTTTGCGAAGTTGCCTCAAAATTGGTTCAGATTAAAATGTTTCCCATATTTTTTTTACTAACATAGTGTACCATCCCATGGCATTAGCCGCCCAGCAAAAAAAATTGGAAGTTGTTCCACAAACATTTCTTTTAAAGCCCATCCCAGAATCCCCATCGAGTTTTTTCAACTTCCGATGCAGTCCTTTTGGACAGGTCCACAAACATTTCTTCTAAAGCGCATCATGGGATCCCCCAATAATTTTTTTCCACTTCCGATGCAGTTCTTTTGGACAAGTGCACAAACATTTCTTCTAAAGCGCATCTTGGGATCCCCCATGATTTTTTTCTACTTCCGATGCAGTCCTTGTGGACAAGTATTAGAAAGAACGCAATCAGGCTATTTTAAGTGCAAATTTTGTATAATTAAATTTTACAAAAAAATAGAAAACTAATAAAAAACTAAAAAAAAAAATAGAAATTAATAAAAAAGTAAAAAAATAATATATTAATAAAAAAATAAATTTCATCCCCGCTGGGATTTGAACCTGTGCCGTTTGACTTTTTCGCTTCCATGGAAGTTCTTTTGAGAAGGTTTTGCAAATTACGAGAATATTTAATTTTTTTTGTTGATTTTTAATGGAAAAAATATATTTGTATGAAAATATATGCTGAAAATAAAAAATAAAAACGATGCATGACATAAAAAAATAAATTTTTAGAAAAATATTTGATAAAAAAAATTGCCGCTGGTGAGATTTGAACCTTCGTTTCTTATTTTTTCGTTCATACTAATAAAGAACATCTCGAGAAGCAATTATAATGTTATTCCTTGGTGTCGTATTACGATCATATCACAAACATTTGAATTGACCTTTCGACGCTTTATGTTCAATGGCGTTTGTAGCTGAGTGTGCTAAGGCGTTCTGTTATGGTGCCAGCAAACCCAGGTTCAACCCCTGGTCGGAGCGAAAAAGTTTTTCAAATTGTAAAAATTATATAATTGGAAAATAATTGTGTAATAAAAAATCTGGTTGACAAAAAATGAAATTGATTGAAAAAAATTTTTTTTTTCGCTTTTTAAATTTCTTCATTCAAATTAATTTCCAGGGCACAACTTCTAAAGCAATGCAAAGGATCCAAAAAGGGAGTACTTCCGTCCTATGACAAGCCCATGCAAAAATCATTGGAGATGATCCAAGTTTGCACTACTTCCGGATCACAGATTGGGGATCCAAACTACTTTTTTGGAAGCTCTTTTTTTGCTGGGCGACTTAAATTTTATGTCTATCGATTATAAATTTTGGTCAAATGGAGTCAGATTTAAATGTATGTATTTGGGACAAAAACCTTTATATATAGCACCCAACACATTTGACGGATTTGATATAGTATCGAAAATGTGGATTTACAAAGTGGTGCAGGGTATATTATATTATGCCCGACTATATTATACCCTGCACCACTATATATTTTCGAGATTTTTGGACCCTTATATGGCTCTCATTTCATTTCGTTACGATTCTTTAGACAAATTTATGTATAATGTATTGCATACTATTTCTATTTGTTGCTTTTTGTAGTCATGGTGAAAAGTGGGGTTCCTTTCGAACAGCAGTGAATCCAGTATTAATGCAACCCAAAAATGTACGTTTGTATCTTAACAAAATGGCTCAAGTTAATAGTGAATTTTTAGAAAGGTAAGTTAGATGAAAAATATAAGCCTACGGGAAATTGGTGCAAATTTCCAAAATGCTTATACAAAATGCTTCCCAAGTTTTCGAGCCAAGGAAGCGGAGAATTATAAATAATAAACAAATTTTAATTTACTTCTTTAATTAAAATTAAATTTCCGAATTCAAGTAGAAATTTTGCTATGTTGCAGGAAAAAAACGTCTTTAACAAAAGGTTTTGAAAAACATCTACTATTTATTAACGCTGCTTTGCTTTGTAGACAAAAGGTCCACAAATTTAGAAACGATTTCATTAAGTTTGAAGTATTTTTCGGAATTATTAAAGTCAAGTTGACCTTAGTTAAAAAAAATACCCTGTCGAATCTCTTCAGATCTGGACAGGGGCTAGGGGATCTGTACCCGTCCTGGCTTTGATCCATTTCCCGTAGGTTAATTACTTCTAGAATTGTTTTCTCTCGCTTTCCTTCATAAATATTTTTAACAGAATTCGAAAAATACGTGATCCAGAAACTTTTGAAGTACCTGCCAATTTTCGTGAGGAACTGAATCGATGGACTTTGGAATCAGTTTCTGTGGTAGCTCTCGATAAACAATTGGGTCTCATAACATCGAATCGGGATAACCCTGATGTGAAGAGATTATTTCAACTACTAAATGACTTCTTTACATTGGCCCTAGCTATAGAGTTTAATCCACCTATATGGAAATATTATAAAACACGAAAATTTAAAAAATTAATGCAGACTTTAGATGGCCTTCTGGAAATTGGTAGTAAATATGTAAATGAAGCTATTCAACGAATGGAAGAAAATCATCGTAAAGGAGTACCAGAAAAACTAGAGAATGAGAAGAGTGTCTTGGAAAAGTTGATTAAAATTGATAAGAAAATAGCAACAGTAATGGCCATGGATATGATGCTAGCTGGAGTGGATACGGTAAGAGGTTACCCAGAAAGATAGGGAAGCCTAATGGCGGAACTATCAAATCAGTATTGGGATTACGTTTTCTTAAATAATGAATTTCAAATTCTTTCAAAATACTGAAGGAATCTAAATGTTATGGTAAAACCCTAGTTTCCTAGTTTGAACTTAATTTATGATCACTGCAATTAAGGGTGATACGGTCAAAATTTGGTCAATATAAACTTAACGTATTTCTTTCAATTTTGCATTTAAAAAACTGAACACCCCTCATTTTGAAGGTGTGTGTGTGTAGAATGTTGCTCCTATTTTGATTTTGGAATTCACTCTTCAGTTGTCAAAATGCAGCAAGAAGACCAGTGTATCAAAATTTTGCTCGCGCATCGCGAAAATCCGAGCTACTCGCACGCAAAGCTGGCAAAATCGCTAAAAGTTGCCAAATCAACCGTTACAAATGTAATTAAAGTGTTTGGGGAACGTTTGTCGACAGCCAGGAAGTCTGGATCGGGGGGAAATCGAAAACCGGAAGCCGCTGAGACAAAGAGAGTTGCCGGTAGTTTCAAGCGAACCCCTAACCTCTCTCTCTCTCTCTCCGAGATGGCGCAAATAAGCTGGGTGTATCGTCTACAACCGTGCATCGAGCCAAAAAACGAGCCGGACTATCGACTTACAAGAAGGTAGTGACTCCAAATCGAGATGATAAACAAAATACGACGACCAAAGCGCTATCCCGGAGGCTGTACACGACGATGCTGACGAAGTTTGACTGCGTGGTAATGGACGACGAAACCTACGTCAAAGCCGACTACAAGCAGCTTCCGGGACAGGAGTTTTATACGGCAAAAGGAAGAGGAAAGGTAGCAGATATTTTCATGCACACACGGATGAAAAAGACTGTTTTTCATATGTTTGCCTATAAACATTATATGTTTGGAACACAAATTTTTAAACACAATATTTTTGAGTGCAAGCATATAATGTTCATAAACTAGCATAACATGTTTGGGACATATATGTTAATATGTTAGAACATATTATGTTTGGGACATAAAATGTTTGTAAATATAATATGCTTGGATGCAAACATATATTAATTTAGAAATAGCCTATAAACATATATGTGTTTAGTAGCTTGGAGCGCTATTTAACAGGGAGCGATATTGAATTAAGTTGGTGGTTGTTGCTTGTTATTACAAAATTAACATTTTATTTTTCCTTGGGCAATTGATCAGCTACTTCTTTGATCCTTACAAACTGTGTGGTCCGCTGTTCGAATCCCCGTCCGGCAAAAGGTAAAATTAAAATAAAAAAAAATCATAAAATTTAATAATTTCTTCTACAATGTTTGTATTACAGAAAAAGGTTCTAAGAACTAAAAAATCTCGTGGAAGTGAGAAAGATGTGGGGGAATATACAATTAGGCAGAAACAAAATTTTGAGCATTCAGGTCGAAAACCTATGTTGTTAGCACCTATATTACCTGTTTATTTTCATAATTCATTATGATTGTAAATATATAAATAAATAAATAAAATTTTGAGCACAATATTGTTTGAAAGAATTTTTTAAGCATATAATATTTTTGGGTGCAAAATGCTTCCAAACATATTATATGTTCACATAATAACATATTGTTTTTTGGAAGACAACATTATTGATTTTGGATGCAAAAATACAAAATGTTTGCAAATTAGGCTACCCAAACATATATTGTTTAGACCAATATGCTTTCAAACATATTATATATTGGAAGAGATCAAACATATAAATGTTTGGGCAATACCCAAAAATGTATATGCTTGAAGCAAAATATGTTTGGGAGTATATGTTACAGAAGCGATTTTTTGTGAGCGTGCATAAAACTGCCAAAGTTCGCAAAGAAATATCTGGTTTGGCAAGCCATCTGTACCTGTGGCTTGGAAAGCAGCATTTTCATAGCTTCCGGGACTGTCAACCAAGAAATTTACGTGAAAGAGTGTTTGAATAAACGTCTGCTGCCTTTCCTGAAGAAACACGGTTGTTCCGTACTGTTTTGGCCGGATTTGGCATCTTGCCATTACGGTAAAAAGGCCATGGAGTGGTACGCCGCCAACAACGTGCAGGTGGTTCCCAAGGACAAGAACCCTCCCAACACGTCAGAGCTCCGCCCAATTGAGAAATACTGGGCTATTGTCAAGCGGAACCTAAAGAAGACCAAAAAACTGCTAAGGACGAGCAGCAGTTCAAGGCAAACTGGCTTTCTGCGGCGAAGAAGGTGGACAAGGTGGCTGTACAAAATCTGATGGCAGGTGTCAAGCGTGAGGCCCGGCAATTCGGATTTGGAAAAGCGAAAGCCTAACTGAATATTTTTCCTGAATTTTATACTAATTGAACTTGAAAAAGAAATTTAATTTGATTTTTTAAATAAACGATTTCACCGATTTACACGCGTTTTCTCTTGACCAAATTTTGACCGTATCACCCTTTAAAATTCATCAAAATCCTGAAAATTTTTTAATTCCCAGTAACGTGAAAAATTTGTTATATTGAGTTCTATGTTGTTCTACCATACATTGAAACCTATCGGTTTCAGTGGGAGCACCCATTTTACGATCATTCCAAATGTAATGAAAATATTCTTTTTATTATTGTAGCTCTATGATCTTGCCTATTGTACTTAAAAAAAATATTATAAAAAAATTATTAAACTGAAGAACATCTAAATAAAATTTAACCAATTAAAATTTCTATCCTCACAGACATCAACAACTTTTACGGGTCTGCTATTGTGTTTGGCTAAAAATCCGGAGAAGCAAGATAGACTACGACAAGAAATTATGAAAATACTACCAGAGAAAAATTCGGAATTCAATGAAGAATCAATGAAACATATACCCTATCTGAGAGCCTGTATTAAGGAAGCCTTACGGGTTTATCCAATAACCGTTGGCAACACTCGCATTGTGGCCAACGATGTGGTTCTAAGTGGATATCGTGTACCAAAAGGTACTCAAGTCTCTATGGTTACAACATATTTGCAACAAGATGATTCCCACTTCCCTAAAGCAAAAGAATTTCTACCAGAACGTTGGTTGCGATCAGAAAATGTTAATATAAGAGAATCGACTGTTGGATCAGAATGTCCAAATGCATTAAAAGCCAGTAATCCATTTGTTTATCTACCATTTGGTTTTGGTCCGCGTAGTTGTGTCGGTCGCCGTATTGTTGAAATGGAATTGGAATTGGGTATAGCACGTTTGGTCCGTAATTTTCACATTGAATATAACTATCCCATAGAGAAAGCTTTTAAATTCCATTTAATTTTTGTACCCAACATTCCGCTGCAGTTTAAATTTACCGATGTCGAGAAGTAACTTATGGTAGATTATTGAAAGCCTACAATATTATCATATATCAATAATATTAAATTAAAATAAATTAAAATTACTAATTTTAATACATATTCACCTATGATACTCCCAAAGACTATTTGGTGTACAAAATGCATACGAGAAACATACATACCATTTGTACATTTAACAAATATGCTTATTTTTTCGCCTATGGTTTATGTATAAAATAAAACAAACTGGCGATAAGATAGCTGATTTTTTTTTTTTTTTGTAATAAAAACAGATCATTTCTAGTTTGACCGTTATATTTCTATAAATAAACAAGTATATACGGCCGTAAGTTCGGCCGGGCAGAATCTTATGTACCCTCCACCATGGATTGCGTAGAAACGTCTACTAAAGACTGTCATCGAAAATCGAATTACTTGAGTTGTGGTGATACTTACTGAAGCCAAGTTATCTTACAACTTCTTAACATCGTCTTATAAATTTTAAGTTAGTCCATACTTGGTATATAGAGGTTGGCTGATAAGTCCCCGGTCTGACACATACATGGCGTCGCTAGTATTAAATGCATATTATTTTTATATAGTACCAACCTTCAAATGATTTGTGTCAAAATTTGACGTCTGTAAGTCAATTAGTTTGTGAGCAGAACGTCTTTTGTGAAGCAACTTTTGTTATTGTGAAAAAAAATGGAAAAAAAGGAATTTCGTGTTTTGATAAAATACTGTCTTCTGAAGGGAAAAAATACGGTGGAAGCAAAAACTTGGCTTGATAATGAGCTGTTAACTCGTAATATACCCCGAGTTTTTCCGTCGATATGTGACAATGGATGAAACATGGCTTCATCACAACACTCCTGAGTCCAATCGACAGTCGGCTGAGTGAACAGCGACCGGTGAACCGTCTCCGAAGCGTGGAAAGACTCAAAAGTCTGCTGGCAAAGTAATGACCTCTGTTTTTGTGATGCGCATGGAATAAAAAATTCATGAATTGGGCTTCGAATTGCTTCCCAACCCACCGTATTCTCCAGATATGGCCCCCAGCGACTTTTTCTTGTTCTCAGACCTTTCTTGTTCTCAGACCTCAAAAATTTGGCTGCAATGAAGGGTGATCGCCGAAACTGAGGCCTATTTTGAGGCAAAACCGAAGGAGTACTACCAAAATGGTACCATAAAATTGGAAGGTCGTTATAATCGTTGTATCGCTCTTGAAGGGAACTATGTTGACTAATAAAAACGAATTTTGACAAAAAAATGTGTTTTTTCTTTGTTAGACCGGGGACTTATCAGCCAACCGTTATTAGGCAAAAAGAGGCAGATCTTTATCGGTATATATAGGCGAGTCTATAAATAATTACGAACTGATATAAACTGTTGCGTGGTAATTAGAGAGCCAGAAGTGAAGTATGGGGGTCGCTTTATATGGCGGCTATATACAATTATGAACTGATATGGACCAACTTTTGTTTGCTAGGGGGACGGTTTATCTGGGGGCTATATATAACTATAGACCTATATGGAACAATTTTGGCATGGTTGTTAGCGGCCATATCCTTGCACAACGTACCAAATTTCAATTGAATCGGATGACATTTATTCCTCCAAAAGGCTCTGGAGGTCAAATCTGGGAATCGGTTTATATGGAGGATATATATAATTATGAACCAATATGAAGCAATTTTTGCACGGTTGTAAGAGACCATATACTTACACAACGTACCAGGATCGGATGAAATTTGCTCCTCTAAGATGCTCCGGAGGTCAAATCTTGGGATCGGTGTATATGGGGGCTATATATAATTATGGACCAATTTGGACCAACTTTTGCATGGATGTTAGAGGCCATATATATAAAAACCATGTACCGAATTTCAACCGGATCGGATGAAATTTTCTCCTCCAAGAGAATCCGCAAGCAAAATCTGGGGATCGGTTTATATGGGGGCTATATATAATTTTGGTCCTATATGGATCAATTGTAGCGTGAATATTAGAAACCACCACCTACCAAATTTCAAACGGATCGGATGAAATTTGATTCTCCTAGAACCTCCGCAGTCAAATCTGGGGGTCCGTATATAACAGGGCTAATTTGCAATAACATCAGACCTACATCAATAACACCCAATTGCTCTAAGTTTCAAGTGGATAGCTTATTTCGTTCAGAAGTTAGCGTGATGTCCACAGACGGACGGACGGACGGACATCGCTAGATCGACTCAGAATTTCACCACTTTACTTTAAATGGTCTTAGACCAATATTTCGATGTGTTACAAACAGAATGACAAAGTTAATATCCTATGGTGGAGGGCATAACAAATCTATGGTTAACAATCCTTACAGAATATTAATTTTAACAAGTATATACGGCCGCAAGATCGGACAGGCCGATTCTAATGTATGGCTAAAAGCCATATATTGATATCCCGTAACAAATTTTACCGGATCGGATGAAATTTGTTCCTCCATGAAGCTTTGCAATCTAAATCTGGGGAGTGGTTTATATATTATTATGGACCGAAATCGATCAATTATTTCATGGTTCTTAGAGGAAATTTACATACATCACGAACCCTATTTTAAACGGATTGGATGAAATTTGCTCCTTCATAAGGCTCCGCAAGCTAAATTAAGGGATTGCTTTATATGGGGGCTATATATATAATTATGGTCCGATATCGACCAATTATTGCACGGTTGTTAGCACACTCTCGTCGCGTACCAAATTTCAACCGAATTGGATGAAATTTACTCTAATCTAATCTGGGGATCGATTTATATAGGGACTATATAAAATTATGGACCAACTCTTGCACGGTAGTTAGTGCCCATACGCTCACATCGTTGGTACGCGATCAACTGGATCCGATGAAAATTTGCACTTCCATGAGCCTCTGGAAGTCAAATCTGGGGATCGGTTTATATGGGACCTACTTCAATAACAACTATTTGTGCCAAGTTTCAAGTCGATAGCTTGTTTCGTTCAGAAATTTACTTGATTTAAACGGACGTCGCTCATAATTTCACTACAACCCAAAAATATATATACTTCATGGGGTCTGAGACCAATATTTCGATGTGTTACAAACAGTATGTCACAGTTAGAATACCCTCATCCTATGGCGTAGGGTATAAAAATTAACTAAATTTAAAATATCATTAAATTTATATAAATAACCTAAGAATCCTAATCAAGACTATTCAATTTATTAAATTAATTTACAATTCTCAAAATTGGTTTGCGTGACTCATATTTAATCCTATGAAAAGCAATAACCAAATAGACACGATGTCCAAGATTTCGTACTAGCATATTAAAATTAATAATAATCTCTCTCAATCTCAGAATCCATTAGCTACAGTAAAAAATTAAGAAGACTTTTTAATCTATAGATTTCAAAAGATAATAAATGAATTAACAGGTTGGCTGATAAGTCCCCGGTATGACATGGCGTCGCTAGTATTAAATGCATATTATTTTTATATAGTACCAACCTTCAAATGATTCGTGTCAAAATTTGACGTCTGTAAGTCAATTAGTTTGTGAGATAGAGCGTCTTTTGTGAAGCAACTTTTGTTATAGTGAAAAAAATGGAAAAAAAGGAATTTGATAAAATACTGTTTTCTGAAGGGGAAAAATACGGTGGAAGCAAAAACTTGGCTTGATAATGAGTTTCCGGACTCTGCCCCAGGGAAATCAACAATAATTGAATGGTATGCAAAATTCAAGCGTGGTGAAATGAGCACGAAGGACGGTGAACGCAGTGGACGCACGAAAGAGGTGGTTACCGACGAAAACATCAAAAAATTCACAAAATGAGTTTGAATGACCGTAAAATGAAGTTGATCCAGATAGCAGAGGCCTTAAAGATATCAAAGGAACGTGTTGGTCATATCATTCATCAATATTTGGATTATGCGGAAGCTCTGTGAAAAATGGGTGCCGCGCGAGATCACATTTGACCAAAAACAACACGTGTTCATGTTTCTGAGCGGTGTTTGCAGCTGTTAACTCGTAATACACCCGAATTTTTCCGTCGATATGTGACAATGGATGAAACATGGCTCCATCACTACACTCCTGAGTCCAATCGACAGTCGGCTGAGTGGACAGCGACCGGTGAACCGTCTCCGAAGCGTGGAAAGACTCAAAAGTCCGCTGGCAAAGTAATGGCCTCTGCTTTTTGGGATGCGCATGGAATAATTTTTATCGATTATATTGAGAAGGGAAAAACCATCAACAGTGACTATTATATGGCGTTATTGGAGCGTTTGAAGGTCGAAATCGCGCCAAAACGGCCCCATATGAAGAAGAAAAAGTGTTGTTCCACCAAGACAACTGCCACAAGTCAGTGAGAACGATGGCAAAAATTCATGAATTGGGCTTCGAACTGCTTCCCCATCCACCGTATTCTCCAGATCTGGCCCCCAGCGACTTTTTCTTGTTCTCAGACCTCAAAAGGATGCTCGCAGGGAAAAATTAGGCTGCAATGAAAAGGTGATCGCTGAAACTGAGGCCTATTTTGAGGCAAAACCGAAGGATTACTACCAAAATGGTATCAAAAAATTGGAAGGTCGTTATAATCGTTGTATCGCTCTGGAAGGGAACTATGTTGAATAATAAAAACGAATTTTGACAAAAAAATGTGTTTTTCTTTGTTAGACCGGGGTCTTATCAGCCAACCTGTTAATCTGCAAGGATACTAAGGCAAATTAAATGAACCGTGGCAGCTTATTCAAGCCTAGACCTAAGATGAACCTCATATAGGGTTTTGCTTGTACATGTACCAGAAATTCAGAGAGGAGCTCAACGACATAATTAAAGCAGGAGGAAACGAATACTTCGAAGCCCAGAGTGTTTGGACCTACGTGACGCTGAGAACCGTTGACGATACTTCTTAACGTATGTCCAAAAGCCAGGTAGCTTCCACTATTCCAGAGCTCAGAGAGTATTTACCTGAACGTTGGTTACGTATCACTAATCCCAAGGATTCTGCTTTAAAATCAAGTATGTATTCCTTTTATTTACCTCTACATTTTGGTTTTGGACCTCGTAGCCGTATTGGACGTCATATATTATAGCCAATCTATAATAAGAAATTTCTATATGAAGTTTAACTATACCGCTGAGAACGTCTTTAAGAGTCTTTTGCTTAATGTTCCCAATATACCTTTACGTTTCAAATTTATTGATGTTGAAATATGATGTAGATGTGATTTGTTGTGATGAAATAACTTTAAATGCAAATATATCAACGTAATTTGTTTTTTAATTACCTGAAAATAAAAGAAAAAAATGTGTATTTGAATATTATTACATTTTGAAAATTATTGACAATAGTATAAAATCAAAAATAAGTATTGATTTTTTTTTAAATTTCCGTCAATATATTTGGAACACACACATTTTATTCAGTTTGGATATAACTAAAGTAAAGCAAGTACTTAGCCTCTGATAAGAACTTGGTACTTATCGTTTGATGCAAGATTATACCGATATTGGAACTCTTATTATTCACACTTATTCCTCTTGCTCTGGTCGAGAGTCCATCGTCTCGACATTAATTAGTTGTTCCTGAACAGATGCCACTGTGACGACGATAACTTTTTATACCAAATATTACATTCCATAAAATTGCCAATATCACTGGAAAAACTGAATTCCGTTTAAAATGTTCTTTTATTTCTGACGCAAATTTGAGACAAAATTTCCAAAACTATAAAAATGGCGACAAAGGTGAGATTTATAGCCCGACCATCCTTTAAAATGTCTGAAGGAAACTAAAATAGTTTACCGCGTTTTAAGGTGGTTGTGGTGGGCATTTCATGGGCAACGTACAGATACCCTGAAATTGAACATGTAAAAAATAATTGAAAATCATAAATTTATATCATGCCGATTTTCCTCTATAAATAAAACACAGTATTTTTCAAGTTTGACGTTTAAAGCTATTATTTATGTTTTTTTATCATTTTTATTATTATTTTTTTCAAAAACAGTTTCTTTACGTCAAATTTTTATACAATGATGTTTAATATTTTTCCTATGTATAGAATCTATATAAGTTTGTTAGGTGATTTCTTGAGATGTTTTTCAAAAATTTCATTATGGGTGGATAGGATTTTCCTCTTTTTGAGAATTGGAGAATTCATGGGTTTTGTGTTTAATTGTTTTTTTTATTATTTGTTTTTTTTTTTTCTTTTTATTATTTATATTTGGTATGTATTTTATTTTAGTGTTAAACCCTTATATAGTTTGATTTGTGTTTTTTGTAGTAAATTAAATTTAGTTTTTTTTTAATACTTTTGGTCCAATTTTTACTTCATTTTTCTTTGTTTGGTTTTTCTTTTGGGAAATTAATTTGTTATTGGTTCCAATTCTAGGTCCTTTTATGCAAATTTTCAATAAGGATTGAGACACATGGACAAATCTTTATAACTAATTTTATGATTTTCTTCAAATTTCCACAAGGCTATATTCTTTGTCTTATTCAATTTTCTCTTAAAAAAAAACCATATGAATTTTTCTTGTAAATTTCAAGATTATTTCATATACATATATATTTTTAACTATTATTTTAAAAATAGTTCGAAATTAACAATAAATGAAGAAAACAAAAATTTCTTCCAATTTTCGCAAGGCTATTATCTTTGTCTTATTAAAATTTAAAAAAAAAAAATAAAAACAAAAATCCATATGCATTTTTCTGATAATTTTTATATATGTATACATTTATCATATATGTATGTATTTTTTAAATTATTCAAAACAGTTTGAAATAAACGACAAACGAAGACAACAAATAATTATAACTTTTTTATATTTGTAGTAATAAATATATTCATTTATTTTCTTTTTTTATTTTTGAACCTATTTCAAGACCATTCTTTAGTAACAGCAAGTGCGAAGGGTACTTTATGAGAGACGATTATTAGATAGATAACCTAAACCAACCATACTAATTTAATATAACACCGTATACTAACTTAATTTTTCACTTATGATGGTTAAATTAAAATATTACAATAAATTAAATTAATTTGCATGGAAATTTGTAAATTTTTTGAATGAAGTTAGAATTGTATTTCAATGGTCCTTGAATCAAGATACGAATGTATTAACCCTTTGGCTACCGATGTCCACTTAGGAGGACATTTGAAACCGACACCAAACTCTATTTCCCCACTTAGTTTCGATTTATTTCTCGATGTTTTTGATGAATAAGCTATAAATATTTTCTATATTGGCGAGCACTAAAATGCATTTTTATAAACTTCTTTAACTATAAACGAAAAATACGAAAATTTGTGACCGTCGTTGGCAATTTTACAAAAAAATAAAGGAAGTAAGTTAATATGATATACTGGAGTGGTGTATTTGGAAAATAAGAACCAATAGACCAAGAGAGATAGTGGAAATCCGAATCGAAGTTTTGGTCTCGGACTCCATTAAGTATATATGTTCAGAGTCGTGGTGAAATTCTGAGTTAATCCACCGATGTCCGTCCGTCTGTTGAAATTACGCCAACTTTCGAACGAAATAAGCTATATTTTGTCAAAATTTTATTTCTATAGAAAATTTTGTCAAAAGTTTATTTCTATAGAAAATGTTGTCAAAATTTTAATTCTATAGAAAATTTTGTCGAAATGTTATTTCTATAGGAAATTTTGTCAAAATTTTATTTCTATACAAAATTTTGTCAAAATTTTATTTCTATAGGAAATTTTGTCAAAATTTTATTTCTATAGAAAATTTTGTCAAAATTTTATTTCTATAGAAAATTTTATCAAAATTTTATTTCTATAGAAAATTTTGTCAAAATTTTATTTCTATAGAAAATTTTGTCAAAATTTTATTTCTATAGAAAATTTTGTCAAAATTTTATTTCTATAGAAAATTTTGTCAAAATTTTAATTCTATAGAACATTTTGTCAAAATTTTATTTCTAAATTAAATGTTTGCAAAATTTTATTTCTAAAGAAAATTTTTGCAAAATTTTATTTCTAAAGGAAATTTTTATCAAAATTTCATTTCTGTAGAAAATTTTGTCAAAATTTTATTTCTATAGAAAATTTCGAAATGTTATTTCTATAGGAAATTTTGTCAAAATTTTATTTGTATACAAAATTTTGTCAAAATTTTATTTCTATAGAAAATTTTGTCAAAATTTTATTTCTATAGAAAATTTTGTCAAAATTTTATTTCTATAGAAAATTTTGTCAAAATTTTATTTCTATAGAAAATTTTGTCAAAATTTTAATTCTATAGAGCATTTTGTCAAAATTTTATTTCTATAGAAAATTTTGTCAAAAGTTTATTTCTATAGAAAATTTTGTCAAAATTTTATTTCATTAAACAACAATACAATTTTAATTCTATTTTATTTCTATAGAAAATTTTGTCAAAATTTTATTTCTATAGAAAATTTTGTCAAAATTTTATTTCTATAGAAAATTTTGTCAAAATGTTATTTCTATAGAAAATTTTGTCAAGTTTATTTCTATAGAAAATTTTGTCAAAATTTGATTTCATTAAACAACAATAAAATTTTAATTCTATTTTATTTCTATAGAAAATTTTGTCAACATTTTATTTCATTAAACAACAATAAAATTTTAATTCTATTTTAGTTCTATAGAAAATTTTGTCAACATTTTATTTCATTAATTCTATTTTATTTCTATAGAAAATTTTGTCAAAAGTTTATTTCTATAGAAAATGTTGTCAAAATTTTAATTCTATAGAACATTTTGTCAAAATTTTATTTCTATAGAAAATTTTGTCAAGTTTATTTCTATAGAAAATTTTGTCAAAATTTTATTTCATTAAACAACAATAAAATTTTAATTCTATTTTATTTCTATAGAAAATTTTGTCAAACTTTTATTTATATAGAAAACTTTGTCAAAATTTTATTTCTATAGAAAATTTTGTCAAAATTTTATTTCTATAGAAAATTTTGTCAAAATTTTATTCTATAGAAAATTTTGTCAAAATTTTATTTCTATAGAAAATTTTGTCAAAATTGTATTTCTATATAAAATTTTGACAAAATTTTATTTCTATAGAAAATTTTGTCAAAAGTTTATTTCTATAGAAAATGTTGTCAAATTTTTAATTCTATAGAAAATTTTGTCAAAAGTTTATTTCTGTGGAAAATTTTGTCAAAATTTTATTTCATTAAACAACAATAAAATTTTAATTCTATTTTATGTCTACAGCAAATTGTGTCAAAATTTTATTTCTACAGAAAATGTTGTCAAAATTTTATTTCATTAAACAACAATAAAATTTTAATTCTATTTTATTTCTATAGAAAATTTTGTCAAAATTTTATTTCTACACAAAAAAAAAATTTCTGATTCAATCACGAAATAAATTGATCCAATTAATTTTTAATTTAAATGTCTTCAATCACAGAAATGATAGCATCAATTTAAAAATTAATTGAAGGTCAATTAAAAAGTTAATTGATCCAATTAAAAAATTAATTGATACTATTATTTTTGTGATTGATTATTGTTTCAATTAAAAAAATTTGTTGAATCAATTAAGTTTTTAATTGAATATTTTTTAAAACTCAATTAAAATTTTAATTGGAAAAATTTTCGTGAAATTTTTTTGTGTGTATAGACAATTTTGTCAAAAGTTTATTTCTATAGAAAATGTTGTCAAAATTTTAATTCTATAGAACATTTTGTCAAAATTTTATTTCTATAGAAAATTTTGTCAAAAGTTTATTCTATAGAAAATTTTGTCAAAAGTTTATTCTATAGAAAATTTTGTCAACATTTTATTTCTAAATTAAATGTTTGCAAAATTTTATTTCTAAAGAAAATTTTTGTCAAAATTTCATTTCTATAGAAAATTTTGTCAAAATTTTATTTCATTAAACAACAATACAATTTTAATTCTATTTTATTTCTATAGAAAATTTTGTCAAAATTTTAATTCTATAGAACATTTTGTCAAAATTTTATTTCTATAGAAAATTTTGTCAAAAGTTTATTTCTATAGAAAATTTTGTCAAAATTTTATTTCATTAAACAACAATACAATTTTAATTCTATTTTATTTCTATAGAAGATTTTGTCAAAATTTTATTTCTATAGAAATTTTTGTCAAAAGTTTATTTCTATAGAAAATGTTGTCAAAATTTTAATTCTATAGAAAATTTAAAAGACAAGACAATTAAAAAGGTCGAATAAAATAAAGAAAACAAATTATCAAAATTTTATTTCTATAGAAAATTTTGTCAAAATTTTATTTCTATAGAAAATTTTGTCAACATTTTATTTCTAAATTAAATGTTTGCAAAATGTTATTTCTAAAGAAAATTTTTGCAAAACTTTATTTCTAAAGTACATTTATAGGGATGCATTGGTAATTTTTGAACGACGTGTGAATTATCTTTGCTTCAAATACGGCAATTTTGCTTGATGACATATCCATTCAACCAAAAATGCGCCTCATCACTGAAGAGAATTTTGCAGTACAAAAGCACCATGAAATTCCGAAGTGGTCTATAAACATTTTTTGAAAAAAAATTTCCACGATGTGGAAGCGTTGTTCTGGAGTTAACCTATTCATGATGATTTGCTAAACAATACTCAGTAGAGATCTCATAAAAACACCCTTTATAAGACCGATCGGGTTCTGCTAGATGGTGTTAGAATGAGGACATTTCACACTAATAAAGCTTTTCTGTCAGTTTTGTAATTGTTGTATTAATTTTTTGTTTGAACGTGTGTCATAGATGGACACTAGAAAATAGAAAATTAAATAGAAGAAAAACATGGTAAAATGTGATGTATTTTACCTTGATAAGGTTGGATACAGATAAATAACGACGCCATCTATGGGACAAATAATGAATTTTTGCTTCACTTGACTTGAATAATGACAGTATAATATTTCCTATGGAGAAGTTTTGTTTAGTTTAGTAGTATTCTTAATACATTCAATTTAAAATTGTATTAGCTCAATTAATTTGTATTTTTGGGATTTGTATTGATTAAAAACTTAATTGCATAAATTATTTTTTTAATTGAATATTTTCTTAAATTCAATAAAATTTCTCTTTAGAAACTATTGCTCATATTTTTTACCTCTGTACTTACCATGTCAAAAAATCTTTATTTGCAACTAAAGAATGGCCTTAGGTCAGAAATAGAAGAAATATTCAAGTTCAACAATCTCTTAGATCACTAAAACAGGTAACATTTAATTTTGTAATTAGACAAAACAAAAAAAAAAACAAATTTAACCAATTTCTTTTTCATAGTTATTTTCCATTTATTATTGTTTTTTTTTCAAAAAGGTTTACATTCGTTTTATAACTAATACTTAGTTTATAGTTTATGAAAGCTTTTACAAAGTTTGATTTTAAACACATTTATTTAACTTACACCTTAATAATATTTTTAAATTTGTTTTCTAGTAAAAATATGTATATTTTCAGCTTAGACTTAAAATTCCTCACGAATCGTTTTTAATTTCTGAGGAATACTTTCCTTATGTTTATCCAGCTCTTTACATTTTTTTGTTTGTTTGTGTTTTTTTTTTTTTAATCTTAAAAATAAACAAAAACAAAAAAGATAGTCTACTTCTAAAGTAGCTTTCTTTCTATTGTATTTTACTAATATTTATGTATATATATTTATTTATATATGTATATATTTAAATGATTTTCATTGGTTTAATTTGTTGTTGTTTCTCTTCATCTCGTTAGTAAAATATTAACATCAGTTCATTCAGTCCTACATTTTGGATATGAAATTGTTGGTATTTATTTTTTTGTTTTTTTTTTTGTTTTCTTTTTTGGTTACTTAGATTGTTAGTACATTTGTTGTTTTGTGGAATTTTCTAAGATCAAAAGCTAAAAGGAAATTTTTAACTCCGCATTCTATAAATGTGAGAAATTTCAAAAAAGAAAGAAAAGAAATACAATTTTTTTTATTAAATTGTTTGAAAGGGAAATAGAGAGAAATTTCAATAAACCATAGAGGAAAAGTTTGATGAGTATGATGAAATTTTTATATGGTTTAATTTCTGGTGAAACTCCATGAAAAGATGAGAAAGGCTAAACACTTAATGAATATCTATATAAAAAATATTTTTTCCATAATTTAGGGCATCTAGATATAATTTTGGGTTGTATAAGATAACAAAAACCATAGCTTTTTTTTGGTTTTAGATATTTATGAAAATGAAATTAATTGCATTGAAATGAATTTTATGTGTTCCTATATAAAAGGATACTTTCATTGTATTCTATGAAAATTTTAAATGTAAAAAACGATTGAAAGTAATTTTAGGTAAAATCAACAGAAAAATGTATGGCATACCTTTAGAAGCCAAATTCCAAAACTAATTTTTCTTCGAATATTTATGATAGTGTTACGAATTTGATAATTATAGATTTAAGTTTATTTAAATTAGTTTCCGTTACTTTAAAATTTCAAATTGTAACGATAAAATTAACTATTCATTTTCTGGTACTTTCCTAAATTTCTTTTAAGTTCTTTTGTTTGCTTATTTTCATATCGAAATGTCAGTTCTTACTCTCTCATAGTATAACAACTAGAGGTCTGCACAATTCCATTTGTAAACGTAGAGTACACGTGTACTAGCTACATGAGTACATCTATTTGAGAGAGTCGCAAGACAATTGGTACACATTTTGATGAACACCGAAAACCACGAGTAACTTCTTGTTGCTACTCTGATGTCTTCATTACCAACAAACACATGTTCTTCTTTCTCTCTTATTGAAGTGTACTCAGAGTGATCACGTCGAGTATGTTGCGAGAACAAAACTTCATAGAGTACTCCATGTACCACGCGCAGTTTCAGAAATACAAAAAAACAGTTACTCTCCATAATATACGTGAAATATGTGACATACATACATATTTATGATTAATAATAATGGAAAGTTTTGCTTCGCACATAACTGAGAAATACTTGTGGTACCACGTGAAGTGAAGAGAATCCATGTTATACTATTTCTCAAGTACTTACATTTTGTATGGTTCCTTCTTTTCGGAACACATATTATTTCGGATAAGTACTTGGTGGTATTTGACAAGCAAATGTTCTCTTCATTTCACTACTTGCGCTCTGAGAGAAAGACAGTGTATGTACTATATTCGACAGCGATTTGCATACATGTAGTGAAAAGTTATTCGATGCAGACCCAGTGTTGCCAGGTTGGGGGTTTTCCCCCCAAATTTAGGGGTTTTTTACACGTTTAGGGGGATTTTTAGGGGTAACATTTATTTTGGGGGTAAAAAAATATCTTAGATCTTGTAAAGTGGAGCAATTCTCAACAAAATTTGGAACAATTCTGGCATGAATCTTGAGAAAAAAATAAAGGAAGTCAACCCATGCTCCTAAATACAAGCAAGTATGCAATGACATTCTTTTTTAAACGCATCTGTTGAAGGGGCATTTTTAATATTTGATACAATTAAAACCAGGTTAGGTGGCAGCCCGGTGTATCAGGCTCACTTAGACTATTCAGTCCATTGTGATACCACACTGGTGAACTTCTCTCGTTTCACTGCCCGATTCCATGTTAAGCTCAATGTAAACGGACCTCCTTTTCATAGCCGAGTCCGAACGACGTTCCACATTGCAGTGCAACCACCTAGAGAAGCTTTGAAACCCTCAGAAATGTCATCAGCATTACTGAGGTGGGATAATCCACCGCTGAAAAACTTTTTGGTGTTCGATCGAAGCAGGAATCGAACCGGAATTTGTGACAAGTGGTGTAATGATTTCATCTAATGATTTTTATTTACTTCAAAAGAAAATTTTTAGCATAAAAAAACTTATTTTGTCTAAAATTTTGTTCCTCAGAAAAAATCTTCTTTCAGTTTATATATTTGTGTATATGTATATGTGTTTGGCAGCCACCAGATGAATAACTTAATGGTCGTAGATTCTTCTAGCGTTGTCAAAGAATGTTCTGGCGTTGCCAGAATATTGTGGTGCTGCCAGAATATTCTCGCATTGCCAAACCGTCATATATAAAGCGCTCGCATGCTGATAACGAGTGAGCCCTAATTAAAGCGTCAAACGAATCAGTGTGAACGAATTGTAAAGCGAATTAGTGTAAAGTCATAGTAAATAAATTGTGGATTAACGTTATTAAAACGAACAGTATTTTAATTGACGGGTAATTAAAAACGCCCAAATATAAAAACGTAACAATAGATATTTGAAAAGACAATAAGTAAAAAAAACTAACTTTTTCCAATTTTAGAATAGTAATAGTTTAATATAAGAGCTAAAGGATGAGATAATTCGGCACATTAACGGCATAGAACCTCCATTATGCCTCAGCGTCATCGAAAATTTGGACCATCGGATGAAGGTATGCCACCGAGGTTGCGGCGCCAATTTGGCCGATATTTTGTTCCATACATAATTTAGTAGTATTTTATTTAGTATAAGGCCCACCCACCCACTAAGATTTACTATAATTTGAATATATGTAACTTGTTGAATTTCTCAAAAAAAAAATTAAATCAATTTTTTTAATGAGAATACTTTAGAATATAGGAGTAGTAAGCTTTTTGTTTTAAAATTGAATATGTGATAGAGATGATACAATGAAACAAGTAAAACATTTCAAATATTTCCACGAGTGGTGTCGAACGCAGTTTGGTCTTTTGCATCTTGAACCGAAATTCCATTAAAATTTTGCTATTGAATTGAATTGTAATGAATTTGAATTGTGATGAACTAAATTGTAATGAACTGAATTGTATTGAATTGAATTGTATTGAATTGTATTGAATTTACGTCTAGTTTGTAAAGCAATGAATTAAGAACAATACAACACTGAATTAAGAATTTGTAATGACGATTGGCAACTCCTTTTATCTTTTTTATCCGCACTTAATTTATAAGAGGGTTCCTGTCATGTAAAACAGGAAATCTCCTTCTTCTTGCCGCTTGACTGTCAACCAGTAAACATCGTTGCCTCTCGTCTGATCGCTCCCGTCTATCAATCTCAATAAATGTAAGTGACACGAACTCCCACCTTTTTTATTTTGGGTTGCCGGGAATCTTTTGATAAGGCAATTTGGGAATTTTCTAGAGTTCCCAACATTCACTTATTTTATCTCTTGGAGCCTAAGTTCCACTCAATAATTCAAGCACTGGTATTTTGCATGAACCTAAGTTCCTTGTTATTGCAAATATTCGGTGTCTTGACGAACCTTAGTTCACCATTTATATACAAAGATAAGTATATTCTTCATGGTCCTTCGAGCCTCTCTTGAAATCATCTAATAATTGATGCAGTCCTCTAATTAATTAAAATAATTCAAATTATTTTATCTGTTCTATTTTCCCGACAATGTTGAATGATTCCCCAAAATTGGCAGTGGCAACGTTTTTTTTTTTTTTTTTTGAGGTGGCCTATTGTGAATGAGTATTTGTAAGTGTTATATAAAATAACTAGTAGTGGTATTTCAATGTTGGCAGTACAGGAAAAAAAAGAAGAATTTAATTAAAGTTACGACGGCCAACACCAGGTATTGTCTGTAAGTACAAAATCCGACGAAATAATTAAACTAATCTGTGCGGGTGTGTATATGGTAAGCGATAAACCACGTGAAGTTCCTGCGCCGCCAATTTGTTTAAAACAAACACTACATCAAGTTGCCGCGGTGGTTACGATAACCGAGGCATTTCGGCAGTGAAGATTACATAACCCCCGTAGACGTGTGTCTGAGGTACCATTTTTTTTTCTTCCTCGCATGGTGCAGCTAACAAGTGTCCCTTAATTGTCATTCCTGAGCTCCACATTGGTAAAGAACAACAGGTAAAGTTCAAGTGTGTGGTAGTCAACGACGAGGCAGAAAATGTTACATGTCATGCTTTTTGTCAACACCACCAGTTAAGAAAAATTAGAAAACAAAGACACACGAATGTCTCATATGGTTGGTGTTGCGTACTTCCACCAAGGGTATAGATATTTCTACCGGTTCACCCTGAGTAAAATTCCTTATTACACATAAGGGAGACTACTAACTTCAAGTTTTAGCCGGTAAAAAACAAGATAAAATAGTAAAAGCAGAAAGAAAACGTAACACTCTTTTGCATATGCATGGTTTTAAAGAAAACAAAAAGGAAACAACCAGTCATTACCAATAACTAATAAATGTTTTTTTCAGGTGTGAGCACAATATACATAAAGTCACCAGCCATACCACGAACCTATATTTGTACAATAGGAACACATTCCATACGGCAGCGTAGCAGAAAAGAGTGCTGTTTTTATTGGTTGATGGAAGGTACATATGCGTTTTATGTTCGCTGCAAAATCTCACTGCCAGTGGTGACTCCTCTACGTCGACGCAGTCGTTCATCAGTCACAGACCAACGTCCAAGTTTCATCTCCACAAATCACACAGCCTATGTCTACAACTTGTTACCCATGCCACATACATCAACAGTATCAGCTTATAACGCAGTCACCGTTGCAGCAGACATCAAACATTTGAACTAAAGCCAACGATAGGTGCCACCGTCAGTCGCTTGGGCAAATTTTTTTGTTGGATGTTTTGTTTTGGAACACATACAACAGGAACACCAAACGTGGACATTTTCCATTCAACGGCAGTGACACGAAATAATCCCGAAAAGCGAGGCAACATCAAACAATCGAGGCAATCAAAGTTTGTACAAATACTCAGAAGTGCTGTAAGTCAACGTCCATTGTTTTACAAAGTAGTTTTTTTGTGTTTTCGTTACAACAACTGAGTGGTTATATTTCATCGAAGGCTCCTAAGAGTAAACTACATTTTTTTCTCACATCGTAAATTAAACAAAACGAAGCTCCTAAAACCTTACATCTGTTTGGCTTATTATAGAGAAATTGATTAAATGACCACGGTAACGAAAACACATATAGACCACTGTAAATGAGCAAATATGGAACACACTTTTTTTTGTGATTTGATTGTATTATACTGAAGTTAAATGATTAAATATAAACTGGAGATAAGATAATCACTTGAAATACATGATTTTAAATACCTAGTTGTTCCCACAATAAATTGTGTTGCGCTCCACACAGCCGTCTATACCACTAACAACGTTAGAAGACTGTAGCACTAACTTACATTTTTTGGATAATTTTTTTTTCTTACTCTCGACAACATACACTAAGTGAAACCGAGTAAAATATTGAATCTCAAACATTAATTGCAAGAAATAACCATACAGTCTTATTGGGACGGTTATTGAGGTTTCGTTACCAGAAACCGCGAGTCGCACAGACTCCAGTTAAATGCATATATTACTACTGAGTGAAATGATTTATTGAAATTTTATTCTAATATTGAATTATTAAAATTTTATTCTAATCTCAATTGTCGATAAGGTCGATAACCGAGTCGCACAGACTCCAGTTAAATACATATATTACTACTGAGTGAAATGATTTATTGAAATTTTATTCTAATATTGAATTATTAAAATTTTATTCTAATCTCAATTATCGAGAAGGTCGATAACCGAGTCGCACAGACTCCAGTTAAATCCATATATTACTACTTCTGAGTGAATTGATTTATTGAAATTTTATTCCAGTCTCAATTATCGATAAGGTCGATAACCGAGTTGCACAGACTCCAGTTAAATACATATATTACTACTGAGTGAAATGATTTATTGAAATTTTATTCTAATATTGAATTATTAAAATTTTATTCTAATCTCAATTATCGAGAAGGTCGATAACCGAGTCGCACAGACTCCAGTTAAATCCATATATTACTACTTCTGAGTGAATTGATTTATTGAAATTTTATTCCAATCTCAATTATCGATAAGGTCGTAAACCGAGTCGCACAGACTCCAGTTAAATACATATATTACTACTGAGTGAAATGATTTATTGAAATTTTATTCTAATATTGAATTATTAAAATTTTATTCTAATCTCAATTATCGAGAAGGTCGATAACCGAGTCGCACAGACTCCAGTTAAATCCATATATTACTACTTCTGAGTGAATTGATTTATTGAAATTTTATTCCAATCTCAATTATCGCACAGACTCCAGTTAAATACATATATTACTACTGAGTGAAATGATTTATTGAAATTTTATTCTAATATTGAATTATTAAAATTTTATTCTAATCTCAATTATCGAGAAGGTCGATAACCGAGTCGCACAGACTCCCGTTAAATCCATATATTACTACTTCTGAGTGAATTGATTTATTGAAATTTTATTCTAATATTGAATTATTGAAACTTTATTCTAATCTCAATTGTCGATAAGGTCGATAACCGAGTCGAACCGACTCCAGTTAAATTACTACTGCTGAGTGAATTGATTTATTGAAATTTTATTCTAATATTGAATTATTAAAACTTTATTCTAATCTCAATTGTCGATAAGGTCGATAGCCGAGTCGCACAGACTACAGTTGAATCCATATATTACTACTTCTGAGTGAATTGATTTAGTGAAAATTTTATTATAATCTATAGATAATATTTATATGTCGATAACCGAGTCATACGCTTTTTTCTTTAGATTAAACATACAAGTCCTCCTCACTTTATATTGAGGGTAGCGTAATGCCATTCGCTAATTCAGTCATAGGTGGAGATCTGCTCATGAGATAACACCGTGTAAATTTTAGTGTACAGCAATTCACTATACAGAATAGGACAATTTTCTGTGATAAAGGAAAAAGGCGAATCTACTCTCAAGTGTTTACGTGTGAAAGATTTAGCTGTGTGCTACCTAACTGAACATTGCTCGCTATAAACCAACCTGGATTAAATCCTGGGGTCTGGTTCAACCTTGAGGCTTGTGTCATGGTTTCAGATGGTTTCCGAGGTTGAAAAATAGACTCAAAGGCGGACCTGTGGTCCTCTTCTAGGTTGTCAGCTCAAGTGGATGTATCATTTCGGTAGTTTGCATCAAAATCAATCCTCGATAACACCGTATTTGATGTGCCCAACGTTCATAAATTTTCCAATATTAGAAGATTGTTTCACTTACTCTCGGATCAGTGCGTTTCAATCGCAGAATTTAATTTAGTTACAAGTTGCTGTATTGCGCCAAAGTTCTCCTTCCCATGAAATAATTATTCTCTTTATGGTATCATAATCAGCTCCCGAAAGAATTGATTTCTGTTTTTACAAGTAGTACTCATATTTCCTAAGGAATTAATGCCAGCAATTTCATCCATCGCCAGCAACTTCATCCACCCACGCCATCGGGGTGACACATTTAAGGCAAGGGCTTTCCTCGATCAGGGCTCAGAAAAATCGTTTATATCTAAAGGTTTACAACAGAAGTTGATGCTCCCTACTGAAACAAGGAAGTTTGAGATCCGAGGGCTAGGTGGTCAAGTAGTTGCGAATTCTAATTCTTTGTGTGCTCTATCTTTATTTTCCGAGTCGCATGATAAGGTGATTGACATTAAAACTATAGTGGTTCCGAGAATAACACGTCTTTTACCAGGTTTTTCTATTCCGAAACCAACGAATTTTGCCGATTTGAACGGGCTAGAATTAGCCGATCCCAACATTTTCTCTCCGGGCCACGTAGATTTACTTTTGGGAAGTAATGTGATTCCTCATCTACTGCTGGAAGGGGTCAAAAGCATATGTGGTTCCCTGGTGGCTCAGTCCACTATATTTGGGTGGGTGATCAGTGGTCCAATATCAGTTTGTACGGTTTCGTCATTTTCTATACAGACTACCGAGGTCTCGAACGACATGTTAAGTCGACAGCTTAAACAATTTTGGGATCAAGAGGAGCTTACCTCTGAAGTTTGCTCTACCGCAGAGGATCAATATTGTGAGGATCTTTTCACTAGAACCACCTATCGTAATTCTGAATTGTTCGACTTCCTTTCAAGGAGGATTTTCACAGTCATTCGCCACTTGGTTCTTCCAGGCAGATGGCTTTAGGTCAATATGTTAGAATGGAGAAATCTACGTCGAAAAATCCCGAAATAGCTCTCGAATATAATAATGTCCTTAAGGAATATTTGACTTTGAGACATATGTCGGACACATCACCTAGGGAAATCTCTTCAAATGGCTCGTTTTATTCTTTCTATTTACCACATCATGCTGTTATTAAGCCTGAACGGCGAAGCACTAAGGTCAGAGTAGTGTTTAACGCCTCGAAGCGTACAGATTCTGGTAGATCACTCAATGACGTTTTGCATGTTGGTCCCACTCTCCAATTGGATTTGACAACAATAATTCTTAGATGGCGTCTCTATAAACATGTTTTTTGGGGTGATATTGAGAAAATGTACCGTCAGATTCTGGTACACAAAGACGATATTCAATATCAACGAATATTGTTCAGGCCGTCCCCAGGCTCAATGATAAAGGATTATACTCTCAACACTGTAACCTTCGGAGTAAATTGCGCTCCTTATCTGGCTATAAGAACAATAATTCAACTAGCACGCGACTCTCGTTCGAAATTTCCGCTAGCTTCTGATGTTCTTCTTAATGAAACATACGTGGATGACATATTATCTGGTGCTCACGACACCTCCACGGCAATAGAGTCTCTTTCTCAACTATTTGCGACGTTGAAGTCGGCAGGGTTTCCATTAAAGAAAGTTACCTCTAATTATGCAGAAATTCTGAACACTGTTCCCAAAGATAACATATTGGATTCCGATTTTTTAAATTTTTATGAAACAAGTGGTACAAAAACACTCGGAATTCAATGGAATGCTATGAGTAACACTTTTACATACCAAATTGATTTGGCTCCCACTAAGGAGTCAGCAACTAAACGACAAATTCTCTCTGCAGTTTCAAAACTGTTCGATCCTGTGGGATGGGTGGCGCCAGTAATTGTGCAGGCAAAGACATTGCTACAACAGTTATGGATTGAAGGTACACAGTGGGATGAAGCTGTGAGACCTGCCACTTTTAGGAAATGGCAAACGTTTCTGGAGAACATGAAACAAATATCTCTTATAAAAATTCCCCGTTGGGTGAAATTTTCTCCTTTCTACACTTCTCAAGTGCATGGGTTTTGTGATGCATCCGAGAGGGCTTATTGCGCCGCTGTATATTTACGAGTTGACTGTGGTGACAAAGTGTACACACATTTATTGATATCGAAAACAAAAGTAGCACCTATTGATCCAGTAAGCCTTCCGCGACTTGAGCTCTGTGGAGCAGTGTTGTTGTCTCGTTTAGCCAAGCATGTGCTTTCGAATCTAGGTTTTGAACAATCCCAACTCTTTTTATGGTGTGATTCATCCATTACTCTCGGTTGGCTGGGAAAACCTCCTATTACATGGAAAACGTACGTTGCAAATCGTGTTGCAAAGGTACTTCGAAATGTAGGAAATTGTCCATGGAGTCTTGTTCGCTCAGCTGATAATCCGGCTGATCTGGGGTCAAGAGGCTGTAGCCCTGAAGAATTGTCAAATTGTTCTCTTTGGTGGAACGGACCAACTTGGCTTCAACGTCCCCCGGAGGAATGGCCTAAGCCTACAATTGTGTATGAAAGTCCACCTGAAGTTCGACGGGTAGAGGTATTTCATATATGTGAGGAAGATGAAATATTGAAAAGATTTTCCAAATGGGACAGAGCTATTAGAGTGCTGGCATATGTATATCGTTTTCTCAGCAGGTCTCGACGAATGAAAACTTACATTTCAGTGTACATTACTCATGAAGAATTTAAAGATGTTAAACATAAATTGATTGTATTAACTCAACAAACATACTTCAATCGCGAATATACAGCACTTAGAAACTCGAAATCTCTTTCCAGGAAAAGTCCCCTTTTTTCTTTAAATCCGTTTTTGGATGATAATGGAATTATTCGAGTTAGTGGGCGAATCACCCAGGGAGATCTCTGATATAGTGAGAGTCATCCTATCATTATCCCAGTTCAATCTTGCTATGCTCAACTGTTAATTGAGTTTACTCATGTTCTATTGCTGCATGCAGAGAATAATCTCTTAATGAGAAGTCTACGTGAAGAATATTATATATCTAGACTGCGCTCAGCAATCAAAAAATGCATTCGCAAATGCAAAACCTGTACACTTTATAAAAATAAGATCCAAACACAAATGATGGCTGCTCTTCCCCCAGAGCGGAGCTCCTTTTCGTTTCCATTCACTTTTACGGGGCTAGATTTCGCTGGCCCATTTGCCGTAAAGACGTCGACTTTAAGAAATGCGATATATCAAAAAGGCTATGTATGTGTATTTGTATGTTTCAGCACGAGAGCCATTCATCTCGAACTTTGCTCAAGCCTTTCTGCAGATTCCTTTTTAGCAGCATTTACTAGGTTCGTAAGCCGAAGAGGTCTTCCCAACAAAGTCATGTCCGACAACGGTACGAACTTTATTGGTGCTGAGAGAAGGCTACAATATGAATTTCAACAATTTCATAAGGAAGTCGCTGATGACATATCAAAGAGGTATGCTTTTCAAAATTTCCAATGGGAATTTATCCCACCTAATGCACCGCATATCGGAGGATTATGGGAAGCCGGCGTTAAATCATTCAAAATCCACTTTAAAAAGATTGCTCAAAATACCAAATATACGTTTGAAGAATTGACAACTCTCCTAACTCGAATTGAAGCCGTTTTGAATTCCCGGCCATTATCCCCAATGAATGATAATCCTTTAGAATTGAATGGCTTAACGCCAGGTCATTTGCTACGAGGAGCTCCACTGATAGCTATGCCCGAAATTGTTTCTGACAATTTACAGTTAAATGACAGATGGGAAAAACTAAATTCTTTAGAACATAAATTCGCCAGACGATGGAAAGATGAATATCTTAAGGAGCTTCAGAGAAGATACAAATGGCCCTCGCCTCGTGAGAATCTCAAAGTTGATCAGATGGTTGTTATTAGAGACGATCAACTTCCGCCTTGTGAATGGAAACTCGGGCGGATCACAAAAACCTTTCCAGGACGAGATGGATACGTAAGAGTAGCAGAAATTAGAACCTCTAGCGGAATTACTACCCGGGACATAACTCGACTAGTTCCTCTGCAATTTATCTCAAATGCCACCTCCACTCATTCATAAGCATTCTCACTTTTTCTCATGACTTTCACCACAACTATTTCTCATCCTCACGTCAAGCTGGACCACAAGGTGCTTAAAAACACAATAATAATAAATTCTAACATGCGTTGTTTTTTCTTTTATTTTTTTTCCATAGGGCTCCTAGAAACCCAAAAATTCACCAATGCCAAATTTGCGAACGGTTCCACGCTTTACGGTTCTGTAGACGGTTTTTAAATATGGACATCGGCGAGAGACGTCGTGAAACGAGACGGCACGGATATTGCATGAATTGCCTTGCGAGATCACACAAATCTTACGAGTGCCCTTCCGAAACAGCGTGCAAAAAATGTGGCGGAGAACATCACACCCTTCTTCACCATCACCCCGTGGAACGGCTAACGTTGGACCAAATGGAAAGGGGTCGTGTTCCTGCTGATGTGTCACATCTGTTGGAAAGAGCAACTTCCGTCGGAGGCGTCACCCATCACGACAGTTCAGTAAACAAAAGACGACGTTCTCCAGCTCGAAGACACAACAAAGAGTATCGGCGAATCTTCCAGCGGCCAACGATTCCAGAAAGCACACGATGCCATGCTAACCATCGGCTCTCACACCGTGATAACCGTGCTGACCGATGTGTCTTATCGCACAGTAACCGGGATTCTCGTCAATTGGACATGGTGCACATTGCCCTCAAAACTTTACAGGAAATCTCCTTCTTCTTGCCGCTTGACTGTCAACCAGTAAACATCGTTGCCTCTCGTCTGATCTCTCCCGTCTATCAATCTCAATAAATGTAAGTGACACGAACTCCCACCTTTTTTATTTTGGGTTGCCGGGAATCTTTTTATAAGGCAATTTGGGAATTTTCTAGAGTTCCCAACATTCACTTATTTTATCTCTTGGAGCCTAAGTTCCACTCAATAATTCAAGCACTGGTATTTTGCATGAACCTAAGTTCCTTGTTATTGCAAATATTCGGTGTCTTGACGAACCTTAGTTCACCATTTTTATACAAAGATAAGTATATTCTTCAAGTGGCGTGATATGGTCTTGTCTTGTCAGGCAGAGCCAAGCAGTAGGAGAGAGATTTTTAAGTTTTTAAAATAAACTCAAAGCAAAAAAACTCAGTTGTTTAGGTTTCTAAACATGTGCTATCTGTGGTATGTGCAGCATTTAGGGTAGATAAGGGTTATGGCTGGTAATTAAAATAAAATCAAAAAATTATTGCATGTGCAACCGCGACTGAGAACGCACTAAGTGCTGAACATGCATGGCCATAAAACCTTATCTAAGCGATAACAAATACCGAATAGCGTTGAATAAATTTTAACTTATATTTTTCTTTGCATTTAAGAACATTTAGATTGTAGGTATTTTAAGATTTAGTATATAAGTTTGAATATTTTCTACAACAAAGCAGTGACTTACAAGCACTCAATCGTGTAAGAAGTTATTTTATTATTTTTTATTATTATTTCTTTACATTTGGTCCTTCGGAAATTTGTACGGTCTGTTGTCGTAAATTTTGAAGTAATACTAAAAAATAAAAATAAATTGATTGATAATTCTTTGCTAAAGAGCGAAGAACGGGTAAAATCAATCGTAAATTCCTGTGTGGGTATTAGGGAACTACATGTCGTTCGCAAGACAGAAATCTGGAACTTTGTTGGAAACCTTAAAAAACATTGTTCATGGATTCTCAGTGAAGGCGAACGATGTTGACGTGGACCAAATGGGGTTGACAACCGTCCAAGACACCGATAAAAGAGGCACTGAAAGCATATGACGCTGAAGTTGAAGAGCAGAAAATGCTGGCATTGGAGTCCATCAGCAAGATTGAACAAATTCTGGGAGCGTTTGAGGCGGAAGCAACGAGGAAAAAAAGCGACAAAAGGTAGTAATGGTGCTCCGGAAAAGATGAACACAACCCAGCAAGTGATAGTGCACAAAGAAAGGCTATCCTTAAAGGAGAAAGAAGAAGCACAACTACATAATAAGAAATCCACGTCCACGGAGTTGGTATATCCTTGGGCTACGAAAGGACGAGTAGCAACAGAATTAACGAAAAAATTCAAGCGAAAATTAAAAACACTAGAAAGGACACTGGAAACATTAGAAAATAGGCTACCAGTGGCATCGAAAGACGTGATAATGATGCATTGACGCAAATTGGAAAAACATTTAGATTGTAGGTATTTTAAGATTTAGTACATAAGTTTGAGCCTTTCGTACAATAAAGCAGTGATTTACAACCACTCATTCGTGCAAGAAGTTATTATTAATGTCTTTACACAATGTTTCATTAAAATTAACTGGCGCCCGAGAAGTAGGGAACTACATACTCGGCAACCAGTAAGACTCCAGTTGGGCCCCTTAGTAACTCACATGATAAGTGACTTAAATTATATTGGTCACAGCCCCTGGAGCCCGCCTTCGCTGAGAAAATTACAAACATTCAAAAATTAAAAAATGATAAGTTGAAAAATTGAAAAATATGGACCAAAACTGCCTCATGTAATAATCGAGAAAAATATCATTTTAATTTGTTGATATTAAGATATGAAAGTGTTGGAAATATGGCAACACAGTTAACAAGTATTGAAAGAGAAACCCTTCTCATAACAACGCTGCATCTTTATTTTCATATTCCTTTATGTTCTAGTTTAGTCTGTATCCAACCGTCGATGTGAGCACTAATAAACTCTCTTCATATTGATCTAATCCGTGTACGAGTATTTAATGGTAATTTATCAACAGAAAGTACTATCAAAAAGTCACTGAAAAGTGACTATTAGTGATAGTCAACACAGAAATTTAAAATTATATTCTGTGAAAGATCAGTTTTGTAAACAAAGTGGACAGACAGCATGTAAATTACAACGGGTAAATTCCAGTATTTCCAATTCTACGAGGAGGAATATTCAATAGATCTTTTTTGTAACATATCTTCAGTTAAATGTTAGATGCTATTCAAGATGACACAATATCAATTTTATTCAAAAACTTCAATGCACTTAATTAAAAACACATCTTATAAAAGACACTTTCTATATTCAGTTCTAGCCACCGTAAAGATCGGAGAATTAATTACAAATCTAAAGTGGAATATTTAAAAAAGCCAAGATTAATGTAATTTATGGTAACAAAACAACATGTAATTAAATTTCGAAGGAAGAAATTTGGTACAACAAGCAAGGCAAGCATATATTTGCTGAAAATGAATTTCGAAGAATTCATTCAATATTAACCGATGGTTGGCGAATATATTGTATCGCTTTATTTAGAACCGAACAAAATTGTTCGTTCTCAAGATACAGGGGAATTAAAGCAAAGTACGTAGAATTAGAAAAAATCCATCTGTGAGTCAAAGAAGAATTTTATAGAAAATGAAGAGGAGCTCCGTCAAATGAGATAATTAATTAAATACTATAATTTTTATTTTATTTTCACTGAATTAAATGATCAATAAACATTATCATGAATCATTAAATTCGCGGTGTTTTAATCAAAAAACTATTTAGTATGCCTCATCCCTACATATATGTATATATATATATTGTACGTAATGGATAAGGTTGTGGTTTCTTTGCTTATTTCAAATGCAAATACATATCAATAACAAAATTGGTGTCCTCTTTATAGGACACTGCGATTCAGTCCTTTGAGGCATTAAAATATCACACTGATGTTTATACCAACATTGATGACATATGTGATGTAGATGATAATATTAATAATAATTTAATAGACATAGGGAAAACTCTACTCATACAACTAAATAAGGTACTTTCCTAATAAATTCCAATAAAGGAGGTAAACTATTTTACGTTTTTTGAGAAGGAGAAATGATGTAACTGATATTTAAATCAACATTGAATACGTATGTGATGAAGATGGTACCGCAGTTAAATTGTATGAAAATGGTCCTAGTTTCTAACTCATAAAAAAATAAGTTGATCGACCAGAAAAGAAGAGAATGAGCAATGGCAAGTTTCAGTGACCGTCATGGACTAATTATCCTATATGTGAATTACGAAGTATTAATAAAGCTATTACGCTCGATGTCCTTTCGAGTTAAGAAACTAGGAAGACATTGGGAGACCTCAAGACCCGCATTCAAGGTTACTAAAAAGTATTTACTTAGTGTAGGTTTTTCTTACTGCGGAATATAAAAATTGAAAAACCTTCCGAATTGAAACAAGCCTTTCGAACTAATCGAAAATACATTTTTGAAAACGAACATGTTCGGGACATTGAACTAACTAAAATATTTTGTTCCAGAAAATTTAATATTTTAGCCCATTGAGGAATTAAAATATCACACTGATGTTTAAATCAACATTGAAGACATATGTGATGAAGTTTAACTGTTTACATTTGTGAAAAAAAAACATTTTCCGTAATATTTAATATAACTAGTCCTAGTCCAACATGAGTCACAACAGACATGCCAACATATAACTTAGATTAACACAAACGTTTCAAAGTAGCTAGAGTGAAAATGTAGAGGTGATTAAATACTTTGCCGGTGGTTATTTGAAATTGAGGAAACTGATGAACAAGACGTTTTAACTCACGTGGAAGATGAGTCTGCTGGAGATCAATATCATATTGAGAGGTTTATAAATACTGTTGCAACAAAAAATACTGCCCTCAGTGAAAACGATGATGCTGTTGACAGCAACGCTGAAAGAACTGACCCGAGGCTTTACTTAAAGTTATGAATGATGCAGTTGTGTACAAGAATAACACGGGAAATTGGAGTAGTCAAGAAGCAGATCGTTCTGTATTAACTGCAACAATACCAACTGTTAATGTCGATGACGAACAAACCAACAATTCGCCTCAAGAAATACAAAACTTAAGAGCTTTGTTGGTTGGAGATATTGAAACTACAACAGCAGATATGCGACCATCGCCGCATCGACTTGGCAAAATTGGATGTAGCCGTCCCAGTTTTTGATGGTGATAATTATTTCGATATTGTAAAATGGTTCTTGTAGTTATGCTAATATCTGCGGTTACTCCGAGAGAGAGAGAAATGTCTTGCAATCAGACGGCGATTAGAAGGCACTGCTAAAACTCATGTAAGGTCCCAAAAACTTTTAGTGTCGGAGATTTGATAGTTTTAAATAACATTGATAAGACACCGGGTGCAAACAAAAAAGACAACCCTAAATACCGAGCTGTTGAACCAACTGCAGACAACATAAAAAATGACTTCATTCCTACTTTACGTTTACAACTAAAATGACGAACATTGTAATTGTATTTTAAACATAATGAAAACTCAAATAAATTACAATGTTATAATTGAAAAGTTCAGTTTTAATAAAGTCTTTGAACCAACAACTTTGAAATAAAGAATCGGTTCAAAATCAATCTTTGACTCGATCGATTGACTTAATTCATTATTTAAAATAATTTAGCCCATTGAGGCATTAAAATATCACACTGATTGTTAAATCAACATTAAATACATATGTGATCTAGATGATAACACTGAAAGAAACAGAAAACCTTTTGTTGTAATTAAAAAACTGAGTGAAAAAAATGAGGATGGATATGTCTGAAGCTGAAAGAACATTGGAAGCATCCTATGAAATTTCATTGACAATAGCCTAGGTTATGAAACACACCTTAAAAACAGTTGCAAGTACAAGAGATGAATATTCCTAATTTGTATGAACATGTGGAAGAATGGACCACATTTCGGGACATATATACGAAACTGGTACATGAGGACGTAAGGTTGTCAGCACTGAATAAAAATGTTCCATTTGAAGATCCACGTTAAAGTAGAAGCTTTTAAAATTATAAAACAATTGTATGTAGAGGTAAGAAATTATGAGGCAGAATAGGAGATTTTGAAGCAGCGATATGGAAGCAAAAGAATTCCAGTCAACAATAAATAGGTTGCTAGATAAACCAAATATGAGCAGAAACTCTTTACGCCAAATAAAGAAGTTAGTGTTGTTCGAACATTCAAGAATAAAACGTCGTTGGCTACTTATTCAAATATGAAATAGAAGATCATTTCAAATATAATAGTAACATCCAATTGCAATCAATGTAGAACTTGAATATTACACTGATTTTCAAATCAACATTAGATACATATGTGATGGAAATGGCAAAACAAAAATATATATCTGTTAGAAGAAAAAGTGTATATAAAGGTTAAGTAACCATTATTATAATACAACATAACATAAATTAGGATTTATATCTCCATTTAAGGGAATATTAGGGTCATTACTGGCTAGCAGATAGTGGCCTCTGCAAAAATTAATGTTTTTAACACTTAAAACTACGATACTTTATAAAAATCTCGAAGAATACGTATCGAAAATTCAGCATATATTTATAAGGCATTGCAAGGATTGCACATATAAAGTGAGCCTAGGCAAAAACGCTTATAAGTGATATCTCTCTGACATACCTTAAATATGAAGTTAAAACTGTTTAGGTAATTTTGATCAGCTAGATAATCACTAAAAAGAAAATTCTACATCAATATTGAAAACATATGTGATAAATATGATACTAAGGCTTTGTTTATAAACATTTTACACACAACTAACAGTAGACCGTACCTTAGTTGAGGACTTGTTGTTTTATCTACACCTAAAGAAAAGTAAACTCCTAAAATCATATTTCAAATTCTTATTTTTAGCGTAAATTTGCTCTTAAAAATTTAACTACGCAAATACAAAGTTAAACCGATATTAAGTACAACGTTTGTTTATTTGTGTAATTCAAGCATTTTGATTTGTTACTTAACACGTCTTAAAGAGTTAGGTATTCAGAGCGACAACATGTTATTCTACATATGGTAATTGTCGTTGTTGTTGTAACGTTTTATTTCTTCTTGTATAATCAGCCAAAATGTTTTAATATCTTACTTCATAAGAATTTGAGTCATGACTATTCCTATGTGATCCAATAATTAAAACCAGTTGTTGTTGTTGTTATTGTCAAGGAAACGGTTTTTACATTTTTGTATAATCAACTAAAATGTTTAAATATGTTACTTCATAAGCAAAATTTATCATGAGCACTATATAGAAAAACGAAAAGTACATTAATAAAGTGACCGTTGTTGTATGAAGATCTAAACTAAAAGTGTTTTATTCCACATAACAGGCGCAGTCGGCAGGATAAATGGCGCAGTCGTCGGGAGACGGAACCAACAGTTTTTATTATTCTTGTCAATGTTAATATAATCTGAGTGAATATCAGAGATACAAACAAGTGTTTGAATGAATATCAAAACAGACAGAATATGTCGGGTGAATTTTAATCCTTTATCCGTCGACATCTCTCCCGAGAATAGACCAAAATTAGTGATAAGGGATTTAAACCTGAATAATAAGAAGATGGATGAATCCAATGTGACTCTAAGTGGTGATCAGATGACAGTGGTCCAAACAACGAGTGTCAACGAATTTAACCCCAGTGCTGAATAATGGGAGGTTTGGAAGGAAAAGATTGACAGCCAATTCCGTGAGATTGGTTGTACAGAAGACAACATTAAAAGGTCAATTTTGCTGAAATCAATTGGTGCATTGCCGTACAAAGCGATTCATAGTTTGTGTAGCCCGGTTTCTCCAGTGTCAAAAACGTATATAGAGCTGTATGAAATATTGTCCACTCAGTACACATCACCAACAATTATTTTTATTGAGTGAAAAATATTTCATTTGGCTGTAAAACGTGATGGGGAGTCTGTGGCAGAGTGGGGCATACCACTCTTGTGAAAACTTTAGCACTTAATTGCAAATTTGGACATCATTTAAATGCTTTTGTATTAAATCAGTTCATAATGGGTTTGCCAAATTTCATGTTTGAGAGGATGAAAGCCTAAGGGTACAAAGTGCTCTGAGGAAAGCCATGATATAGGGAACTAAAAATATGGCGAAAGCGGCAGTAAGGGACCAAAGTTCAATAAATTTTGTAACTCGATTGCAGTTGAAACTCGACTCAAACTTATGTATATGTCAGACGTCTATAGCTGTAACTCGACTCACGCATATGTACACTGGTTACGTGCAACCGTGTGAGTATGCTGACAAAACCTAGTCACAGGTGTACATCCCTAACTATAATTTAGGCAATTATAGTTAGGGATGCACTCGGCCAAGTGAAAAGATCATAAATCGCACGTCTTTATTATTTCTACTATATTACTTTAATATATAATAAAAAAATTAAAGAATCTGTTTGCATAAATAGGTATCTGTAAAGTTGTCTAATTGCCGCAGTTGGTATACCCAACGAATCAGTGTGTGTTTATCGAAGTATAAAAAGGGAAATCCTCAAAAGGGTGAAAGGATTATCTGACAACATAAACAAGTACCACCAGACGTTTATCGAGGGAATATCGAATAAGCGTCTAGTATCGAGAGAATATCGGTACCATACATCTCAAAAGAAAGAAAAACTATTTTGCTAAATTCATTTAAATTAAAACTAAATTTACTATACTAAATAAAATTCACAAAAAAATGGAAACAAAGCTATCTTTTCATTTACTGAGATGACATACTTTTTTCGATTATGTATTTAAAAGAAATAATCAGAATATCCAATTGTGTTAAACAAAAAATGAATGTGTAATCAGTACCTAAATACAAGCACGTTTGCAGTCGTGCCTTTTCTTAATAGAGAGGGTAATGAAGCGATTATTTCCATACGAAGTACGAACGGTAACAAGATTAGGAACATTGTTGGATCCTAGATTTAAAAAGGAAGGCTTTCGATCAATTTTTAATTCTGAGCAAGCGGCAAAAAGTTTGGAAAATGAAATTACTGGTATAAGCAAGGTACACCAAATAAATGTTGAACCGTCATTTCAAAAAATGCGCAAGTAGAACCGGAGCCACTTCTTAAATTTCTACAAAATAAAATCGCTAGTAAAATAAGAACAGACAGAGTAGACGCAATTGTTTCCATTCGACAGTATTTTGAGAATGAAAATACTCCAACAAAAAGTAATCCATTGGAAGGTAAGATTTATAATTTTATAACTATTTCAAAAATTAATTACATGTTTTTTCTAGCATACTACCACTGAGATGGCAATGTTGCAAACCTGTGCCATTAGGTATTTATGGATTCCAGCTATATCTACTGAATCGGAAAGGATGTTCAGCAAAGCTGGTTCTATCATTTCCGAAAGACGAACGGCTTTGAAATCTAAAAATGCAGACATGCTTTTATTTTTAAACAAAAATTATTGGATCACCCAATAGTTTTAAACCCGAAACCTGATATGATATGATTTAAATTAAGCGATAGTATCGATAGTGATCAAGGAAACTATCAAAACTATCGAATGGCGCGACTATTGATAGTTTTGCAGCTCTATTATGTAGACGATAGGATATTGGGCGAGAAAAACAATATATAGACAAATTTATTTAGACGAATTTATTCTGTGATCAATCAATAAAATCAGATCCCGGGTGTAAAAAAAACAGAGGAAAGGGAGACAAAATGATTTAAATACATGTATATGAGAATAAAGAGGAGATCCATTGATGCATTTATGGACTGATCCATTGATACATTTATGGAGTGAAGTATAAACTGATCGACTGTGCGAATAATAAAACAAAAAACACATATATAAAGACGTTGCATTGTCTCTATTGACTCAATGATATCACATCTTTAGTTATAATTCATGGTATTCATGTTTGTACATAAACACTTATATTACTGTCACCAATATGATTTGTTGGATATATGAAAGAGGTACCAACAGAGAGCCACTAACTAGACTCATATATAATGTCAATGTAAAAGTCCAGTGAGATGATAATATTGTGTGATAAACGTTGACATCAAAACGGGGCCATATACTACGACATAGATGCCCAGTAGTGACTGATTTCAGCAATTTCAACTCACACGTATTCTTACGCTCTTTTGTTTGATCGTCAATCAACCAATAGGAACGCAGAAATATGAGTGGGAGAGACAAGCTACACTGGCCGAAGTTCTGTGTCTTGTTTACATTTAATGGTGATCGAGACTGCTGATAGTGAACACATAAACTGAAATTATTGCGATATGTTAATGATGTCATTTGAAAAACATTTTATGTTACAAAATGCTTTTGATTACATGCAATGTATTATTTGTTATAAGACATTTAAAAAAATAAGAACTATAATTTTAAAAAAACATTTTGAAACTGTTCATAAAGACATGAATTATTTGCAGGGGGAAGAAGAAAAAAACTATATATGAAAAAAACTATAATTTTCCATTTTGTTTTTGTTATAATTACGTATGTAAAGTTTTCAGTTGTTATACTGTAACATCACCGGGAGAAAGTGGTTACCATGTAGTGAAATTGGATGTATACGATTTTTCAAAGATTTCAAAGATTACGGAGTGAAGTATAAATTGATCGACTGTGCGAATAATAAAAGAAAAAACATATATAAAGACGTTGCTATTGACTCAATGAAATCAAATTTTTTGTTATAACTGTCATAATTTTTAACGAAATTCAATTTGTAAATAAACACTTATATTAGAGGGGTTTTAGACGATGCAATTGGTTGCGTGCAATTTTTTGTATTCTCTTTTAAAGTTGCTTCTTAAAAACTTCAGCATTTATACGTTGAAATTTTTCATGCAATCGCTTGAAATTTCAAGTTTCAGAAATGTCAAAAAATTGCAAGAGGAACGGAAAACATTAAATTTTTTCTACCCCCTTTGCTTCTCTACCCCGTTTGCCTACAAACAAGAATTGCGTGCAATTATTGCATGCAATTATTGCATCGTCTAAAACCCTTCTTAGAGGGGTTTTAGACGATGCAATTGGTTGCGTGCAATTTTTTGTATTCTCTTTTAAAGTTGCTTCTTAAAAACTTCAGCATTTATACGTTGAAATTTTTCATGCAATCGCTTGAAATTTCAAGTTTCAGAAATGTCAAAAAATTGCAAGAGGAACGGAAAACATGAAATTTTTTCTACCCCCTTTGCTTCTCTACCCCGTTTGCCTACAAACAAGAATTGCGTGCAATTATTGCATGCAATTATTGCATCGTCTAAAACCCTTCTTACTTCAATATCAATGGATATCAACATACACACAAAAAAGTTTCACGAAATTGTTTCCAATTGAAATTTTAATTGAGTTTTAAAAAATATTCAATTAAAAATTTAATTGATTCAACAAATTTTTTTAATTAAAACAAAAATCAATCACAAAAATAATAGTATCAATTAATTTTTTAATTGGATCAATTAACTTTTTAATTGACCTTCAATTAATTTTTTAATTGATACTATAATTTCTGTGATTGAAGACATTTCAATTAAAAATTAATGGAATCAATTAATTTCGTGATTGAATCAGAAAAATTTTTTTTGTGTGTAGATAACCTAAAATTTAATTTTGAAACTGGAATAATATACTTTAATGATAACATTCGAAATACTGCTTTCGAACATTAGCAAAATATGCTCTCGCAGTGGACGGAGGACATATTTTTCAGCGAGAGGATTGAATTTCTCACAAATACGATATTTAAACAGATCCTGCAGGGGGACTGCAGCCAACATAATTTTGAAGTCATTGGACTTTCGTCCACTATGTCACTGATGTTTATGCCAACATTGATGACATATGTGATGTAGATGATAATATTAATAAGTTAATAGACATAGGAAAACTCTACTCATACAACTAAATAAGGTACTTTACTAATAAATTTCAATAAAGGAGGTAAAATATTTTACGTTTTTTGAGAAGGACAAATGATTTAACTTGCAGCCCATTGAGGGATTAAAATATCACACTCATATTTTAATCAACATTGAATACATATGTGATGAAGATGGTACCGTAGTTAAATTGTATGAAATTGGACTTAGTTTCTAACTCATAATTTTTTATGTAATTTTAAGTTGCTCGACCTGAAAAGAACAGAATGAGCAATGGCAAGTTTCTGTGACCATCATGGACGAATTATCCTATCACGTGTGTTTATAAGTGAATGTTTCTTTACAAAGTATTAATAAAGCTATTAAGTTCGATGTACTTTCGCGTTAAGAAACTGAAGGCATTGGGAGATCCACCAGACCCGTATTCAAAGTATTTACTTAGTGTAGGGTTTTCTTACTGCGGAACAGAAAATCATTTACCTTCTATAAGAATTGAAACAAGCCTTTCGAACTAATCGAAAATAAATTTTCGAAATGGAACATGTTCGGGACATTGAAATAACGAAAATATTTCTTCCAGAAAATTTAATATTTTAGCCCATTGAGGAATTAAAATATCACACTGATGCTTAAATCAACATTGAAGACATATGTGATGTAGTTGATACTGTTTGCATTTGTGAAAGAAACATTTTCCGCAATATTTAATATAACTGCTTCTAGTCCAACGTGACTCACAACAGACATGCCAACATATAATTTAGATTAACACAAATGTTTCAAAGTAGCTTAAGTGAAAATATAAAGGTGATTTAATACTTTGCCGGTGGTTATTTGAAACTGAGGAAACGTTTAACTGACGTGACATGATGAGTCTGCTGGAGATCAAACGTCGTTGGCTACTTATTCAAATATGAAATAGAAGATCATTTCAAATATAATAGAAACATCCAATTGCAATCAATGTAGAACTTGAATATTACACTGATTTTCAAATCAACATTAGATACATATGTGATGGAAATGGCAAAACAAAAGTATATATCTGTTAGAAGAAAAAGTGTATATAAAGGTTAAGTAACCATTATTATAATACAACATAACATAACATAAATTAGGATTTATATCTCCGTTTAAGGGAATATTAGGGTCATTACTGGCTAGCAGATAGTGGCCGCTACAAAAATTAATATTTTTAACACCTAAAACTACGATACTTTATAAAAATCTCGAAGAATACGTATCGAAAATTCAGCATATATTTATAAGGCATAAGGATTGCACATATAAAGTGAGCCTAGGCAAAAACGCTTATAAGTGATATCTCTCTGACATACCTTAAATATGAAGTTAAAACTGTTTAGGTAACTTTGATCAGCTAGATAATCATTAATAAGAAAATTCTACATCAACATTGAAAACATATGTGATAAATATGATACTAAGGCTTTGTTTATAAACATTTTACACACAACTAACAGCAGACAGTATCCAAGTTGAGGACTTGTTATTTTGTCTACACCCAAAGAAAAGTAAACTTCTAAAATCACATTTCAAATTCTTATTTTTATCGTAAATTCGCTCTTAAAAATGTAACTACGCAAATACAAAGTTAAACCGATATTAAATACAATGTTTGTTTATTTGTGTAATTCAAGCATTTTGATTTGTTACTTAACACGTCTTTGAGAGTTAGGTATTCAGAGTGGCATCATGTTATTCTACATATGGTAATTGTCGTTGTTGTTGTAACGTTTTATTTCTTTTTGTATAATCAACCAAAATGTTTTAATATCTTACTTCATAAGAATTTGAGTCATGACTATTAATTCCTATGTGATCCAATAACTAAAGCCAGTTGTTGTTGTTGTTATTGTAAATGAAACGGTTTTTACATTTTTGTATAATCAACTAACGAATGTTACTTCATAAGCAAAATTAAATTTATCATGAGCACTATATAGAAAAACGAAAAGTACATTAATAAAGTGACCGTTGTTGTATGAAGATCTAAACTAAAAGTGTTTTATTCCACATAACAGGCGCAGTCGGTAGGATAAATGGCGCAGTCGTCGGGAGACGGAACCAACAGTTTTTATTATTCTTGTCAATGTTAATATAATCTGAGTGAATATCAGAGATACAAACAAGTGTTTGAATGAATATCAAAACAGACAGAATATGTCGGGTGAATTTTAATCCTTTATCCGTCGACATCTCTCCCGAGAATAGACCAAAATTAGTGATAAGGGATTTAAACCTGAATAATAAGAAGATGGATGAATCCAATGTGACTCTAAGTGGTGATCAGATGACAGTGGTCCAAACAACGAGTGTCAACGAATTTAACCCCAGTGCTGAATAATGGGAGGTTTGGAAGGAAAAGATTGACATCCAATTCTGTGAGGTTGGTTGTACAGAAGACAACATTAAAAGGTCGATTTTGCTGAAATCAATTGCTGCATTGCCGTACAAAGCGCTTCATAGTTTGTGTAGCCCGGTTTCTCCAGTGTCAAAAACGTATATAGAGCTGTATGAAATATTGTCCACTCAGTACACACCACCAACAATAATTTTTATTGAGTGAAAAATATTTAATTTGGCTGTAAAATGTGATGGGGAGTCTATGGCAGAGTGGTATGCACGTGTGAAAACTTTAGCACTTATTTGCAAATTTGGACACCATTTAAATGCTTTTGTGTTAAATCAGTTCATAATGGGTTTGCCAAATTTCATGTTTGAGAGGTTGAAGGCCTAACGGTACAAAGTGCTCTGAGGAAAGCCATGATATTGGGAACTAAAAATATGGCGAAAGCGGCAGTAAGCGACCAAAGTTCAATAAACTTTGTAACTCGATTGCAGTTGAAACTCGACTCAGGCTTATGTATATGTCAGACGTCTATAGCTGTAACTCGACTCACGCATATGTACACTCGTTACGTGCAACCGTGTGAATAAGACCTAGTCACAGGTGTGCATCCCTAACTATAATTTAGGCAATTATAATTAGGGATGCACTCCACCAAGTGAACAGATCATAAATCGCACGTCTTTACTATTTTTACTATATTACTTTAATATATAATAAAAAAATTAAAGAATCTATTTGCATAAATATGTATCTGTAGAGTTGTCTAATTGCCGCAGTTGGTATACCCAACGAATCAGTGTGTGTTTATCGAAGTATAAAAAGGGAAATCCTCAAAAGGGTGAAAGGGTGAAAGGATTATCTGACAACATAAACAAGTACCACCAGACGTTTATCGAGGGAATATCGAATAAGCGTCTAGTATCGAGAGAATATCGGTACCACACATCTCAAAAGAAAGAAAAACTATTTTGCTAAATTCATCTAAATTAAAACCAAATTTACTATACTAAATAAAATTCACAAAAATGGAAACAAAGCTATCTTTTCATTTACTAAGATGACATACTTTTGTTCGATTATGTATTTAAAAGTAAGAAATAATCATAATATCCAATTGTGTTAAACAAAAAATGAATGTGTAATCAGTACCTAAATACAAGCACGTTTGCGAATAATAAAAGAAAAAGATCATACACGAAATGTCTGAGACTCCAAGAGCCCTTTTTTCCTTTTCCGAACGATATAAAATACTTATTGAAAACAAAAACCATGTCATTTCGCTAATATTGGTACATAAGAGAAATTCATTGACACTTATCAATGTTATTGTGTTACTAATTAATCGAAAATAATTAAAGAAACAATCCTAAATGTAACATGTGGTCCTGCAGCTACACTTTAACATATTCTATGAACGCAACTAGTTGCACATTTCGACAACAAAAAAACAACTTGAAGCTCTAAGAGACAAAACAAAATATAGAAAAGGAATATTTTTTCCATTTTGTGTGCGGCAACAAAAACAAGAATCACAATACAATTTGAAGAAATTTGGTGCTAGTGAGAGAAACTGTGTTAAAAAAGGAATGTTATTTTATTTTTGTGTGTGCCAACAACAATAATAAGCGCAATATAATTTAACAAAGTTTGTTGCTCATGAGAGACACTGTTTATATGAAGGCGAACAAGGACAAGGCTTCCCATTCGTGTACATAAGTGTACTTATGTGAACTATTGTTTATTGTAGTCTCATAATAATATTTTGATTGAAATAAATAAACATTAATAAAAAAAGAGTATTAAGGATAGATGGAGATACGCCTGAATAGTTCCTAACTTCTTGAAAGACGTTGAAAATCGGAGGGCAGAAGAAATCTTAGCAACTTTGCAAAAGTTAACACAAATCGGAGCAAAATTGCATCATTAACACAAATAAAGGGCCATTGGGTTTTAGAAGTGTACAGAGTTGATGCTTATAGATAGCACAAATAAAAAAGACAGCATCCTGTCGACTTCAATGACGAGTAATAAAACCCTTGTGAGGGATTTTGTGGACAGAAAGATAAGAGACAACACTTAGTTATAAGTAGGTTAAGAATTATTTGACTAGTTAGTATATAAGGAATGGTTATAAATAAAATAATTGAGTTCGAAACCAAACCTTCATGTTTTAGTGTCTGCTTATTGTAGCTCGTAGTCGGATAAACATTTGGTGACCCCGTATCCACTTTTGAATTTTAAGTTTCCCTCCACCAGAGATAAGGAACTTAAAACACTCAACTGTGGTGAATATCACACAAGAAAAAAAAGTAAACACTTTTTGAATTTTGAGTTTCCCCCACCAGCGGTAAGGGACTCAAAAAACTCAATAATGTAGCGATAAAAAAAAGCTTACCGAAACGTGCAGAAAAAGTAAAAAAAGTATATGTATATTTATCTAAGATGTAATGAAAAATAAGTGAAAAAAACAAAAACAAGTGGAAAAGAAAAAGAAACGAGGAAACTTCTTTAGAAAAATTCACAAAGCTATAGAAAAAGAGTTTCTTAATAAAAAAAAAGAAGAACAAAAAAATATATATAAGTTAACGCTAAGTATGTTCACTATTATAAAAAATATAAATTTCTTCGCATAAATAAATGCAAACTCTGCAGTACAAGTTCAGTGACACATTACGAGGCCACTAACTTAAATATGAAACTTGAAACCTTTTCGTTTGCATTTTTTCCTTTTCACCTTTTTCTCCGTTCTGAAACTAAAATCGCATTAAGTGTCATTAACCCGCGTAGAATTTGCCAATAAATGCAAACGTATCAATTGATACATTTTTTTCGGTTTTTCTCTTTATTTAAATGCATGGTCTGATTTAATAGAAAGTAGCAAGTAAGCATTTTTATTATTAAAACCAAGTCTTAGTTCTAAGTAACATACAAAGAAACATTGCACTTCATTTTTATTCACCCAATAAAGAAGCTGACCGGCGCTCGACGCGTCGTTAACTAAAGTAAAAAAGTTTTTCATTTTTTGGTTGGGAAGTTGAAAGAGTCCAGGCGACTCTAAGAAATTATTTTTTTCTACTCAAGGACCCAACCATCATAACTTATATATTTTTCAGGTGAAAGCAGACGGTAAGTCAAATTAAAATATATTTTTTCTATTGGTTTGAATTTTTTCTTTTTGTTTGTGTAATATTTTGGGTTTTTGTTCTCTAAGGGAGAAATATTTTGTTGTAGTTTAATATTGTTTCTTGTTTTGTTTGTTGTTTTTTTTTTTTTTGGATTTGAAAGATTACATTAATTAAAGTTAACAACATTCCCATCTCTGCCCACAGTGCATGTGCGGCAGAGTCAGCATAAAATAATTATTTCGCAACATCTACACGCGCAAACTAGCAGACGCTTAGTCTGCAAGAATATATTCCCATGCCACCGGATACCTTTACCTGGAATGCAGTGGGAACTGATGATAGGCGAGCTGACCAGGTAAAGCAGGTTGGATAAGGGCGACAGTCTTGGTTTCGCTGCCGTAACGGGTATATCACTTAAATCGCTTAATCTTGTCATTCAAATATAATCTTGTAAACACGTTAATTATCAAATATTGTTTAATTAATATTGTCTAAATATAATCTTGAAAAATTAAATTTAATTGTGTATCTTTATTCCGGCGCAGTTGGTCGCGCCTTCGATATTTTTTTATGGTAAGCCAAGGAAGAATCCTTAACTTTAATGTGTATGACTACAAGAGTGTAAACAATAAATAAGTAAATGTATTTTTTTATCCAGAATGAGCGGTAGAAGTTTGTTGTTGTTTGGAGATGTTTAAACCGATGCTGAATCTTAAAGGCCAACTTTTAATTTAAATAACTACTAACGATTGCGAATAATAAAAGAAAAGATCATATACCAAGTATTATGGTTGTTTTAGCAGAATTGATTTAATTAAATTAATTGAGAAAACACTGTACGTCACGAGTTTCTTAATAAATATAAGGAAGATATAGCTCCAAAATTACTAATCTCATAATGGATGTTAGAGAAAAAGATAACATATAGTTGTAGTGTGATCATTCACATTAATTTATTGTTGTACATGAATTGCATGTTAACATTCTGTACATTTTATTAACATATGCTGCATTTGCACTTAAAATTGTTGTGTTTACTATGTTGGTTCATCGACATACTTTGGTATTCGGTTACTGCATCAACATATGCATATGCAACTGACCTACATATTATTGCCGTTCTTGTTACTCTTAAAAGAACATTGAACTAAGCAAGAATATGAGAAAATGGCTTCAAAGCAGAGCAATGTTGCGCAGTCAGCATAAATGCAATTATAGCGTAAAAAAGTGAAAGTAAGAATGGGAAACACATGTGAGTTATATGTGAACCCCATACAACCAACATATCTAATTCACCTATGTCATTGATGGCATAGTTAATTAATTTTTATTCTATTTGTAATTTGATCACAAAGAATGATTCTTTGCCTAATATTTGTTTATTCAATATGTTTACTTTGTGGGTCATATTTTGAAATTAGATTTTCTTTTATTGCACCGATCCAGATGATAATCTAAACATTAAATTTAATTAAATTGGGCAATTCATTTTTTTAATCACAAAGAATGACCATTAGATCATTCTTTGTCTCCATCTAATTATTGTTTACATTTCTTGCATATCAGCATAAAATGCATAGATGATGCAATTATGCATTGATAATTGAAATCCATCTTCTTTGTCTATTGTCGATGGATATTGTTTATACAGCTGCAAAGTGATTTTTGTTTAATGATGTAACAAATAATGTCCAATAGATCATCCCTTCAAGTGCCATATAAGAATTATGAATAGTTCAGTTGTAAAATACTCACATCATAAACCGGACGTTAAGCTCCGGATCTTATTCAATTTTAGATTTATTTTTCTTAAAATAAAAATAAATGAAACTTATTTTTTCCCGTGTTTTAATTCGGAAAGTGTAACTGGCACAGTCGGTAGGATCTGAAGTGAAAAATCAGATCCGAAAAGAACAATAAACTCCCAGGATCTGAAGTGAAAAATCAGATCGGGAAAAAAATTTACAATTAGTGCTCTGTGTTCGAAAAAAAACCGGGAAGTTTTCTCTTGATTTTTTTTATAAAAACTGTCAATAAATGTACTAAAAAAAAAAAAATATATGTATATATATATATATAT